>NC_086172.1:176628245-176936106 GCF_023053635.1 Elgaria multicarinata webbii | reverse complement strand
TAAAGCCCAACAGGGTGATCCCTTGAAGCTGATTGGCGGGAGATTCAGGACAGATCAAAGGAAGTCCTTCTTCACACAGCTCATAGTAAAACTATGGAATTCACCACCACAAGATGTAGTGATGGCCACTAATTTGGATGGTTTTAAAAGGGGGTGGGGTGGATCAATTCCTGGAGGAGAAGGCTATCAATGACACCTCCAGTATCAGAGGCAGTAAGCCTATATACACTAGTTGTTGGGGAACATGGGTGGGAGGGTGCTTTTGCACGGTGTCCTGCTTGTGGGTCCCTGGATGACAGCTTGTTGGCCACTGTGAACAGAGTGCTGGACTAGATGGACCCTTGGTCTGATCCAGCAGGGCTCTTCTGATGTTCTTAGATCATGGATGAGCAACCTCAGACGGTCCATGGGGAAATTTCTGACTCCACAGAACTCACCGTGGGCCTTGCAACCCCTCCCCCACCTGCTGAAATTGCTCCTGCCAAATTGCTGCCGAAACTTAGGTGATAATTCATTTGGGGGTGGAGGCTACATTTTCACTTCAAAACAAGTTACGTGAGGCTTTAAATATTTGGATGTCTGTTATGCAGAAGAGGGAGCAGAGTTCTCTGTTGCTCCTCGAATGCAGGATTATTATTATTATTATTATTATTATTAATAATAATAATAATAATAATAATAATAATAATATATTTATTTATTTCTTACCCGCCTCTCCCTTTGGATCGAGGCGGGGAACAACATTAGAACAGGAATCAATACATCTTAAAAATTCATGATTTAACATTGATCTGGATAGGCCTGCCGGAAAAGGCTAGTCTTTAATGGAATTAAAGAATTAAAGATTAGAACCCATGGGTCAGTGCAAGTGCAACCATTTGTCAGGGATGCTTTAGGGTGGATTCCTGCATTGAGCAGGGGGTTGGACTTGATGGCCTTGTAGGCCCCTTCCAACTCTGCTATTCTATGATTCTATGATAAGTGCCTCGGATAGCTCCTTTAGAGTACTGACTGGTTCTGACTGAAACCTGGATTCACCAGACCACAGACATATAATTTAATGTAATATAATAATTTATTTCTTACCCGCCACTCCACCTGGATCGAGGTGAGGAACAACAGCAAATATAAAACACATAAAAACATTAAAAACATAGTATACATGATTAAAACATCCTTAAAACACCCTAAAAACATTCTAAAATTTCACTGGATAGGCCTGCCAGAATAGATCAGTCTTTATTGCTTTTTTAAATGCTAGAAGACTGTCGAGTCTCCTCCGGCAGGCCATTCCACAGTCTGGGAGCAGCAGAAGAGACGGTCCTCTGGGTTATGGTTGTCAGCCTAGTCTTTGCTGACTGAAGTAGATTCTTCCCAGAGGACCTGAGTGTGTGGGGTGGATTGTACGGGAGAAGGCGATCCCACAGGTAGCCTGGACCCAAACCATGTAGGGCTTTAAAAGTAATAACCAACACTTTATACTTCGCCCGGAAACTAATTGGCAGCCAGTGAAGAGATTTTCAAACTGGTGTAATGTGGTCCCCCCTAGGTGTCCCGGTGCCCAGCCTGGCTGCCATATTTTGGACTAATTGAAGTTTCTGGACTAACATTTATTTATTTATTGTATTTTTGTACCGCCCAATAGCCGAAGCCCCACCAGCCTCCGCTGCGTTGTATAACAGAAAAGTCACTCAGTGTGTGGAGCCATACGCTGCCAGAGATATGAGGGCTCTTGAGAAATAATCACAAGTGGTCTGGAGGAGGAGAGAGAGAGAGAGATAAGAGGCTTTTCGCTGTTGTGTCCCAAGATTGCTCCTCTGCTTCTCTCTGCCTGGAATTCCACGACAGGGATTCTGCATTAACTAGAGGCCTGTTTAGGTTTTCTGCCCAATCCCGTGGAAATGGGCCAGGCCTGAGGACGTTAGCTCTAGCATTCTGCTGAAACCACAAAGATCTGCCCTTCACAGTGCGGGAAGATTGGGGGTGGAGCTAATGCAGGGGCATTGTGGGTGGAGCTAATTAGGGCTGTGCAAGCTTCAGATTCGGTTATCCGAAGCCTCGGGGGCCATGTTATGGCGAAGCCGCCATTTCGCTCACAGCTCTAGCGGGGAAAGAGCCCTGCTACGGCTGTGTGATGGTCCAGGAGCAGCAGGCATTCGTGGCCTTACTGCTGCTGTGATCTCTTGGCAGTGGTGCGGTTGCCCACCCGTGTGATCCAGGATGGGCAGGTCACTGGAAGGAGCGCCCCGTGACCCACAAGCGCACTGCAGCTGCCTGCTTCTCCTGAGTCCCCCCCCCATTTCTAGTGAAGGCCGGACTCCCACGAGTGCCTGTCGTTCCTGGGCCCCGATAAGTCCCTCCTTCCCAGCCATTGCGTGTTGGGAGTCGTAGGCGCGTTCTCCGCTAGGGCTGCGCACTAAACGGCAGCTTTGCCACAACGTGGCTGTCCGCGTTGGTTGGCTACAAGCGAAGATTAACGGCTGTTGATAGTAAATGTGGCGGCTGAGCCAGATAAACTGCTACACACTTCCTCAGTTTGAACGCCTGTGGACTCGAATGATGCTGTCCAGAGCCACTGAGCAAGGTTCCTGGATGCAAGCAGAGTTCGGGGTCACGGTTCCCAGGTTTTGGATTTAGCCGGGAGTCCAGATGCCTGGAAGCCTTGTGTGGCACAGAGTGGTAAGCGGCAGTTACTGCAGTCGAAACTCTCCCCACAGCCTGAGTTCGATCCCAGGGGAAGCTGGTTCTCAGGCAGCCGGCTCAGGTCGACTCAGCCTTCCATCCTCCCGAGGTCGGTAAAATGAGGACCCAGCTAGCTGAGGGAAAGGGAACCGCGACTGGGGAGGGCAATGGCGAACCACCCCGCTACAAAAGTCTGCCAAGAAAACGTCAGCGAAAGCAGGCGTCCCTCTAGGAGTCAGCAATGACTCAAGCGCTTGCGTGAGAGGTTCCTTTCCTTCCTTCCAGATGCCTGGGAAGCGGGATATGCCGAACACTGAAGTGGGTGTGCTGTTTCCAGCATCTGCTGTGCTGCTTTGAGCCTTTTAAGTCCTAACCTGACCCCCAGGTGCTGGCAATTCACCCCGTGGCTTTTGTGCTCTGGCAGCCTGCTGACGTTGATCGCTGCGTAACCTGCGTTCAGCTGGGGTGGGAGGAGCCTCATGACCCCCTTCATCCTTCTCAGAGTCCATTAAAGGGGCTTCCGCCGGTCTTGCCTGCTCTCTGAGAGCAAAGGCTCGTGTTCACCTTGGCCGCTAGTCTAGTCCCCAGGATCTGTTGGTACTTGTTCTTCCCCTTCATCCTCTGATGATGAGGACACTGGGGGATGCTTCGGATATCCCGATCTGAAGCTGAGGCTTGCACAACCCTAATTAGCTCCACCCACAATGCCCCTGCATGCAGGGCCAGTGCTGCCATAGAGGAGAGTTAGGCAGCCGCCTAGAGTGCCAAGGTAAGGGGCCGCCGAACGGCGCTCCCGGAAATCGCCCTCCCACTCCCAGAGCCGCTCTGGCTGAGAGAGGGCAGCTTCCGGGCGCGCCGTTCCGAAGCCTTCCGCCCTCCCCCAGCGTCCCTGGCTTGGCTTCAGCTGGGTGCCCGCCCAGCAGCCGAAGCCAACCCAGGACACTGGGGGGCGAGGGGTGGGGTGGGCGGATGGCTCCACGTTCTGACTTCCGGCGTGCCGGACGTCAGAACGTGGAGCCGTCTGACTGCCCTCCCCCAGCGTCCTGGCTTGGCTTCGGCTGGGCCCTCCCAGCCAAAGCCAAGCCGGGACAGTGTGTGTGGGGGGAGAACAGACGGCTCCACGTTCTGACTTCCGGCGTGTCCGGAAGTCAGAACGTGGAGCCGTCCATTCTCCCACCACCACCATCCCGGCTTGACTTTGGCTGGGAGGGCCAAAGTGGAGCCGCCCTCCCTCCCACCCACCCCACCACAGCGTCCCGCCAAGCCAGGAGGACTTTGGGCGAGGGATAGGTAACGTGGCCTCATCCCCACCTGTCTCCGCCTACCTGGGGTGGTGGGGGGTACGGTGGGGTGGGGTGGTGGTGAAAGCAGCTCACCTTGCCTAGGGTGCAAAAAAAGCCTGGCACTGGCCCTACCTGCATGTGTTGGCTCCACCCCCAAACTTCCCACACTGCGAAGGGCAGATCTTCGTGGTTTCAGCTGAATTCACTTCACTGCAAAACAGACACTCTTTGACACGTGTGTCTCGCAGCTATGGCTTCTTTTCATTTTTACTCTAGAGTAAACTCAGGGCCCCCAATCTGGATCTTAAAGGCCCCCTTACCCCCCACCCGTGTGAAAGTCCTAAAGCTCATGCACTTACTCTAGAGTAAACAGAGGGCGAGATTGAGCTACTCCGCAGACATTTAAAGTAATGTCTTTTTTTGGAGCTTTTCTATAAGAGGTTGTTAATCGGCTTTTAATGTACTGTATCTACTTTTGGTTTCGTCACAGAATTGAGATCCAAGCACTACACGAGGACCATTTCCTTTCCTGCTTTTCTGCTACAAAACCTCTAGGTGGAAATGTGGTATAGAGGGAGAGTACAAATACACAAGAGGAAATTGCGCTTTCTTTCACTTTCGCAATTAAATGCCGCATTTCCCCTGCTCTAAAACAACTCTCCGAAAGCGCTGGTTAGGCACAGGAGTGAAACTGGAGCGTCGCAATGTCATCTAAAGAGCCTGCAAGTAACCATGAGTAGGGAATGAGGAGTGCATGAAAAATGCCTCTTGCAGAAAACCTCTTGGCCCTTAGAATTTATTTATTCGATTTATATCTCACCTTTCCGCCACAAAAAATAGCACTCAAGGCAGCCTCTGGCCCATCTCACTCAATGTGTGTGGAGGGACACAGGAGGAAGGGAAAAGGTTGCTTCAGCTGCCCGGCTCCTCCTTCCTGGGCTAAGGCAGTATAACCTGAATAAGACTTAGAAGAATTCCTAAAATTGGAATTGACCCATGCTTGGGTCTCTGTGCCTTCCATTTCCCTCATCTGCATTACTGATGCGCAATCATATGTAGAATGACTTGAGGATGATGTTTGTCCAGTGTTTCCTGATACGCACATGCGTTCTCGCAGGCCAGTAAAACACCATTCGGAAAACACCTCAGTATATTCACATGCTCAGTCACAGAGAGCTCCGGCTATTGGGCGGTATAGAAATGTAATAAATAAATAAACAAACAAATAAATAAATAAATAATCTGTAGTTTTGTACATTTGTTTCACATTGGTAAAACTACACAGAAGTAGTCCTGAATGACGACCACATTGAGGCTGCGGTATCTTCCCCAAACACGTGCGCATTACAAAAGCAGATGCAAAAGAACTGAAGGAGCTGAACGCTGCAGCAATCTGAGCAGTGGAGTCTGGGCGCTCCTATTTCAGTGGGGCTGCGAATCCATTCCGGGTTTCAGTCAGAACTCTAAAGGGCCTCTCCAAGGTGCTGAAACGATTCTGGGGATAAGCTTCGGGGAATCTCCTTTAGAGTTCTGACTGAAACCAGGAGTGGATTCACTCTTCACTGACTTCGGAGCCACCAGCCTCCACTGGACCTGCGCATTCACAGTACATTGTGCCCCATTCGAGGGAGTGGGCAAACAGGACAATGGAACTGTTGCGGTCAGATTTTTTATTTGGATTTTTAAATAAATAAATAAATGAAAAACAAATGAAAAGAAAAATCCCAAATGCAGCAGTTCCCCTTGGGAAGGAAGTCCAGATAATTTGGAGCTGTTAAATATATAAATACATAAATCAATAGAAGACAGAGGATAATATGGACAGGGAGACATTTTTCTCCCTCTCTCAAAATACTAGACCCCAGTAGGGTCGTCCCATGAAGCTGATTGGTGGGAGATCCAGGACAGAGAAAAGGAAGGACTTCTTCACATGGCACGTAGTTAAATTATGGAACTCACGACCACAAGATGTAGTGATGGCCACCCATTTGGATGGCTTTAAAAGGGGGTTGGATAAATTCCTGGAGGAGAAGGCTATCAATGGCTACTACCCCTGGTGGTTGTGTGCTATCTCCAGTATTCGAGGCAGGAAGCCTGTGTGCCCCAGTTGCTGGGGAACATGGGTGGGAGGGTGCTGTTGCACCACGTCCTGCTTGTTCATCCCTGGCCGATGGCTGGTTGGCCATTGTGTGAACAGAGTGCTGGACTAGGTGAACCCTCTGATCCAGCATCAAGGCACTTCTTTGCTATTTACTGTTTTACTCTGTACAGCACCATGTACATTGATGGTGCTATATAAATAATAATAATAATAATAATAATAATAATAATAATAATAATAATGTTCTTAGAAATTTGGATAAGGAGAAATTCGTGGCCCCCTTCCCTGGAAGAATGCAGCGTTGCCTGCTTCCTCCCCCGTTAAATGGCGCCCCTATTTACGTGCGTTTTTGCCTTAACCGTTTGTTAGCCAGGCTCTAACCTTGAAGCTAAGGATTGTCCTTGGAAGATCCCAACTCCACATAACCACACGTGCTACTCAGCGCTTCGCAGATCCCTCGGGAGCCCTTGTGAAGCTGAGTGCTAATTCATTGTAAATACGGTTAATCCCACACTGGCCGCACAGAGTGATTACGGAGAGTTCCTCTATCCTTTCGCTCTGATTTCATATTGTAGTTAGCATAATAATCCTCTTCGTATCCCTCCGTGCAGTCCACCAGACTTTGCTATGTTATCTTGCTTGGTGACAATATGGCATAAGAAAGCAAGATTTCCAGTGAAAAGTATTAGGGAGGATTATATGGAGATTAGACAGGAATTAGAATGAGAGAGGGAGGGAAGGCAGGCAGGCAGCATGGTATTTGCAGAAGGGATTTATAAACGCCAGTTTTTCCAAGACCTTGTTTTGTGTTAATATTGCATTTGGGGCTCCTTGTTAGGGATGGGCAAACTCTCCTGAGACCTGTTCACGCTCTGCTCGCCAGACACCGACCAGTTGCCAGATGTGGGAGTGGGGGGGGGGTGAGCTGCCAGACAGTTTCTGGGTGCCCACGTCTTTTCTTTTCCTTTTCCTTTTTTCTTTTTGGTCACGAGCTGCGATTTCCACAAATTTGCAGCTGGGAATATTGACGCAAATTGCGATTTGTGCAAAACCGTGGCCATAAACAGAGCGATTGGAGGAGAAATGCAGGTGTAAAGGACAATGTATGCCTGCCCTTTTGCCCAAATTATGCTGCTTACAGCCACAATTTTGCGCGAATCAGGATTTCCGTAAATGATCCCAGCCACGAATTCGTGCAACTCGCGTAAATCCACATTTGTGCACATGGGGATTTGCACACACACACGAGCTTCTGAAACTCATCCTTGCACTGAGTCAAACCAGGTGAGGGATCTGGGGGGCAGCCAGGCTGGCAAAAACCCCAAAACGGATTCCTCCGACATCCTTATTAGTATGCTGGGGCCCAAAAAATAGAACTGAAAAGCAATCCGCATCTTCTCCATACCTTGAGATCCTTGTTCCTATCCAGGCAGCGTATATTCTGCTCTAGCCAGCACATTCCTATAGGTTCACTCAAGAGTTGTGCTTTTTATATTGTATTTTGTATTCATGTTTTTAAATGGTTGGTTGTTTTTATGCTTTTCATGGTTTAAAATTTTTGTGAACTGCCCAGAGAGCTCCGGCTATTGGGCGGTATAAAAATGTAATAAGTAAATAAATAAATAAATAAATACGCAATTCCCATTGATTTCAATGAAGATTACTCCCAGGTCAGTGCGTAAAACAATCAACATTCCGTGACAAAGTTCACCCCACATTCTGCAAACGGAAAGGATGAATTCTGCAACCTCTTTTCTCTTGCATCCCTTGCTGTTCTTTTCAGGCCACAGAAGTTCTGCCGTCAAACCGTTGGGAATCTTATTAAGCAACTCCCTCCTGTCCCACACACTGCCAAGACGATCCTCACAATCATAGGGACTAGCACCTGTACATTTTATTTTGTATTTATTTATTTATTTATTTATTCATTCATTCATTGCATTTCTATTCCGCCCAATAGCCAAAGCTCTCTTACAAAATTAAGACAATTCAAGCAATACCATGCAAACCAGAGCTCCTGCAAAATGAATTTTATGATTTCTTTGGGTATGTCTGGAGAAGAGGAGATTGAGGGGAAACATGATAGCACTCTCCAAATACTTAAAAGGTTGTTATACAGAGGAGGGCCAGGATCTCTTCTCGATCCTCCCAGAGTGCAGGACACGGAATAACGGGCTCAAGTTAAAGGAAGCCAGATTCCAGCTGGACATCAGGAAAAACTTCCTGACTGTTAGAGCAGTACGACAATGGAATCAGTTGCCTGGTGAGGTTGTGGGCTCTCCCACACTACAGGCCTTCAAGAGGCAGCTGGACAACCCTCTGTCAGGGATGCTTTAGGGTGGATTCCTGCATTGAGCAGGGGGTTGGACTCGATGGCCTTGTAGGCCCCTTCCAACTCTGCTATTCTATGATTCTATGATTCTATTGCACACAGCTTCATCAGTAATTAGTCAATTAACAGATGAGTCAGGAGGCCACCTCTCTTGTCCTTGACATTTTACAGTCCAGTACTGATGTGTAACAAGCTGTTGACTCTGGGCTTGCTAGCCAATTTGTTAGCCCATTTGATTTTAGGAACCATGTTCTTTTTCTTGATGCCAAATTCTCTGGATCCAGTTTTGAGGAAGCTTAAGCAAACATTCTCTGGGGGATTCCACAGATCAAAAAGTTGTCAAGAGATTTTCCCTGAAGCGCAATTGAACCGTGGAGGCTGGTGGCTCTTGAATCCACTCTGGGTTTCAGTCTGTGAACCGCCCAGAGAGCTTCGGCTATTGGGCGGTATAAAAATGTAATAAATAAAATAAATAAATAAATAAACAAACAAACAAACCAGAACTGTAAGGAACTGTCCAAGGTGCTTCCTCTGTGTTGGACCATTGTCACTAGGACCATCATCCACTGGCCCTGTTTGCTGGGACTATACTCCAACACAAGGAAGGCATCACATAGGGGGAATTTTTAAAGAATAAATAAAGTTCTTGGCCACCTTTCAGGGCAGCAGCCCTCCCAAGGCGGCTTACAGAAATAAAATACAGAAGAACAGTTAATATATGAAAAGCAATAAAAACATAAATGCAATCAAATACTAGCAAAAACCATAAAACCAGCAGCAGCAACAGTATTCCTCTCACGAGAAGGCCACGGTAAAATAATATGTTTTCAAGGCCTTGAAGCCTTCAGGGATGGAGATGGCGGACCTTCAATGGGAGCTTGCTCCACAGGTGTGGGGCCACTGGCGAGAAAGCCCTGTCACACGTGATCACTCACCGAATTGCTCTCATGGGTGGGCAAATGTGAAGGTAGGGTGACCATATGGAAAGGAGGACAGGGCTCCTGTATTTTTAGCAGTTATATTGAAAAAGGAATTTCAGCAGGTGTCATTCATATATATATGGAGAACCTGGTGAAATCTCCTCTTCGTCACAACAGTTAAAGCTGCAGGTGCCCTGCCCTCTTTTAAATCTGGTCACTCTAGTATAGCTCCTGCAGCTTTAACTGTGGTGATGAAGAGGGAATTTCACCAGGTTCTCTCTATATATGAGCCTCGTGTGGCGCAGAGTGGTAAAGCAGCAGTTTCTGCAGCTGAAACTCTCCCCACGGCCTGAGTTCGATCCCAGCGGAAGCTGGTTTCAGGCAGCCGGCTTGGGTCGACTCAGCCTTCCATCCTCCCGAGGTCGGTAAAATGAGTACCCAGCTAGCTGGGGGAAAGGTAATAACGGCCGGGGAAGGCAACGGCAAACTACCCCGCTATAAGGCCTGCCAGGAAAACGTCAGCGAAAGCTGGCGTCCCTCCAAGAGTCAGTAATGACTCAGTGCTTGCACGAGAGGTTCCTTTCCTTTCCTTTCTCTATATATACAAATGAGACCTGCTGAAATTCCTTTTTCAATGCAACTGATAAAGATACAGGAGCCCTGTCCTCCTTTTCATATGGTTACCCTATGCGAAGGGCCTCTCTTTCTGATGGGCAGGCTGATAAGGCGCTAGGTGGTCCCTTCACGTAACTTGCTCCCAAACTGTTGAAGGCTTTAAAGTTCAAAACCAACACTTCGAATTGAGGTCAGAAACACACTGGTATTCAGTGCAGCTGGCACAGTACTGGGGAAGGCTGATTTGGAGAGTGTTCGAAATGAGAATTAGTAATAAGAAACCCTGCCCCTTCCCACCAAAATATCCCATCATGCAAGATGGCGACAATGCAGTTCTGTGGACTTGTGCAGGTTTGATAAAGAGTGTTGTGTGACCCGAAAGTTTGCACGTTGATCCACCAGGAGGTAAGCTCTCAAGCCAATAATAGTTTATCTAATTTTGATTTCCTGCAGTACTTTTACTCAGGCACAAAAGAAAGGGCGATATTTATCGAATTAGGCATTGAGCATCTAACATCTATGCAGACATATAAAATAATATTTCACACTGTTGCTCTGATAAGTGGCTTCTGCAAAGATGTCATACGATAAAAACAAGACATGTAAGTACAGAATTAGAAGACATAAGCGGCTTTGTCATTTGCCCCAAATTTCTTCATTAAGAAATCATTATTTGACATCCAATTACAGCCACATTATCCCTGTCCCCTCTCAAAAAATAATAAAAATAATAACAGAAACTCAGGGCCTCTAAATCTGTTATTATATCCAGCAGTGCACTGTTGCGTGCTTGAAATTAATAATACAGATTTCTTCTTTGTTGTTCAGACTGTCTGGTTCCTTCTCAAAGACACTTTATTCACACCGTGTGCCATTGTCAGTGAACAGCTAAATTACTACGTTGAAAGATTAAGAAACCCATAATCTCTCTTTAAACAAGAGGGTCCTTTGAGACAGCCTTCTACTTAAAACAAAAGACATGCAAGAGAAAGGTTGCTTTGTAAAGCAATGTCAGAATATCGTGGGTGCTTGTTGCATGGCCATCTTGGACATATTCATGGCGGTTGTTCGCGTATTGCGTCCAGTTCTGGGCTCCACAATTCAAGAAGGACGCAGACAAGCTGGAGCGGGTTCAGAGGAGGGCAACGAGGGTGATCAGAGGTCTGGAAACAAAGCCCTATGAAGAGAGACTGAAAGAACTGGACATGTTTAGCCTGGAGAAGAGAAGATTGAGGGGAGACATGAGAGCACTTTTCAAATACTTAAAAGGTTGTCCCACAGAGGAGAGCCAGGATCTCTTCATGATCCTCCCAGAGTGCAGGACACGGAATAACGGGCTCAAGTTAAAGGAAGCCAGATTCCAGCTGGACATCAGGAAAAACTTCCTGAATGTTAGAGCAGTACGACAATGGAACCAGTTACCTAGGGAGGTTGTGGGCTCTCCCACCGTAGACGCCTTCAAGAGGCAGCTGGACAACCATCTGTCAGGGATGCTTTAGGGTGGATTCCTGCATTGAGCAGGGGGTTGGACTTGATGGCCTTGTAGGTCCCTTCCAACTCTGCTATTCTATGATTCTATGATTCTCCCAAAGCTGGGCTGGGGCTCAGAAAAAGAATCCACTCTCTTCCAGTTAGCACAGTCGAGCTGTGCTAATAGTGTTTATTTACTTCTCTGTTCATTTATTATACAAACCTCTAGTCCAGTGGTTCCCAAACTTTTTCAGGTCACCGCCCCCTTGGTTCCACAAACTCATGCCCAGCGCCCCCTACCCTACCCTATAAAAATCATTATTCAGATTAGCATTTTTGGAGGGATCATCCCTGTGTGTCCAAATGACACACAGGGGATCCCAGGATCAAGGAGGGATGATCCCTCCTATTTCCCCGGGATAACCGAGACCTCAGTTATCCCGGTTTTACATGCAGTCCTGGGACGATTCCTAGGACTGCAGGTGGTGTGGGTGCCCATCCCACCTTCTTCCCTCTTCTCCACGAATAGTGGGAGTCATCAGAGGGAAGGAGCCAGGACAGTGGGGAGTCCAGGGCCCTTGTTAGTGGGGTGTGGGGTTGAGGCTTCCCCCCCTTACCTTTTAATTTTCGCTGGAGCGTGAGTCCGCTCCAGCTCTGTCCCTTTAAAAAAAAATGGTGGACATGATGGGCACGATGCCTGTGACGTCGCACGGCCCGTTTATTTTATTTTATTTTATTATTTATTTATTTATTACATTTTTATATCGCCCAATAGCCGAAGCTTTCTGGGCGGTTCACAAAACGGGCCGTGCGACGTCACGGGCATCGTTCTAGACCAGCCTTCCTCAACCTGGGGCGCTCCAGATGTGTTGGACTGCATCTCCCAGAATGCCCCAGCCAGCTGGCTGGGGCATTCTGGGAGTTGTAGTCCAACACATCTGGAGCGCCCCAGGTTGAGGAAGGCTGGTCTAGACTGTTTCCCACAAAGTTGTCAAAGGAGGGGAACGTGCTAAAAAAATAACAATCAAACAGCCAGCGTGGTGGAGTGGTTGGAATGTTGGACTGGGAGTCGGGAGATCTGGGTTCTAGTCCCCCACTCGGCCATGGAAGCTCATTGTGCCCGTCACAGACTCCCAGCCCAACCCACCTCGCAGGGTTGTTGTTGTGAGGATAAAGTGGAGGAGGAGGATTACGTGTGCCACAGGAGCTATTTTAAACCTAAGAATTTTAAGATGTCCTGATTGTTATTTTAATATTTTATTGGTTTTAGATGCTCTTTTAATCAGTTTTATGCATTTGATTTATATGGTATCGTTGTACTTAATGGTGTTCCCCGCCTCGATCCAAAGGGAGAGGCGGGTAATAAATACGTTGTTGTTGTTTGTTGTTGTTGTTGTGACTATATACAAAAGAGGGAAGGGCTCCTGCAGCTTTAACTGTTGTGAAGAAGAGGGAATTTCACCAGGTGCTGCAGGCATACCAATGTCACCTGCTGAAATTCCCTTTTCTATGCAGCTGCTAAAGATACAGGAGCCCTGTCTTCCTTTCTGTAGGGTCACCCTAGCTCTGCAAAACCCTCCAGTATCTCCAGTATTCGAGGCAGTAAGCCTGTGTGCACCAGTTGCTGGGGAACATGGGTGGGAAAGTGCTGTTGCACCGTGCCCTGCTTGTTCGTCCCTGGCTGACACTTGGTTAGCCACTGTGGGAACAGAATGCTGGAATAGATGGACCTTCGGTCTGATCCAGCATCAGGGCTCTTCTTATGTTCTTAACCTGGGTTAACCTACACCAAGCAGGATATTGCACTATGAAAGCGGTATATAAAAGGCAGGAGCCGCACCAAGCAGGATATAGCAGTATGAAAGCGGTATATAGTACCGTATTTCTTCGATTCTAAGACGCCATCGATTGTAAGACGCATGCTAATTTCAGTATCACCAACAGGAAAAAAGCTTTGATTCTAAGAAATAACAAACACACCCGCGATTCTAAGACGCACCCCGTTTTTAGAGAGGTTTATATGGGGGGGTGACCAACTGTCAGGATTTCCCCGGATTTGTCCTGGTTTTTGTTCTTTCCATGGTGTCAGGGGGGATTTTCTATAATTTTCAATAATGTCCTGGAATGACAAACCTTCCTCTTTAAGGCTGCCATTAGCATGGCAGGAGGGAGTGACATGCTTTCTTGAGGCACATCATTCCCCCACCCCGAGCTCCAATTGAGGTCTTAAAGGGGAAAGTGGGTCATTCGTGGACATTATAGAAAAGGCCCCAATTGGAGTGGATGGTGGTGGTGCAGAATGAAATCCTTTCCCCTCCTCCACTCCAATCGGGTTCTTTAAGGTGGCGGGGGAATAACGTACTTTCTGCAGGACTCAGAAAGCTGCTTCCCCCCCACACACACTAGGTGTCCTCTTTTTTGGTTTCCCAAATATGGTCACTCTATTATATGGGGGGAAAAGTGCGTCTTAGAATCGAAGAAATACAGTATGTGTCAATGGGCCCCAACAGTTGTCAGTGCACTTCAATACCGCTATAAAGCAGTCGTATGGCTCCTGCCTTTTATATACCGCTTTCATACTGCTTTCATGGTGCAATATTCTGCTTGGTGTAGTATAGTCCCTTATCCCCACCATTGAACATCATCTAAATGAGTTGCTCTTGGACTACAACTCTCACCACCCGCAGCTGGCCTGGCTGACAATCAAGGATGATGGAATTTGTAGTCCATCAGTTTCTGGGGACCCAAGGTTGGGAACCACTGCTTTAGATACTGTTCCTTGGAGGAGATAATGTAAACCCAAGAAATTGAAACTTCACAGGGATGTGGAGAGAAGACGTCTTGGGGGACCCCCCCCCCAAACACACACACACACACAGAGAGAGAGAGAGAGAGAGAGAGAGAAAGCTCTCAGGTTACAACCAAGAACAAAACACAGAATGATGGAATAGTTTCTCACCTGGTGGCAACATCGCTATCTTTTCAGTGCAGGTGAAGACATTCCACCCACCCCTCAGCTTTTAAATGTATTTGTGAGTTCTTTTAATATGTTGTTTATGTTTTATTTGTATTTGATCTTGTTTTTGTAAAGTGCCCTGGGAGCTATGCTGAACAGCGGCATACATTATGGTCCTTTGAGCATAGCAAAGACCTTCTCATTTTCTCAGGCATTGTAGAAACTGCTTTTGCTGTTTTATCTGTACTACTGGTTATTATTTTGGTTTTATTATATGCTGCTGGTGTGTGTTTTTTTTAATCTTGTTTCTATCTGGCTTCTTTTATCACTGCTTTATTGCTACTTTGTATTTTATGTTTTTAATTTGTGCATTGCTGGAGAACTTGGGTTAAAATGTAATGAACAAATAAATTTTTAACATGAATGAATGTCTAAATAAGTACCATCGTAATAGTAAATTGCTAATAATCTAGAAACAATCGGATATAACTTTATTCCATCGTGCCCCAAACTGGTGGTTTCCAGATGTGTTGGAGTGCAAATTTAAGTATAAATTTTGTATACTTTTAATGTTTACTGTTTTTAGCTTTTGTGAACCGCCCAGAGAGCTTCGGCTATGGGGCGGTATATAAATGCAAATAAATAAATAAATAAATAAATACCCATTCCTATCTAGTATGGCAATGGGAATTGCAGTCCAACACAGCTGCAGAGTGCCAGGTTGGGGGAAAATGCTTTATTTTCTCCTTCCTGTTTAGTTCTTTCAGTCATTCGGGGGAAGTGGCCGTCTGGGTGCAGATGGGAAGCATAAATGGACTAGGAATCCTTTCTCTTTGTGAGTGTGGCTAAGGCCATAGCTAGACCTAAGGTTTATCCCTGGATCGTCCAGGGGTCAAACCTGTTCACCTAGGTGACACACAGGGGATCCAGTGCTCAGGCAGGGGCGAACCCTGGATGATCCCCGGATAAACCTTCGGTCTAGCTGTGGCCGAAGTGGGCACCACCCTCGGAGTTGTGTTCGGCGGGTTGTATCCAGTGTGCGTCTAACTTAAATCCAGGGACATGCGGAGCAGCAGGGGAGATGGTACAATACAATAGCAACATTCCAAATCTGTCTCTATGGCCATAGCTAGACCTAAGGTTTATCCCTGGATCGTCCAGGGGTCAAACCTGTTCACCTAGGTGACACACAGGGGATCCAGTGCTCAGGCAGGAGCGAACCCTGGATGATCCCAGGATAAACCTTAGGTCTAGCTGTGGCCTAAGAAACTGGAAGAGAGGCCTTGGTTATGCAGATGAGCATTCTGGGCAATGTAGGTTTTTACCTTCACATTACAAACCAAAAGTGATGCAACAGTCACTTGGGTGGAACTGCCACTGAAATTTCACCTCACTCAAAACATTAGCAATGTTCCCCCTCAGGCAAATAGCAATTTTCCTTTCATGTGCATCTTTTTAGTGGAGTTATTTTATTGATTCTCCTGCACAATGATGAAAACATGATGTGAGAAGGGTCTTGGAGCTTTTCTTCATGAGGCTGCCCAACTTCTATATAAAGAGCGTCTCCTTTCCTGCTTTTTTGCTTCATAATCTCTAGGTGGTACTATACTATAGCAGAATAATACAGTTACACACATAGGAAAAGGTGTTTTCTTTCGCTTTCCCAAATAATACTTCGTTTCCCCCAGGGCCGGTGCCAGACTATTTTGCGCCCTAGGCAAGGTGAGCTACTTTCACACACACACCCCAAAATGCTAACTTTGATTTTTAAGAACGTATGTTTCCTGGAAAAAATAAGAAGCACAAAACTTGAAACTGCTAAATTTATTTTAAAGTGCAAGAAATACGTCATGCCAATTATAGCAAACAACTTTGAAAGGAGCGTCTATGGGTCTAAAATGCATTATTTAATAGGAATATCACCTCCGAATCATCCCCCCCAACTCACATGTGCGCGTGCACACACACACTCAGCATCACTCACTCCAAACAAACACATGCATGAACACATGCATTCATTCAAAGACCCCATGCACCCCATTCACCCATACATTCTCTCTCTCTCTCTCTCTCTCTCTCTCTCTCTCTCTTTTGGGTGCGTTCCGGAAGTCCAAACGTGGAGCCGCCCCACCCCAGCGTCCCTGGCTTCGCTTCGGCTGGGCGGGCGCGGGGCGCCATCTCGCCTGCCCAGGCCCAGCTGAATCCTCGGGCTGGGCCGGCTCACAGCCAACGCGCATGAGTGCTGCACTGGCCCGGCGCCCCTCTTAGCTTGGCGCTCTAGGCATCCGCCTGAGTGGCCTCTATGGTAGCACCAGCCCTGGTTTCCCCTGCTCTAACACCCGCCCCCCAAATGCTCTTAAAAAAAGAAGCGAAACTGGAGAAATGTGACAGTGTCTGAAGAACCGATAAACAACCATGAGTTATGAATGACAAGTGTGCAATAAATGCTTTGTGTAGAAAAGCTCTTGGTGCAACTGTGCATACAACCAAATCAAGTTGGATTTTTTTGGGGTTTTTTTTTGCTGTGTTTTTCAATGCATGTGTGTACGTTGGTAATGTGGTGGGAGGCGGGGCAGAGGTAGGAACTAAGCAAAGACAAACTGTGCATACACACGGCTCTGTAAAAAGTGTGGGGCAGGTGGAGGTGGGTGGGTGAAGTATTGCCAGTGCTTTGGCACCATTTTCCCAACAAGACCAGATAAATAGTAGAAATTTGGATGAGTCGAATTCAAGGAGCATCCCTTCAAAAGCATCTCGATAAGTGGAACCAGTGACCTAGGGAGGTTGTGGGCTCTCCCACACTAGAGGCCTTCAATAGGCAGCTGGACAACCATCTGTCAGGGATGCTTTAGGGTGGATCCTGCTTGGTGTAGATGAGCCCAGGTGCCTTTTATCAGCCAGAAATGTATCTAATCCCCCTTTAAATAGGGTGACCATATGAAAAGGAGGACAGGGCTCCTGTATCTTTAACAGTAATGTAGAAAAGGGCATTTCAGCAGGTGTCAATTGAAGAGGGTGAAATTCCCTTTTCATCACAACAGTTAAAGCTTCACTAGCTATAGTAGAGTGACCAGATACAAAAGAGGGCAGGGCTTCTGCAGCTTTAACTGTTGTGATGAAGAAGAAATTTCACCCTCTTCTATTGACACCTGCTGAAATTCCCTTTTCTACATTACTGTTAAAGATACAGGAGCCCTGTCCTCCTTTTCATATGGTCACCCTACTTTAAAGCCATCCATGTTGGTGGCTGTCACTACAACTTTTGCAGTGAATTCCATAATTTAACTACGCGCTGGGTGAAAAAGCTCTTCCTGTTGTCTATCCCAAACCTCCCATGAAAAAGAAGAGATAGTCTCTAGTGTTGGAAAATAGTAAAAGGTTTTTTTATTTTTTGTTACATATATCTTCAATCTTTAAAAATTGTGTTCTTGTAAAAGGACAATGTATAAAAAACTCGACGTTTCAGATCTCCCGATCCTTCTTCAGGGGCTTCTGAAACAGAATAACATCCATGAACCACAAGTCCAAATACAGTAAGCTGAACCAGCTAAATGCAGCAGTTTTTCCGTTCTTTCTCTGCTGTAGACATTCTTATGTTTAACACACACACCCCTCAACTGTTATCAACTTCTGAGCAGGTGTGTTAAACATAAGAATGTCTACAGCAGAGAAAGAATGAAAAAACTGCTGCATTTAGCTGTTGGACTTGTGGTTCACGGATGTTATTCTGTTTCAGAAGCTCCTAAAGAAGGATCTGGAGATCCGAAATGTCGAGCTTTTTATACGTTAAGTCCTTTTACAACAATACAATTTTTAAAGATTGAAGATATATGTAATAAAAAATAAAACCCTTTTTCTGTTTTCCAACACTAGAGACTATCTCTTCTTTTTCGTTGAATTTGCATAGTGTTTTTTCCACTCCTTCATTTTGACGTATCCCAAATCTCCCACCATTCGGTTTCATGAGATGATCCCAGGTTCTAGTACTATGAGAGGGACGGACGGAAATGTCTCCCTATACACTTTCTCTCCTCCTTGCATAATTTTAGACACCTCTATTGTGTCGCCTGTCATACCCACATTCCCCCCCTGAACCTAAACAGTCCCAAAACATTGTAACCTTTCTTCATAGGGAGGGGGGTTGCTCCATCCCAAAAGTCTCACCTCCTAGTTTGCTGTGAACCAGTTAAGTTTGTGCCGGCCAGGGTGCAAAAACCACACCAAAGAACTGGTTTAAAATCAAATATAATCTGACCCTGTTGTCACATTAATGCATGATCAATTTTAATGTCCACATTTCTTCTTTCAGCATTCTTAGGTTTGTGAGGGACATAGAATCATAGAATAGTAGAGTTGGAAGGGGCCTATAAGGCCATCGAGTCCAACTCCCTGCTCAGTGCAGGAATCCACCTTAAAGCATCCCTGACAGATGCTTGTCCAGCTGCCTCTTGAAGGCCTCTAGGGTGGGAGAGCCCACCACCTCCCTAGGTCATTTGTTCTATTGTTGTATTGCTCTAATGGTTAGGAGGTTTTTCCTGCTGTCCAGCTGGAATCTGGCTTTCTGTAACTTAGAATCATAGAATAGTAGAGTTGGAAGGGGCCTGTAAGGCCATCCAGTCCAACCCCCTGCTCAGTGCAGGAATCCACCTTAAAGCATCCCTGAAAGGTGGTTGTCCAGCTGCCTCTTGAAGGCCTCTAGGGTGGGAGAGCCCACAACTTCCCTAGGTCACTGATTTCATTGTCGTACTGCTCTAACAGTCAGGACGTTTTTCCTGATGTCCAGCCAGATTCTGGCTTCCTGTAACTTGAGCCCATTATTCCGTGTCCTGCACTCTGGGGCCTTTTCTACACCTAAGGGTGTAGAGGGACAGAGAGGAGGGCAATCCCAGACTTACCTGTTTCTGGAATCATCCCTGTGTGTCTAAATGGAAGTGCGATGTCCCAGAAGGGTGGAGGGACATCGTGCCTGTCACGCCCACCATTAAAACACACACACACAAAAAACAGGAGCCAGAGTGCACTTGCGCTCCAGCGCAAAAGTAATTACAAAAAGAAAGGGCCCGATCTCACTTCCCACCCCACCCCACCCCTGATGGCCCTGGACCGCCCCCCAGTCCCAGATCCTTCCCTCTGTTGACCCCCACTACTTGTAGGGAGGAAGGAAGGAGCTGGGATGGGCACCCACAGCGCTCGCGGTTCTCGGGATCATCCTGGGACCATGGGTAAAACCGGGATAACTGAGGTCTCAGTCATGCCTGGGAAATGGAGGGTTCATCCCTTCCCACTCCTGGGATCCCCTGTGCATCATTTGGACACACAGGGATGATCCAGGGATGATCTCTGGAAAAATGGTCGGTGTAGAAAGGGCCTGGGATGTGACAACCTTTCAAGTCCTTGAAGAGTGCTATCATGTCTCCCTTCCATCTTCTCTTCTCCAGGCTAAACATGCCCAGTCCTTTCAGTCTCTCTTCATAGGGCTTTGTTTCCAGACCCCTGATCATCCTGGTTGCCCTCCTCTGAACCCCCTCCAGCTTGTCTGCATCCTTCTTGAAATGTGGTGCCCAGAACCGGGTCATATGTGTGGTTTTTCAAACAATTCTATGGTTGAAATGGCGATTTAATACCCGATCGTCTTGTTCTTAGGTTGTGCTCAATGTGGAATGGAGGCGCTCGAAGGCTCTCTGTAGCCATTGCACGCATCTCTTTCTGCCCGTGTTTGCATTGTTTTGCTGTTTCGTTCCATGAATCGCATTAATATTCCAGCCCTGTGAAATGAGTTGGTAATGGCCCTGTCACTTGTCGTCTCACAGCTAGTGCTGTTCTTAAAAGCGCTGAAGAAGTGACAGCGGACGTGTAGCGTTTTTCATCCCCCTCGCCGACTGACGGGTCAAGCCAGCCCCAATGGGGCGATACAAAGGTTATCCCACAAAGGGGCAGATTAACCAGGAAGCGAAGGGGATGCAGTGTAGGATCACAAATGATCCCCCGCATGGGATGATTCAGACCCCATGATGTGACATTATGTGAATGAGCATTTTAGATTATGCACACACACACCCTCTGTCCCATGCATGATGGCTATGTGCTGCCTTCAGGATCAGAGGTGGTAAGTTGTTGTAGGTCCCCACCAGTTGCTGGGGAAAATGGGTGGGAGGGTGCTGTTGCACCGTGTCCTGCTTGTGGGTCCCATATGAAAAGGAGGACAGGGCTCCTGTATCTTTAACAGTTGCATAGAAAAGGGAACTTCAGCAGGTGTCATTTGTATGCATGCAGCACCTGGTGAAATTCCCTCTTTATCACCACAGTTAAAGCTGCAGGAGCTATACTAGAGTGACCAGATTTAAAAGAGGGCAGGGCACCTGCAGCTTTAACTGTTGTGATGAAGAAGGAATTTCACCAGGTTTTCCATATATACAAATGACACCTGCTGAAATTCCCTTTCCAAAACAACTGTTAAAGATACAGGAGCCCTGTCCTCCTTTTCATAGGGTCACCCTAGACTAGATGATCCAGCAGGCTCTTCTGATGTTCGTAAATCATTTTTTCGGCCACTCCACGGTTGGTTGTTTCGTTCAAACCCACAAAGTATGGTTTGCGATTCTCTTGGAACCACCCGGGGCCCTGGATCAAACCATCGTTTGTGGGTTTGGACAAAATGCCCCACTCTGCTGCATCTCACACCAGGTGCAAGGCAAGTGCGCATCCAAGATGAATGCAGAAATCATTTGCAACAAATTGTCTCACCAGTGTTTATAGCAAGAGAATCTGCTGTAAATAATTTCTGCGGGCGTTGTTACAACCCCCCTGAGGAAGGCCTAATAAAACGCAAGAGGCTGAAATGCATCAGGCTTATTTTCCAATAAATTTGTTTATAGCATCCTGAGATGACTCTCCCGAGTTCAAACCAGAAATGGAAGGAAGGGGTCACCGTGCATGATGACGGTGGGTGGATGGGTGGCAGGAAGGCAGGCAGGCGGAGAGTGCAAGGCCAGGATTTGGATTGCTCATTCATTCCTATAAGGCAACAGTGTGCAGGCTGACCCCATGAAAGGGAGGACAGGGCTCCTGTATCTTTAACAGTTGCATAGAAAAGGGAATTTCAGCAGGTGTCATTTGTATATATGGGAAACCTGGTGAAATTTCCTCTTCATCACAACAGTTAAAGCTGCAGGGGCTATATCAGCGTGACCAAATCTAAAAGAGGGCAGGGCAACTGCAGCTTTAACTGTTGTGATAGAGAGGGAATTTCACCAGGTGCTGCATGGATACAAAGGACACCTGCTGAAATTTCCTTTTCAATACAAATGTTAAAGTTACAGGAGCCCTGTCCTCCTTTTCATAGGGTCACCCAAACAGTGTGAGAACTTCAGGCCTGGAGCCGGGTCTGGCCCTGCTATGGTCCCAGCTCAGCTCCCTGAGGTTCAACAGAATGCCACACCCCTTCCCCAAGCTCCACCCCCTTTCCCCCAGCCACCTATGGTCTGTTAATTTTCGGGCTTGGGTGCAGGTTTTCCCATATTCTAAAAGGGTGAAATGCCTCTCCTGAGACTTAGCTTATGGCAGAAACAGTTTCAAGTGACAAAATGGAAAGGAGGACTGGGCTCCTGTATCTTTAACAGTTGCATTGAAAAGGGAATTTCAGCAGGTGTCATTTGTATGCCTGCAGCACCTGGTGAAATCCCCTCTTCATCACAACAGTTAAAGATGCAGGAGCCCTGCCCTCTTTTATATCTGGTCACTCTAGCTAAAGAGGGCAGGTGCCCAACCTCAGCAGGTGCCCAACCTAGGGTGACCCTATGGAAAGGAGGACAGGGCTCCTGTATCTTTAATACTTGTCTAGAAAAGAGAATTTCAGCAGGTGTCATTTGTATGCATGCAGCACCTGGTGAAATCTCCTCTTCACAACAGTTAAAGCTGCAGGAGCCCTGCCCTCCAATGTATTTTCTATTTATTATTCGATCTAGATGGAGAGGGGGGGTAAGAAATAAAATTATTATTATTATTATTATTATTGTATCAGGTCACTCATTCCTGCAATGAGCAGGGGGCTGGACTCCATGGCCTTATAGGCCCCTTCCAACTCTACTATTCTATGATTCTATGACTAGTTTTGTCTAGGAATACAGGGCAGGGCTCCTGCAGCTTTAACTATTGTGATGAAGAGGGAATTTTACCAGGTGCTGCATGCATACAAATGACACCTACTGAAATTCCCTTTTCAATGCAACTGTTAAAGATGCAGGAGCCCTGTGGTGGGCTGGATGAGGGCCAAGCAACTGAAATTAGGTCCTGGTAAGATGAAGGTTCTGCAACTCAGTTGACTGATGTTCATTTGAGGCTGGTGCAGAACAGGGCCTTCTCTGTTTTGGGACCCACTGGGTAGAATGGTCTCCTAGTATGGCTCATAGTATGTAGTGTTTCTGGTGAGAAATGAAAATGTATCTGTCTGCCTGGACATTGCCTGAGTCTTAGTACGACTAAGATATTGTGAATGTTTTACTATTTAATGATTTTATTGATTTATTTTATTGTATTTAGTGATGATTTTATTTTGTGGACCATTTTGAGATTTATTGTAAAAATTGAAATGGCATGTAAAGCCTTTAAACAGATAGACAGACAAAGAGGTAACTAGTATCATAATAATTTGAAGCAAGATTCTTTGCCTTTGAGAATTTTGTCATTGCTGGGTGTCACTAATATTGTAAAATTACCAAAAGTTAGGAAGACCAATCACTTCCTTGCCCTGCCAGTACAGATTTTGAGAGCAGAAATGTTGCCCTGTGATTTTTGCCTTTATTCTTTAGGGTGGTTGCATGTGCGTTTTTCCCAAAAGAAGGCTCCAATCTTTTAATGAACTGTGAAGAAGGTAAGGGATTCTATAGGTGTAGCTACTCCCATTACAGGGTTGAAGAGATGGGGGGGGGGGGGAGAGACACACCTGTTGAATACCATCCTGCTTGAGATTCCGTGCACTCGAATGCTATGCATGTTTACTTAGAAGTAATTGCCAGTTTATACAATGTGGCTTTCTTCTAGTAAATTGTGCCTAATGATGCAGTTAGTATTGTGTAGTGGCTAGAGCATCCTTCCCCAACCTGGTGCCCTCCAGATATGCTGGACTGCAATTCCTATCATTCCCAGCCAACATTAGCTGGGAATTATGGGAGTTGCAGTCCAAAACATCTGGAAAGTACCAGGTTGGGGAAAGCTGAGCTAGAGCGTTGGACTAGGATTGGGCAACCCAGATTCAAAACCTTATGGCGGTAACCTTGGGCCAGTTACTATCAGTCTAACCTACCTCGCAGGGCTGTTGAGAGGATAACATTGGGGCAGTAGTGGTGTTAAGAACGTAAGAAGTGCCCTGCTGGATCAGACCAAGGGTCCATCTAGTCCAGCACACTGTTCACACAGGGGCCAACCAGCCACCGGCCAGGGAAGAACAAGCAGGACATGGTGCAATAGCACCCTCCCACCCATGTTCCCCAGCAACTGGTGCACACAGGCTTACTGCCTCAAATACTGGAGATCGCACACAACCATCAGCGCTAGTAGCCATGGATGGCCTTCTCCTCCAGGAATTTATTCCACCCCCTTTTAACGGCATCCAAACTGGTGGCCATCACCACATCTTGTGGTAGTGAGTTCCATAACTTAACTCTGCGCTGTGTGGAGAAGCGTTAAGCGCCATCTACACGCCATTGAGCTCTTCAACAGAAAGGAGGGGTCGAAAGGGAGCAAGATTAATATTTGCTAATCTTTATTTATTTTTCCTTTTCCTTTATCTTGCTAACGTGTGAATCGGTAACAATTTAAATCCCGTGTGCCTGGTCTCACAATTTATGCTTATTGGATTTCGAGTCCCTTGATAAGGAACCAACAGGCTCGAAACACGCCGGGATTTGTGATGCATCAACGCATTCGTCTCTGCATCCTGTTAAACATTGTTTCGCGTGCCGTGTGGATGGCTGGAGTGTCCCCATCGCCCTATGATGTTTAACTCAGCCGCTGGGTGTCCACGCTCCCTCCCCCTCCCAATAGCCTAGCTACAGTTATCCATGCTCTGATAACCTCTCATTTGGATTACTGCAATGCGTTATACGTGGGGCTGCCTTTGAAAACGGTCCGGAAACTTCAACTGGTACAAAACAGGGCAGCACGGTTACTAACAGGGACTGGCCGACGAGACCACTTCAAGCCAGTCCTTTTCCAGTTTCATTGGCTGCCAGTCCAGGTCCGGGCCCGATTCAAAGTGCTGGTATTGACATTTAAAGCCCTAAACGGTTTGGGGCCAGGTTATTTGAAGGAATGCCTCCTCCCATATGTACCTGCCCGGAGCTTAAGATCATCCTCAGGGGTCCTTCTCCGTGAGCCCCTGCCGAAGGAAGTGAGGCAGGTGGCTACTAGGAGCAGGGCCTTCTCCGCTGTGGCACCCCGGTTGTGGAACGAGCTCCCCAGAGAGGTCCGCCTGGCACCTACACTGTACTCCTTTCATCGCCAACTGAAGACCTTTTTATTCTCTCAGTATTTTAACACTTAATTTTAACTTAAATTTAAATTTTACTGTTCTAACTCTGTATTTTAATCTTACATCAATTTTTGCTGCGTGGTTTTTATCCTGGTTGTGCTTTTTATACTGTATTTTGTAATTGTGCTTTTAGCCTGTTGGTTGTTTCATTATGGTTTTAATTTTTGTGAACCGCCCAGAGAGCTTTGGCTGTTGGGTGGTATAAAAATGTAATAAATAAAAATAAATAAATAAATAAATAAATAATAACTCAGCCGCGGGGTGTCCCTGCTCCCTCCCCCTCCCAGTATGAGACCTTGGAAGCAGAGAAGCGTTTCCAAGTTTGCCAGGATGCTCCTGACCCGGCCTCTCATATGGTTTTCACAGCACGAAGTACCAGCAAATTGTCTCGCACCGTTTCCCGTGCCGCCGTGCCGGATTTTGTGGGCACGCAGAGGGAGATCGTTTCATGCAGGCAGGGTGCCTCGGCTCCGAATGGGCGAGAAGTTGAAGGAGGGTCCCTCTTCGGCCACGTAGATTTAGGGCATTGTTTTCCGGACCCCGTCGTCTTGAGCGACAGGGGAAAGTGTTTGCGTTTGAGGTCAAGCCATCATTTGAACGTGTTGCAAATGGTTTCCCCGGGAAACGGCGGCTCTGCCCTCCTTGCGTGCTGCAGCGTCTTCCAAACAGCGACTTGACTCTAGACGCAGCGGAGAGGTACCTTGTGGTGCCGGGGGTGGGAGGGTTGGGGTGGGGGTGGGGGATACCCAAAAACAATGTGGAGGCAAAAGGCGGAGAAGAGAACATAACATCTTAAGAGCGAACCACCCCAGAGAATGAAGAAGCACACCGCAAGAGTGGCACCGTTAGAACCATTCTGTCTTTCCACATTAAATTCACCTAGATCAGACGGTAAATGCAATTTTATTCCTCCTACGTTATCTTACCTAAGGAAAGGAATTAGCTTCTGTTTCCACCCCCACCCCCTTTCCACCCCTCTTTATTTGCTCAAACCAGTAATGATGACGAAGAATATGTTTCGAGAGGGCCATGGGTGAACGGGTTGGAATGCTTCTAAAAGTATTTATTTGTTCATTTTGGTTCGCAGTCCCAAAATGTCTGGCTTTTACCGTGTCTAAAGAACCGGTTTCTGAGGAGGGTGGGAGGCGGGGGGTTGAGGGGGGGGGGGGCAGGAGACCGCACTGGAGGGGGGGGGGAAAGTTATTCATCTTTCATTTTCAGTTTGCGAACTCCTGTCAAACCGGCTTTGTCGGTTTGTCTTGATCGTCTAATCATATTTCGGCGCAAACATCTTTTAATTTCCCCCCAGTTTGAAATGTCGTATTATGTTGTGATACTCCGTGAGGATTCATGTCTTATCTGGGTCAGGGTGGGGGCTGTTAGTTTAAATTGCAGTGTCTTTTGGGAGGGGGGGGGGAAGGGGAAAAGCCAAGGTGTTTCCTGAAACACCACAAGATACGAATGACTTTTAATGCTGTCTCGGACGTGAAGCCGCTTCTTATTTCATTCGCGTTTCCAAACTTCGTGTGCTTTCTGTGTCACCTGTTCACAGGTGTGCCCTGGAGGTCATGCCTTCTTAGTCCTCCATCTGCCATTATTACCATAGAGCTGTACTCTGGCCTGCAGGGGGAGGGGCTTCTTTGGGCCGGCTAGAGGGGATCTGGGCAACCTTTACCGTGAAAGAGTCGATTGAGTCTCAAGAGAGGCAGCGCTGAGTTGTGGGCTGGTTTGACAGCTCTGGGTTGATGGACGGGCCAGCCAAGTACTGGTAGGATCTGGGGCTGGTGTTGTCAGTGAGCTCCAGGTGCAGTTCGCTGGGAAATCCAACGTCTAAGACGTTGCGATGGATTCACAACGCCGTTGAGAGCTGCCTTGAGTGCCATTGTGTTTTGGGTGGGTGGGTGGGAGGGCTGGGTACAAATCAATCAAGAAAACCGACAAATAAACACAGGCTCCCCCCATAACAAGTTTACCCATTGGCTGAGGTCAAAGCTCATATTCCAAGGTAGGGTGACCCTATGGAAAGGAGGACAGGGCTCCTGTATCTTTAACTGTTGTATAGAAAAGGGAATTTCAGCAGGTGTCGTTTGGGTGCATGCAGCACCTGGTGAAATCCCCTCCATCACAACCGTTAAAGCTTCAGGAGTCCTGCGTGACCAGATACAAAAGAGGGCAGGGCTCCTGCAGCTTTAACAGTTGTGTTAAAAAGGGGATTTCACCAGGTGCTGCATGCCTATAAATGACACCTGCTGAATTTCCCTTTCCAATACAACTGTTAAAGATACAAGAGTAGGGTAACCATATTGAAAGTTGTTCAGGGCTTTTGTATCTTTAACTGTTGTATAGAAAAGGGAATTTCAGCAGGTGTCATTTGGATGCATGCAGCACCTGGAGAAATCCCCTCTTCATCACAACCGTTAAAGCTGCAGGAGCCCTGAGTGACCAGATTCAAAAGAGGGCAGGGCTCCTGCAGCTTTAATGGTTGTGATGAGGAGGAGAGTTCGCCAGGTGCTGCAGGCCTACAAATGACACCTGCTGAAATTCTCGTTTCTGTACAACTGTTAAAAGATACAGGAGCCCTGTCCTCCTTTTCATAGGGTCACCCTATTCCCAGGGGGCCTGGAGTCAGAGGCAGATGTGCTAGGGACACCTGAGACACTTGAGTTAAACCCAGAGCTAGCTGTTGATCGGGCAAAGGCACAGAGATAAATCTGTGGGTTGTGGCTCAGTGGCAGATCTCCTGCTTTGCATGCGGAAGGTCGCAGGTTTGATCCCCAGCTAGATCTTCAGATAGGGCTGGAATAACCCCTGCCTGAAACCCTGGAGAACCACTGCTGCCAGTCAGTGTCGACAATACTGGCCTAGATAGACCAAGGGTCCATCAGTAGAAGGCAGCTTCCTACAACCTGGAAGACTTTATCAGCCAAGCCAGGGGTGGCTAGGGGGTACATCTATTCCCAAAAGTGGTCAGCCAAGCCCAGGGGCAGGAGAAGCCAGGCAGAAGAGCAGGGCGAAAGTGGAGGCAGGAAGCAGGGGCAGAAGCAATGGGAGGTCAGTGAAGGTTCAGCTGCTCCAGCAACCCAACAGTTGCTTGTAGCAGAAATATCTGAGGAATGAAACCAGGAGTCTACCAATCCTCTCATTGTCACCGCCATGGAGGGACCATAGCACAGTGTGATAAAGAACATCCCCTTGGATGACTGCAAGTGGGTTCTACTGGCTGGAACTCGTCCCTCCTAAAACCATAGGAGGATATTGTCTCAGCAATATTGAGCAAAGTAGGACCTTGGATGGCTTGGAGTTCCTGTTGGCTGGAACTCTTTCCTACTAAAACAATAGGAAGATGTTGTCTCAGCAGTAGCCTGCAGGAGCTGACTGGATTGTTAAAGGGCCCACACCCAATTACGTAGTCGGAGTCTTTGGCGGGGCTGCAGAGGGGCTTGTTCTGCCAGGAACTTCTACTCTGAGCCAGAGAATGATGGCAGGGCTATGTCCCCTGGCCGAGAGGGCCCTGGATAAGGGACTGACTGTAGTACCCCTGAGGAAGTAGCCTGTGCCTCGTCCTCATAAGAATCCATTGCTGCACAATGGAAGGCCTGAGGGCTGGGGACCATTTGACGTCAGCGACAAAACTGAGGGAGGAGGGTTGGTCGTGACACAAATTTTGACTGGCTAAGAAGACAACACCGCATTTCTGGGCCCAAAGCACACACGCACACGAAATCCAGTGTGAGAGCGTTGTGCTTCTCCATCCTTTCTGAACACTGCAAAGAAACCTGAGGCACGTACCCAGAGTTGCGCAGCGCACCTTCTGAGTCGTGGCAGGAAAGTGCCTGACCGGCTTTGCGCAAACTGGTAATCGCTACTTCCCAGAGCATGCGCTGCTGCCTATGAATAGTGGCGCCTCTGGGTAGGTTTAGAACTCGGACTTCATAGTCTTATGGGGTGCATGGGTGGGTGGATGGTGGGTGGGGCTTCCCTTCAGTTGTGAAGCACACAACTAACAACCCGTCCCCCAAACTATCACTTTATGTATTACAAAACTGCTTCACTATTCTACAACACAACCGTTTGCCTGATTTTAAAAATAAAACAAAACTCTGAGCAGTTTTGTATTTTAGACCCATGTATATTGCAGAACCACTGTGGCTATAGGGGTAAAATTTAGCTTGCTTCTGCTCCCCTCATTGCCTGCTGCTCTCTGGGTGGCTATTTGGGCCCCATCTGGGCTGTGAAGCATGGACGGTGGCCCCAAGGCCCAGTTCTAGTGGCACCAATGCCTATGGCCATCGGTTGGCCAATCAAGGGAGTTCCACAAGGGTCTGGGTGAACCGTGGCCCATTGTGGTGGCCAGGATGCAGCAAGACGGAGTACGACGGGTGTGAATCGTGCCAGGGAGGCCATTTGCCAGTGACGGAGAAGTGATGGCCAAGTGTCAGTCCCAGCACAACTGGAACCAGAATTAGTGATGGATGGAGACCTCAGGCTGTTCGACAGGATGGTGAAGCGGCTGGCCAAGTATATCGCAGCTCAGGGTTTGAGCTAAGAAATCTGTTTGGAGGATAATTAGAGTATTGCGTCCAGTTCTGGGCACCACACTTCAAGAAGGACGCAGACAAGCTGGAGCGTGTGCAGAGGAGGGCAACCAGGATGATCAGGGGTCTGGAAACAAAGCCCTATGAAGAGAGACGGAAAGAACTGGGCATGTTTAGCCTGGAGAAGAGAAGATGGAGGGGAGACATGATAGCACTCTTCAAATACTTAAAAGGTTGTCCCACAGAGCAGGGCCAGGATCTCTTCTCAATTCTCCCAGAGTACAGGACACGGAATAACGGGCTCAAGTTAAAGGAAGCCAGATTCCGGCTGGACATCAGGAAAAACTTCCTGACTGTTAGAGCAGTACGACAATGGAACCAGTTCCCTAGGGAGGTTGTGGGCTCTCCCACACTAGAGGCCTTCAAGAGGCAGCTGGACAACCACCTGTCAGGGATGCTTTAAGGTGGATTCCTGCATTGAGCAGGGGGTTGGACTCGATGGCCTTGTAGGCCCCTTCCAACTCTGCTATTCTATGATTCTATGACAACTGTTGGGGCCCATTGACACATGCCATAGACCGCTTTCCCAGTACTATATCCTGCTTGGTGTGGCTCCTGCCTTTTATATACCGCTTTCATAGTGCCCTATCCTGCTTGGTGTAGATGAGGCCATTGTTTTCTGAACCCCACAAGGTCTCACAACTCTCGATGAGTTGGGCTACAATTCCCAGCCAGCATGTTGCAATGTTGTAGTCTGATGCAGCTGGAGGGCATGCTGGCTGGGGATGATGTGCAATGTTGTCCAACGCATCCCCGGGTTGGGGAAGGCCAGTCTGGCTGGACATATTTCCAGCTCAGGCAGGTCATGAGAAACCAGTGGGCTGTCTGGGGAGTGGACGTGGAGCCATGCAGGACTCTTGGAGGAGGATGCCTGGCATTCCATAGCTTAGAGGGGTTTTGCTCGAGGGGTCCCAGGACCAGACCAGGGTTGGCACCATTGAGAAGGTGCCTTCCGTCCCCCAGTGGTGGAGGCTGAACAGCTGCAGACACCAATTCAATTCCTCATAATCCCCCTGGTTTCTGAACACAAGAAGAGCCCTGCTGGATCAGACCAAAAGCCCATCCATTCCAGCATTTTGTTCATCCCGTGGCCAACTAGCTGTTGATGAGGAACCCAGAGGTAGGACAGGTGTGCAACAGCACCCTCCCACCCATGTTCCGCAGCAACTGGGCTACATAGGCTTACTGCATCTGATATCAGAGGTAGCACTTAGCCATCTGGACTAGCAGCCCTTGATAGCCTTCTCCTCCAGGAATTTATGCAACCCCCTTTTAAAGCCATCCAAATGGGTGGCCATCACTACATCTTGTGGTAGTGAGTTCCATAGTTTAACTCTGCGCTGTGTGAAGAAGTTCCCATCAGCTTCATGGGATGAGCCCCCTTGGGTTCTAGTATTTTGAGAGAGGGAGAAAAATGTCTCCCTGTCCACATTCTCCACACCATGCATGATTTTACACACCTCTATCATGTCTCCCCTCAGCCTCCTTTTCCCCAAGCTAAACAATCCCAGTTGATGTAACCTTCCCTCATTTCAGGAGATGCTCCAGCTTTTCTGACATAGTGTCGCTCTAGAGTAGGCTGGCTGCTAACACATTGCCAAAAAAGGGAACCAGTTTGCATAGGGTGACCACATGAAAAGGAGGACCGGGCTCCTGTATCTTTAACAGTTGCCTAGAAAAGGGAATTTCAGCAGGTGTCATTTGAATATATGGAGAACCTGGTGAAATTCCCTCTTTATCACAACAGTTATGGCTGCAGGAGCTATGCTGCAGCTATACTGTGACCAGATTTAAAAGAGGGCAGGGCTCCTGCAGATTTAATGGTTGTGATGAAGAGGGGATTTCACCAGGTGCTGCATGCCTACCAATGACACCTGCTGAAATTCCCTTTTCAACGCAACTGTTAAAGATACAGGAGCCCTGTCCTCCTTTGCATATGCTCACCCTAAGTTTGCATGACATTTGCATATGCTGATTTCTACATATGAATGCAAGTCGAAAGATAATAAAAGGTTGGGGAAGCTTGACCAGGTGACCTGTGTACCTTCCTGCTCAGTGTGCTGTCCAGCTACTAACAGTTTAGGGTAGGGTGACCATATGAAAAGGAGGACAGGGCTCCTGTATCTTTAATAGTTGCATAGAAAAGGGAATTTCAGCAGGTGTCATTTGTATATATGGAGAACCTGCTGAAATTTCCTCTTCATTACAACATTTAAAGCTGCAGGTGCCCTGCCCTCTTTTAAATCTGGTCACTCTAGTATAGCTCCTGCACTTTAACTGTTGTGATGAAGAGGAATTTTCACCAGGTTCTCCATATATACAAATGACACCTGCTGAAATTTCCTTGTCTATACAACTGTTAAAGATACAGGAGCCCTGTCCTCCTTTTCATATGGTCACCCTAAGGCAAGGCAACTTCGGATTTAATCCAGGTCAGCACTGGTTATATAGCTCGATCTGAGTACTGTGGCCTTAGCTAGACCGAAGGTTTGTCCCGGGGTCGTCCCTGTCTGCTCCCGGGATCCCCTGTGTGTCATTTACATGAACTGGGATGACCCCGGGACAATCCCGGGATAAACCTTAGGTCTAGCTAAGGCCTACGTGTCCTCAGTATCTATTTCCCAGGGCTCCCAGTCATTGGGCTCTTCACTGCCTCAAAACACAGTCGGCTCTACCGTTAGGCAAAGGGAGTCAGCTGTTTCGGGCAGCACAATTTGGGCATTCCCAATTAGGGTACAGGGACTCAGCCGTGATCAGCCCGGCCTATCGGGCTAGTGTAGAAACGACCTTGATCTGAGCTGGCCATCAAATAGAGGACACCTTCAAACAAAGGCTTGCTCTCTGCAAAGTAGGACACCTGGCTATCCTACTCCAGAGTGATGCTATTTGAGGATCCAGGTGTACTGAAACGTTGCTGCAGCAACAGCAGTGATTGTCCTGCACAAACCCAATGGCTGCATCATATAGCTACAAGCTACTGCCAAGATAAGGAAAGAGAGGACGGGGGTACCAATAGGGTGACCATATGGAAAGGAGGACCGGGCTCCTGTATCTTTAACAGTTGTGTTGAAAAGGAAATTTCAGAAGATGTCATTTGTATATATGGAGAACCTGGAGAAATTCCCTCTTCATTACAATACAATACAATAGTCTAGCTACAGTTATCCATGTTTTGATAACCTCTGGTCTGGATTTCTTGGGGTGACCATATGAAAAGGAGGGCAGAGCTCCTGTATCTTTAACAGTTGCATAGAAAAGGGAATTTCAGCAGGTGTCATTTGTATGCGTGCAGGAGCCCTGGTGAAATTCCCTCTTCATCACAACAGTTAAAGGTACAGGAGTTATACTAGAGTGACCAGATTTAAAAGAGGGCAGGGCACCTGCAGCTTTAACTGTTGTGATGAAGAGGGAATTTCAGCAGGTTCTCCATATATACAAAGGACATCTGCTGAAATTTCCTTTTCTATGCAACTATTAAAGATACAGGAGCCCAGTCCTCCTTTTCATATGGTCACCCTAGCTACCAAGGACTTTCCAAACTGGTAACTGGCTCCTAGCTGAGCCTGATACCAAGGGGCCAAGGCCAGATGGCTTGAGGTTCAAAGCTTCTTGTTGCCAAACTTATTTATTTATTTATTTATTTTATTTATTACACTTATATGCTGCCCCCATAGCCAGAGCTCTCTGGGCGATTTACAGAAATTCTAAAATTGAGATAAAAACAAGTATACAAAATTTAAAATTTTAAAACACAGAAGGAAGGAAAGGAAAGGAACCTCTCGTGCAAGCACTTCAGTCATTACTGACTTCTAGAGGGACGCCTGCTTTCGCTGACATTTTCTTGGCAGACTTTTGTAGCGGGCTGGTTTGCCATTGCCTTCCCCAGTCGCGGCTACCTTTCCCCCAGCTAGCTGGGTACTCATTTTACCGACCTTGGAAGGATGGAAGGCTGAGTCGACCTGAGCCGGCTGCCTGAGAACCAGCTTCTGCTGGGATCGAACTCAGGCAAAGCATTAAAAACTGTTAAAAAACTAAACACGTGGGTGATTAAGATGTGCTGCCGTATGCCTGGGCAAAGAGGAAAGTCTTAACCTGGTGCCGGAAAGATAGCAGCGTTGGTGCCAGGCGAGCCTTGGGAATTCATGACTCTGGATTGCCCCAATTGATCTCCTAAGGCGATTGCCCCCTTTTTACACTAGAGATCAGTTTGCTTGTCCTCTCCCTTTTAAGAGGTGAATAACCTGTGCGCTGGATTAATATCCATGGGAATAATCCAAAGCACAGATGTGTTGTATTTCCCCCCTCTCCCTTGGAAATTCTGCTTTCAGATGGGCTAAGTGAACCGTTTTGATACCCTATTACGGAAGATCCTAACGAATATTTAAAAAGCAATAACAATAATATTGGATTGAAGATTGAACCTGTGAATCTGTGCCGGGATGGGAGATTGAAGCAGCATTTTGAGCTACGAAGGAAGCTCCTTGTAGCTCTCTTCACCTAAATCTCAGCAAAGTGCAACGGCTTCTTCTGCTGCAAATCAGGCGTTTTTAACCCATGTGGCCATGGGGTTGGTTCACAAAGTAGGGATGCTTCATGAGTGCGCAACAGCCGGAGAGAATGGATGAACGACAGGCCAGCAGTGTGTTGACAGAGATGGAACGTTTCAGCCGAAGAGACAGGAGCAAACGTGGGCCATTAAATCAGGAGGAATGTTTCTTCGGCACACATGTTTGGTGCATCAAATATTTGGGTGGATTTTCTTTAAATAATAATAATAATAATAATAATAATAATAATAATAATAATAATAATAACCACCATGCAGCTAGCGGAGAGAGCAAGTGCCATAGCTCAGTGATACCATGCATGTCGTATGTGCAGAAGATATTAGGTTCAGCTCCCAGCATCCCTAGTTAAAAAGGTCCAAGTCTGAGAATTTGGAGAGCCGCTACAAGTCAGAAGGGTGGAGGCTGGTAGCACCTTGGATGATCACTTTCCGAGTTCTGACTGGAGCGGATTTATCGCCCCACTGACGTCAGAGCCACCATCCTCCACTGAGTCAGCCTACAGAGCTAGGTGAGCTAGGTCTGACTCAGGATAAAGCAATGATTCCTTAGAAGTACCTGTATTTTTAGACATTTCACTGGATTAATTTATGCAAATAGGTGTCTCTTTTGTGTGTGTGTGTCTCTTTTGGGGTAGGAGGTGACGTGTGTTCTCTTCTTTTTTAAAAACAACAACAACACATTTTTTGTGAGTCACAAGTATCCAACCTAGCTGCCAGTCAGAGTAGCCAATATGTAGGTAGAGTGCAAACCTATGCATGTTTACAAAGGAACAAGCCCATGGCTGGCTGGGGAATGCTAGGAGCTGTAGAACCAGAGTGCAGGATATGGAACATTGGGCTCAAGTGATAGGAAGCTAGATTCTGGCTGGACATCAGGAAAAACTTCCTGACGGTTAGAGCAGTACGACAATGGAACCAATGACCTAGGTGGTGGGCTCTCCCACACTACAGGCCTTCAAGAGGCAGCTGGACAACCATCTGTCAGGGATGCTTTAGGTTGGATTCCTGCACTGAGCAGGGGGTTGGACTCGATGGCCTTAGAGGCCCCTTCCAACTCTGCTGTTCTATGATTCTGTGACCATAAGATGTAGAGATTCAGGACCGATTAAAGGAAATCCTTCTTCATACAACACACAGTTAATCTATGGAATTGGCTACCACAAGATGCAGTGATGGCCACCAGTTTGGATGGCTTTAAAATTGGGTTAGATAAATTCCTGGAGAGGAAGGCCATCAATGGCTCCTAGTCCTGATGGCTATGGGCTACCTCCAGTATCATGCTGGGGAACATGGGTGGGAGCATCCTCTTGTACTCATATCCTGTTTGTGTGCTCCTGGTCAACAGCTGGTTAGCCACTGTATGAACAGAATGCTGGAATGGATGTACCCTTGATCTGAACCAGCATGGCCCTTCTTATGTTCCTACAGGGTTTTTCTGCCTAAACCTGCATAGGATCACACCTTTATTCACAGTGGGCCTTACTTACATGCATAGGATTGCGCTGTTCCTTGTGCTGAGTAGGAACTGAAACCAGAAGCCTGAAATCTGCAAAGGAGAAAGCAGGTTCAGAATCAGAGCATAGTACAAACATGATTGGCACAGCCAGAAGAAAGGCCGTTTCTTCACCAGCCCGAAAATCCGGGCTGGTCACGGCCGAGTCCCTGTGTGTCCAAATGACACACAGGGAATCCCAGGGGCAAGCAGGGATGAGCAGGAGTTTTCCCAGGGTTAAATAATTCCTAGGAAAACCTGATTCTTCTTGGGTTCGTCCAGAGACTGGTAAAGGTGTGTGGGTGCCCATCCCAGCTTAGTCCTGCTTCCTCGTGAGTAAACGTGAGGAGGGGGAAACGGGCACTGGGCACGGAGCTCTTTGAGCGCTCTGTGCCCATCGGGGGGGTGGAGGAGGGAGCGAATCATTTTTATTTATTTTTTACTTGTCTCAGCAATACTACAAACGAGAAGGATCTTGGAATTGTTGTAGATCGCAAGCTGAATATGAGCCAACAGTGCGATGTGGCTGCAAGAAAGGCAAATGCTATTTTGGGCTGCATTAATAGAAGTATACCTTCCAAATCACGCGAGGTACTGGTTCCTCTCTATTCGGCCCTGGTTCGGCCTCATCTAGAGTATTGCATCCAGTTCTGGGCTCCACAATTCAAGGATGCAGACAAGCTGGAGCGTGTTCAGAGGAGGGCAACCAGGATGATCAGGGGTCTGGAAACAAAGCCCTAGGAAGAGAGACTGGAAGAACTGGGCATGTTTAGCCTGGAGAAGAGAAGATGGAGGGGAGACATGATAGTACTCTTCAAATACTTAAAAGGTTGTCACACAGAGGAGGGCCAGGATCTCTTCTTGATCCTCCCAGAGTGCAGGACACGGAATAACGGGCTCAAGTTAAAGGAAGCCAGATTCCAGCTGGACATCAGGAAAAACTTCCTGACTGTTAGAGCAGTACGACAATGGAATCAGTTGCCTGGTGAGGTTGTGGGCTCTCTCACACTAGATGCCTTCAAGAGGCAGCTGGACAACCATCTCTCAGGGATGCTGTAGGGTGGATTCCTGCATTGAGCAGGGGGTTGGACTCGATGGCCTTGTAGGCCCGTTCCAACTCTGCTATTCTATGATTCTATGATTCTATGATACTTTAGTTGGAGCGCACATGCGCTCATCTTCTGTTTAAAAAAAATGGCGGGCGCGACATCCCTCCTTCCTCCTGGGATGTCGCGCATGCGTTTGGACTAAGTTGAGGATCTCGCGATCAGAATAGATCCTCCCTCTACACCCATTTGGTGTAGAAAGGGCCAGAGTCAGCTTCTAAGGGAGCGTCTACACAAGCCATTTATTGCAGGATTGTATCGTAGTCATTACTAAAGGCTCACATGACGTTCACCTGCTCCCGCGGTGGTCTCGGACCCACCTCTCAGTTTTCCCAGAATATCCTTGACTTCGTTTGTTGCGGTTTTTCTGTCTCTCTCGCTTCCATTGTGAAGAACGTGTGCGGTGTGCTGCCCCCCCCCCCCCCCCGCTTTGCGATGTCGTTGCTGTTTAATGTGACCTCTGGGCTCAGTGAACAGCCATTTAGGTGTGGCATTTTTTACCGCTGAGTGGTTTTTTAAATGTGTCCTGTACTCCCAGAGTTATTCCCAGAGTGCAGGACACGGAATAACGGGCTCAAGTTAAAGGAAGCCAGATTCCAGCTGGACATCAGGAAAAACTTCCTGACTGTTAGAGCAGTACGACAATGGAATCAGTTGCCTGATGAGGTTGTGGGCTCTCCCACGCTGGAGGCCTTCAGGAGGCAGCTGGACAACCCTCTGTCAGGGATGCTTTAGGGTGGATTCCTGCATTGAGCAGAGGGTTGGACTCGATGGCCTTGTAGGCCCCTTCCAACTCTGCTATTCTATGATTCCTGATCCAGCCATGCTGCCTGGGGCGTGCTGGGACTTGTAGTATTCATTTCTGTCGAAACACACACAGGATTGGGTCCTAAGAGCAACAAATGGGCCGACAGTTTTCTCTGCTTCTTGATGACAGAGAACTTCTCCGCCCCTCCCAGCCGTTTTGTCAGGAGCTGTCTGGAACAGGCTACAGGTTTCTGGTAAAGGTGGCTGTCTGGAAGCGTCGGGTGGGGGATAAATAAATGGATGAGGAGCTTTAGGACGATTTGCTGAAATGCACCGGTTCACCTTGAGGCGCTTAGCCATGACAGCCTGAAAGAAGACAGTCCAGGGTTTTTCCAGCTGCTGCAATGAAACATTGATAAGCTGTTCCTCTCCCAACATCGGGGAAGATTATTTTGCCGGATCAAGCGATGTCTCCGAATTAAAGACCACCTCCACCACTCCCCAGTCCTTTGAACGTAGAAATCTGTGGAGGGGGGGGAAGTGTGGGGGAGGAAGAGTCTGGCAAAACTTCGTTATTGGGTTTATAAATGGCTAGGATTTCTTTGCATCTGAAAGAGGGAGAAAGACAGTCCAGGCTGCTCGAATGCCAGGTAGACCTGCTTTTCCCCAACTTCTTTCCGACGAGCGCCGCAATTCTCAGTGTAAATGCGAGCCGTCTCTTTCAATTATGCAAAGGCTCCTCTGCAGAGCGAGTTTAGATTTGCTCCTTTGGGCGGGGGAATGACCCCCGGAGTACGAGATGGGGGAGCAGGGGAAGCACAGGTTTTATTTAGTGCATCCCTGCCAAGTCAGGCTGGAACAGAAAGTTACGGGGGGGACGTAGGCCTGCAAATGGCAGCAGTGGAGCAGGTCAGGGATGTTGGGCCTTGTGTTGCATCGGGCATGACTGTATCCCTGGCTGCATAGAGCTGAATGGTGGGAGATTCAGGACAGAGAAAAGGAAGGACTTCTTCACACAGCACAGAGTTAAACTGTGGAACTCACCACCACAGGATGTGGTGACGGCCGCCCATTTGGATGGCTTGAAAAGGGGGTTGGATAAATTCCTGGAGGCGAAGGCTCTCAGTGGCTACTAGCCCAGATGGTTGTGTGCTACCTCCAGTATCCGAGGCAGTAAGCCTGTGTGCGCCAGTTGCTGGGGAACATGGGCGGGAGGGTGCTGTTGCACCATGTCCTGCTTGTTCATCCCTGGCCGACGGCTGGTTGGCTACTGTGTGAACAGAGTGCTGGACTAGATGGACCCTTGGTCTGATCCAGCAGGGCTCTTCTTGCGTTCTTATGAGATTGAAGAAGAAGAGATGCCGGGCTAATACTTGGGGTGGCACCCAGGACCTAGCCCCCCACCCCCCCACAACATCTAGGTCCAGCCTCAGTCTTCTGTGCAACAAATGTCTATTCTGTCACCTCACATCTATATTCTAACAGCCTTCCAAGGAGCTCCGGGTGGCAGACATGGCGCTCACCCGCTTTAGCTTCACGACGACTCTACAAGGATTGTAACCAGAACTGGCCCTACCGTTAGTCAGAGTGGTTGCCTCAGGCGGCAGAGTGGTTGCCTCAGGCGGCAGATGCTGTCAGGACAGCACTAGCAGCCTCCTGGCTGCTCCTTCTGGACTCCCCAGCTGTTCCCTACTGACAGAGTTGTGTAGGCCACAACCTTTCCCGCTTCTGCCGGCCCAACCTGCAAACTAGCCTGCCGCCTTGGGTAGGGTGACCGTATGAAAAGAAGGACTGGGCTCCTGTATCTTTAACAGTTGCATAGAAAAGGGAATTTCAGCAGGTGTCCTTTGTATATATGGAGAACCTGGTGAAATTCCCTCTTCATCACAACAGTTCAAGCTGCAGGAGCTATACTAGAGTGACCAGACTTAAAAGAGGGCAGGGCACCTGCAGCTTTAACTGCTGTGATGAAGAGGGAATTTCACCAGGTTCCCCATATATACAAACGACACCTGCTGAAATTTCCTTTTCAATACAACTGTTAAAGATACAGGAGCCCTGTCCTCCTTTTCATAGGGTCACCCTATCCTTGGGTGTGATAGAAGATCCCATTGCATGCATAGAAGGAAGTTTCAACTGGCAGTCCAACCAGCTTCCATACAGGGATGGGGAGAGGGCCTCAGGCTTCAAAATATCTTCGGTTGGCCGTGAATGTACCTTGTCCAAGGGCATTGATGGGAGGAAGAAGAGACAGTGGAGTCTTCTTGGTTTCATTTTAGGCCATGGCCGGAGCTAGACCGAAGGTTTATCCCAGGATTGTTCTGGGGTCAAACCTGTTCATCTAAGTGCCACACAGGGCATCCAGAGCTCAGGCAGGGATGAACCCGGGATGATCCTGGGATAAACCTTAGGTCTAGCTATGGCCCTAGTCTAATAATAATAATAATAATAATAATAATAATAATAATAATAATAATAATAATAATAATATTTCCTACCCCCCTCTCCACCCTGAGCGAGGCAGGGAACAACAACAAATGATAACATACATAATACTCAATTGAAACATAATATACATTGTTAAAAGCATCCTAAAAAAATCCTAAAAACATTTTAAAAACATCTTAAAATTCCACTGGATAGGCCTGCCGGAAGAGATCAGTCTTTATAGCTTTCTTGAATGCTAGTAGACTGTTAAGTTGACGCGTCTCCTCCGGCAGGCCATTCCACAGTCTGGGAGCAGCAGAAGAGAAAGTCCTCTGAGTAACAGTTGTTAATCTAGTTTTTGCTAGCTGAAGTAGATTTTTCCCAGAGGACATTCGTCAGGATGTGGTCAAATTTGTGGTAGAAGATGGTTGAATTTTGAGTTGGCCTCTTCCTTGTTCAGACATCAGAAGCGTTTGAATTGGACAGAGGAGATAATAATAATAATAATAATAATAATAATAATAATAATAATAATAATAATTTGTTACCCGCCTCTCCTCTGGATCGAGGCGGGGTACAACACAAATGCAAACACCATAAAATACATATAACTAGTTAAAACATTTAAAACTAATGCATTATTAAAAGCAGCACATTATTAAAAAGGCATCTTAAAATTCAAGTGGGTAGGCCTGCTGGAAGAGAGCAGTCTTTATGGCTTTCTTAAATTCCAGAAGACAGTTAAGTTGATGGATCTCTCCCGGCAAGCCATTCCACAAACTGGGAGAGGCAGAAGAAAAGGTCCTCTGGGTAATGGTTGTCAGCCTTGTTTTTGTTGGCTGGAGTAAATTCTTCCCAGAGGACCTGAGTGTGTGGGGCGGATTGTACGGGAGAAGGCGATCCCGCAGGTAGCCTGGACCCAAACCATGTAGGGCTTTAAAGGTGATAGCCAACACTTTCTACTTCACCCAGAAACTGATTGGCAGCCAGTGAAGGGATTTTAAGACTGGTGTGATGTGGTCACCCCTAGGTGTACTGGTGACCAGCCTGGCTGCCATATTTTGAATTAGTTGAAGTTTCCGGACTAGGCACAAAGGTAGCCCTATGTAGAGCGCGTTGCTATCTTTTGAGTCTCTGTATGATTCCCTGTTCTCCTCTTCTCTCCTGCCAATCCGTCTCCAGTGAGGGGAGATAATTTGACCACGTCTCTGCATCAGATGTGGATGGATCATTTGGTCACTCCAGATGTGGTAGAATTATCCCCCTTACCTCAGAGGAGTCTGCCTGTGGATTCTCTGTGCGACTCCCTGCTCTGGGTTCCATCCAGTCTGGAAGCATGCTCAGAGCAAGTGACTCACTGACCCTGTTCAGATGACACGTTAAGCCACAGTGGTTAAGCATTTTGAGCTAAACATTATGGCTTAGCGTGTCTTGTGAACCATTCCTAACCATGCTGGCTACATAACCATGGCTTAAATATGTTCACTAACCCTTTGCTACAAAAGGGTTAGCAGCCTAACCATGGTTTAGCGTGTGGTCTGAACAGGCCCACTCTGAATCTCTAGAGGGTAGGCTCTTCAGAGGGGAATAATGTGTCACATCCCTAAGAGTTCATCTTCCCCAGTGTGTCTCCAGTTTTAATTCAGAGGTTGCAAAATGGTACGTTTTAAGCTGTCCAAAGTTTGGAGAAAGGTGGAATAGGATATTGAAGTCTTCTTCCAAATGTTGTATGATCTTGGCACGCAACCCTTGTGCATGCATAGTGACTCCAAAGTCAGGCTCAGCATGTTCAATGGGACGTTCTCCCTAGCTAGGGTGTGTCAGCCCCAGAAAATCTGAGTTGGATTTTGGCATGTATCAGAGATATGTGCGTGTTGTGTTCGGTTGTCTGCTGGTCTTTCTTTTGCTCCTGCAACAGCCTGCTGTGGAACATGAGATGATGCCTCCTCAGCTGCAAAACTCCCTACCTGTGTAAGAAAGAGTTTGTGGCTCTGATCAACCATCTCCCACCTCTGCTAGGATCTCAAAGCACATTTGTCAAGATGAGAAGCGGAGAGGTGAGGGCCTTAGAAGAGGCAGGAATCCCAGGCTGCTGGAGCCCTGCCCTGGCACATCTGAAGGGTTCCATTTCCAAGAGAAGAAAACGGTCGCCCTGCTTTCTGAGAGTGGCTGCATGTTCAGTGAAGACCTCCGCGAGATGTTCTCCAACACAGATATGGGAGATTCCACGTGGGTCAAAATCGCCGTTGCCTGAAGGCCAACAGAAGATGCTTTCTACTCAAAATGGCATGGATTGGTGACTCTCAGCTTTTTTTTTTAGTATAAGTGAGAAGGCAAAAGCCAATATGAGTTCTAGGGTCACGACTGGAATACTTTACAGGCAGTAAATAATTGCTAAAGAAAATATAAGATGCGGGTGCTATAGCCACAACTTTTGACATGGAAGCCGTGCCCCTAACCCCAGAGGTGTGTCAGTCTGGCTGTGGTTGCCCAGACAAGAGGGAAAGGCCTTCTGCATGTGCTCAGAAGCACTCTCTTCAGCATAACTAATCCTGCATGTTCCAAGGAAGATCCCTGGCATTGAAAATCGGTTCTGAGGCTGTTCATGAGCTGAAATTCAGCCACGGCCAGAAGTGCACCCCCCAAAAATCTGAGCCTTCCACAGCGACACTCAGCAACCATTGGAAAGAACTCAAGCGGACTGGTGTACGGGTCACTCTCTTCCACATCGGCCGCGCATGGTCAGAGGCTGTATTGCGCATGTGCAATCAACATACATAATAAGCGCATGCATTAGTAGGAATGCTCCTCTGATTCACTCCATGTGTGGTGAATAAATGATGGCACAGCAGCTAAGAACACTGGCCTCATCTACACCAAGCAGGATAGGGCACTATGAAAGTGGTATACAAGAGGCAGGAGCCAGACGACTGCTTTATAGTGGGATTGAAGTGCACTGGTCTGGAGACAAAGCCCTATGAAGAGAGACTGAAAGAACTGGGCATGTTTAGCCTAGAGAAGAGAAGATGGAGGGGAGACATGATAGCACTCTTCAAATACTTAAAAGGTTGTCCCACAGAGGAGGGCCAGGATCTCTTCTCGATTCTCCCAGAGTACAGGACACGGAATAACGGGCTCAAGTGACAGGAAGCCAGATTCCGGCTGGACATCAGGAAAAACTTCCTGAATGTTAGAGCAGTACGACAATGGAACCAGTTCCCTAGGGAGGTTGTGGGCTCTCCCACACTAGAGGCCTTCAAGAGGCAGCTGGACAACCATCTGTCAGGAATGCTTTAAGGTGGATTACTGCATTGAGCAGGGGGTTGGACTCGATGGCCTTGTAGGCCCCTTCCAACTCTGCTATTCTATGATTCTATGACAACTGTTGGGGCCCATTGACACATGCCATAGACCGCTTTCCCAGTGCTATATCCTGCTTGGTGTGGCTCCTGCCTTTTATATACCGCTTTCATAGTGCCCTATCCTGCTTGGTGTAGATGAGGCCATTGTTTTCTGAACCCCACAAGGTCTCATAACGTGACCCCGTTATCGACAGGGGGGAAGAACATAATTTTTGACCGTCAGTTCCTACTTTATGCATTTCCTCTTGCCCCCTCTTCTCTGGTGAACTGTTTATTTTCAGGTGGACATTAAATCAATCAATCAATCCAGGGTGTTCGGATACAGCAAAATGTTAGACGAACCCTGCTGCCTCCTCCCCATCGTCCCTTTCCCAGGGAGTTTACCCACCCAACTGATGCAAACTCTTTCTTCCCAGGTGTTACCCGGTCCTCTGTCATCCGATGCAAGCCGGGAGCCAACTGCCCCAGCACGCAGAGTGGTTCCCGCAGGCAACACTCCCCTTTGCCCTCTGCTGAAGATTCTGCTGCTCCCATTCTAGAGCTGCAGAGTCGAAGTCCCGCTGGATTTTGCCGGCACGGCAGAGGAGAGAGGCAGAACACATCAGGTAGGCGTGTGACGGCCTCAGCATCCCGGCTCCTCTTGGGCCTCGGGTGCAAAGGTCTCCCCTGCCCCGCCAGGTATGGTTCCTTGTGCTGTGGCTGTGGTCCCACCGCCTGCTTTTTCCTCCATTGCGGATTTGGGATTTTGGTGGGCGAAAGAGGTGTGTGGTTGTCTCACCTAGACATTTGTGGCCAGCTTGGTCCGTGCAGAAGAAGACTTCTCGAGGTGGATGTGTTCATGCCACACAGTCAGCCGTTAGAGAGAGGGACACCTCTGAGCCACAGGGCCTCTCTCCAAACATCGGTTCTGCTCCGCTGTCAAAGCACCAACCCTTTTTATCTCGTTCATATTTGAAGAGAAGAAGAAGACTTGAAGAATCTGGAGGAAGAAGGACTCATCTTTGATCTTCTTGAAAGATCAGACTTGGAACGCCAGGGCCCTGCTAAGGAAGGCGTAAAGACTTTTCTTCGAATGTGACCCAGCCCCCAAACCTTTGCTTCCTTTCTCTGCTAAAGCATTACCCGTGTCAAACCAGTAGAATTAAGGTTATTTCCCCCCCCTTCCATCTTCTTCTGTAGAAGCTCCAAGTGATCACTTGCGAATCTAATTAGAAATGTCAATGGGATGACAGTAGCCATAACAGATGCATTGAATACTATAGTTACAACACTGACTTATTTATTTATTTACAAGCTTTATATACGGCTCCCCATCCAAAAGATTTCAGAGCGGTGAACAACAAATAGAATGAAAGAATTTTTAAAAAGCAAGTTCTGATTAAACTCCAGTGTTGGTAAAATCGCAGCCAGTCATTCACGGAAAGCTTCCTTCAGAAGGCATTGGAAGCAATACAACGTTGGTGCCTGGCTGACTTCCAAAGGCAGGGAATTCCATAGGAAGGGAGCCACCACATTGAAGGCTCTTCTTTGGGGGACTGCAATTGGATCGTAGGTCCATATGGAACCACCAGGCACATGGCCTGAGATGACCTCAGTGACTGGGCAGATTGGTAAAGGAGAAGGTGCTTTCTCAGGTATCCTGGTCCCAACTTGTTTAGGGCTTTGTTTGCTAGTACTAGAACCTCAAACCTGGCCCTGTAGCCAGTGGTGGCCAATTAGTAAACTAGTTGGCCACCAAAGAACCCCAGGGATTATTTATTAGACAGCCCTAGCACCCTACGAGAATGAGGCTTCCCAAGGTTGCTTTTTTAGGAGCCGCGGAACTGTCTGAAATTCATAGTAGCACTAGCAGGCCATATCCAGAGGCAATTCAGTTTTATAATACTTTAGTTGCCAGGGCTTCCCTCAAAAAATCCTGAGAGTTGCCTGATAGCGGTCCCCACTCCATATCCCTTAAGAGAACTGCAGTCGCCAGGATTCAATGGGAGGACAGATCTGGAGGGCATAAGAACATAAGAAGGGCCCTGATGCCAGATCAGACCAAGGGTCCATCTAGTCCAGCTTTCTGCTCACACAGCGGCCAACCAGCTGTTGACCAGGGCTGCACAAGCAGGACATGGGTGCAACAGCACTCTCCTGCCCATGCTCCCCAGCAACTGGTGTAGATAGGCTTACTGCTTCTGATACTGGAGAGCATTAAACCGATTTGAAATCCATAATTTGGAATCACTCAGATTCCAAGCAGAGCTTTATCAACTTAAGACGTTGTGTTTTTTTAAATGGGCAAGGTGCCTGAATCTTAGAACTTCCTGCTCATTCTGTGATTCTTGATTTTAATATTTATGTATCGATTTTATTAGAAATTATTTATTTATTTATTGCATTTTTATACCGCCCAATAGCCGAAGCTCCCTGGGCGGTTCACAAAAATGACTTCTGACTTTGCTGGAGACATGATTTCCCCTGCGTACCAAAGCAAGAAACAAAGTCCCTTCAGTAAATCTTAAGAATTAAATAGTTCTTGGGCAAAGAGGTTCAGGGCAAATGTTCATATTTTTTTGCCTCGATAGATGCCATGGTTTCTTGTTAAGAAAGAGAAGCAGTGGTAGTGTTTTAAGTGCTGCCATGGGGCTATTGCTGTCATGTGGTAAAGAAAGAATGTGCAAAATGCAGCAGCCAGATTGATAACTGGAACAAGGAGGTTTGTGCATATAACACCGATTCTGGCCCGCTTGCATTGGCTGCCTATGCGTTTCTGAGCCCAATTCAAAGTGCTGGTTTTAACCTATAAAGCCCTACATGGCTTGGGACCGCTATACCTGATGGAACGCCTCTCCCGACATGAACCTACCCGTACCCTGCGCTCAACATCTAAGGTCCTCCTCCGAGTGCCTACTCTGAGGGAAGCTCGGAGGATGGCAACAAGAGAGAGGGCCTTCTCGGTGGTGGCCCCCCGACTGTGGAATGATCTCCCCAACGAGGCTCGCCTGGCACCAACACTGTTATCTTTTAGGCGCCAGGTCAAGACTTTCCTCTTCTCCCAGGCATTTAACACCATTTAACAACGCTAAGTTTGTTTTTTAACGGACCCCCAGAACTGTTACTTTAAAATGGAGACTGTTGTTTTTATACTGTAGTTTTTATGTTTTTAAGTTTTGTATACTTTTAATGTTTACAGTTTTTAACTTTTGTAAACGGCCCAGAGAGCTTCAGCATTGTTGTTTATTCGTTCAGTCGTTTCCGACTCTTCGTGACTTCAGCTATGGGGCGGTATATAAATGTCACAAATAAATAAATAAATAAATATCTCTCCCTGTAGCGGCGTTTAACGCAACAAATTTTAAAAATGCCTTGAGTTATAATGCAATTAGCAAGTACCTTACCTTCCACCCTCCCACCCCTGTTCCCCAGTGCAGAGGCTGCATTCTGTCTGGTTTGTTAAGCAAGTGATGACATTTTGCATTCAGAGAGGCGGATTTATTTAATTTTATTTAAAATCAAGTTGCTAGCTTTCATGGTTGCAGGTGTTTTTTTTACAGAAGAGAAAATGTATTATTTGTGAGAGTGAAAGAAAATGTTTTTTCTATGTCTGTATTTGCACTATTATACTCCACCACAGTGCCACCTAGAGGTTATCTAGGGGAAAGCAGGAAAGGAAACTTTCTGAGCCGCCCCACCCCCTGAACCTCCAAGGACACACAGTACCCAAAGCCTTATCTGTAGACCTCAGATAGCAGCCTGAACCAAAGTCCCACAATTCCCTGGGCTCGTGCTCTTATCACCCATCACAATCTGTAAGGCAGGGGTGTTTCAGACCAAATTCAATTCCCTAGATGCTCTCGGAAGGCACGTTCCAGTGCGGTCAGGGCTGACGTCAAATGGAGGAGGACTAAAAATGCCCAGGATACAAGCCTACTTTAACTTAAAGCTCTGAAGTTTTAGGACAGGCACCGCGAAACCTGAGAAACCACCCAATGAAAGGGGCGTGGCCTCGTCTGAATGAGGTTTGACGCCCCCTGCTGTAAGATCTGTCAATTGCACCTCCTCTTTCCTATGCTCTCTTTACCAGACCTGCATCACGCCTGGACAGTAATAGTGCTTATAAGGGTTGCGGTTTCTTAGAGTGGTTCTGCTCCAGATATCGTTGGACTGCAATTCCTACCATCCCCCACTGTGCTGGCTGGGGCTGATGGGAGTTGGAGTCCAACTTCATGTCTTCCCTGCCCCTGGTCCGGGGCTATGCAATAGATGCTGAAGGCATTCTTGGTTCCCGTAACTCACCCCCCCCCCTGTTTGCCTCTCTTTGCAGGAGAAGAAGGGGCACAAGCCCATGCCGAAGGCGTCGGCCAAGAGAACCATGCGCAGACCCGGTGTGAGTCTTGCACCTCCACGTTTCTCAAGATCGTCTGGGGATTTCTGATTATTTTGTCCGTCTCGTCCTCTTGTGTCGGAACGACACAGATCGTCAAAATCACATACAAGAACTTTGATTATCCATTTTTCATGACTTGGTTTTCCACAAACTGGAACATTATGTTTTTCCCTGTTTATTACTCTGGGCATCTTGCAACTGCACAGGAAAAGCAATCTCCAATCAAAAAATTCAGGTAGGTCCATAATTATGGTGATGTGCCTTTTTGCATACTAAATTAAGAACTGACTTCTCCCGTATGAACCTCTCAGAACCTTAAAATTGGCATTCAGGGCCTTGCACTGCATCCTCTTCTTTGTTAGAAGCATAGTTAGATGGGTAGGAACGACAGGGTCTTTTCTGTGATGGCACCTAGAATATTTCCTTGGGGAGATCTGCCAGGCTCCCTCCAGTGCAGGCTGGTGGCTCTGATGTCAGTCGGTCAGTGAATCTGCTCTGGGTGTCAGTCAGAACCAGTCAGAGCTGTCCAAGGTGCTTCTGACCGGTTCTGACTGACACTCGGAGCGGATTCACCGTCCCACTGACATTGGAGCCACCAGCTTCCATTGGCACAACCTCTCTGCTTTCATTTAGACAAGCAGTTGAGACCCATTTGTTCCAGCGGGTGTTTGACTGAACCATTTCTGACGAAGGCTGCATTTTAAACTCCTTTTTCTGTGGTCTATTGATGCTGCTATTTTGTGTCACAGTTACGATGTTTTTATATATATATACACTAATACATATTAATGCTTGTATTTTGCATTGGTTGTTTTAACGAGGTTGTTAGCCACTTTGATTATATAGGAGACCAGGATATAAATTTATCGAAAATAGATGAATGAACAAATACATGAATGAAATCGATTGGTTGATGTCATGACATTTATAACCCACTTAGTTTCAAAGATTGATGTCAGTAGTGTCCTTCTGCCAATAGAATAGACACCGCTGGCAAACACCTGCAGGACCCCTGTCCAACCCCCCCATCTGCTCCAGATGATTGAGGGACCCCTCCGGAGGAGAATTGGGGGGATGTGTCAGGGGAAGAAGGGCGGGGGTGGGTGGGTGGAGAAATGGAAACATTAGATTTAGCCCGAAGTGGCTACAAAATAAATACATGATAAATAATGTAACGTAATAGAAATGTAATCATCTATAAACAGGAATCAAGAAAGCAATCAAGCAAAAAAGCAGCAGCCGCTAAGAAATATACTAGATTAAAAGAGAAGAAAATTAAACACCATCAGTGAATAAAAGTCTCTCTATTGCCCTTTGAAAAAGTAGCAATGAGGAGTGCCTCTCGCATCTTACCTGGGTCAGGGGTGGTGTGGTTGGGCTGACTTGAGAAAATAAAATAATTAGCCATTGTCATGAGGAGGAAAATGGGTTGAGACTATGGCTAAGAAGAATACAACCAAGGCCACAGCTAGACCTAAGGTTTATCCTGGGATCATCCAGGGTTCGCCCCTGCCTGTGTGTCACCTAGGCCGTTGCTAGACGAGGCGTTAGCGCGGTGTGAGGCCCGGTTTCCCTCCTGTGCATCCAGATGACGCACAGGGGAATCCAGGGTCAGGCCGCGTTAAAACCTCCCTTAAGCCGGCATAAGCGAATTCACTTATGGCCCGGCTTTTCCACAGCCCCGGCCCAAGGCCGGGGCTGCAGAACATCTAGCAAGGTCCGTGGCTTTTTGCGGCTGCTCGCTTACTCGCGAGTAGCCGGGAGAAGCCACGGACTGGGCACAGCACTCATATGAGCGCTGTGCCCATCGGGCCAGGGGGGGATCCCGGGGGGGGGAGATAGGGGCCGCGGGGGTAGGCCGGACCCGGCAGGAGAGAAGGGGGGGAGAAGAGCGGGCATCGGGGATGGCAAGGGGGCGGGAGAAGATGAGCGGGGGACAGGGCATCGGGGATGGGGGGGAGGACGGCCGAGCGAGCAGGCAGGGGGGGCATCAGGAATTGTGGGGGGGGATGAGGGGCAGGGGGAGTGGGGGGGCTTAATTTTTTTTAAAAAAACCCCACTTACCTTCTCCGGCGGCTCTCCAGTGCACATGGCCCCTTTAACTAAAAAAAAATGGCCGACGCAACGGGGCTTCCCATTGCCCCTTCGCGTCTTACGTGTAGAAGCTGGCGACGGCGCACGCTAACTCTAGCACGCCGTCGCCCTTCCTCCCTGCCGGCTTATCTGCCAGGTCTAGCAAGGCCCCTAGATGAACAGGTTTGACCCCTGGATGATCCAGGGATAAACCTTAGGTCTAGCTATGGCCGAAGTATGTCAATATTAGGACATACTGGGTCTGTTCAGAGAACACACTAAGCCACGGTTAGGCCACTAACCCTTTTGCACCAAATGGTTAGTGAGCGTGTTGAAACTGTGGTTATGTCGCCACCATGCTTAGGAATGCTTCACACGACACCCTAAGCCATAACGTTTAGCTCAAAGTGCTTAACCACCGTGGCTTAGTGTGTTGTCTGAACAGGGTCCTTGTTTGCTTCCTGAATTTTCCAGATACTATAGAAATTGGGTTGGGATTTATGAAACACTGGAGGACCCTTTCTAATAAATAATAATAATAATAATAATAATAATAATAATAATAATAATATATTTATTTATTTGTTACCCGCCTCTCCCTCTGGATCGAGGCAGGGTACAACACAAATACAAACCCCGTAAAATACATATAACTAATTAAAACATTTTTTTTTGAATTTTAATACTTTTATTATTTTCCACAAAAGCAAAACACATGGAGAAAGGGAAACAGCACAAAATACATAACATCACATACAATACATCTGATACAACACAATACATCTAATAAAAAACACATATACATAAGTGATCTAATTAAAACATTTAAAACCCTAATTAAAACATTTAAAACTAATACATTGTTAAAAGCAGCACATTATTAAAAAGGCATCTTAAAATTCAACTGAGTAGGCCTGCCGGAAGAGAGCAGTCTTTATGGCTGTCTTAAATTCCGGAAGACTGTTAAGTATCTATGAAGCTTTCACCACAGATAGCAAAAACACCTTGTTATTTTAGGCATATTATATGTTATGTATTTATTTAAGATTTTTCTTTGACCTTGTGGCCCCAAAGGATTTTCATAGCACCTTATAGTGTTTTTGTTTTTAAAGGACAGATAATGAATCTAGAACAGTGCATTCAGGGGTGGGGACTTGATTGACACCTAATTTTAGGATGACCATAGGAAAAGGAGGACAGGGCTCCTGTATCTTTAACGGTTGTATTGAAAAGGGAATTTCAGCAGGTGTCATTTGAATGCCTGCAGCACCTTGTGAAATTCCCTCTTCATCGCAACAGTTAAAACTGCAGGAGCCCTGCCCTCTTTTGTATCAGGTCAAGAGGGCAGGGCTCCTGCAGCTTATGACACCTGCTGTAATTTCCTTTTCTCCATACAGGAGTCCTGTCCTCCTTTCCATATGGTCGCCCTACTCTTCACAGTCTATCTCATCGCAAGCTCTAGCCAAACTCTTCCCTCTCGAAACCCTATCTACACACACACTATTTCAAACCTCCCACCCCCACTCACTCAGCCAATCATCTTACATATGCAAATATATCACACCTCCTGTCACTCATACAACGCTCTCTAGATCTACTTACCAGAAAATGTAGAGTTGTAATGAATGAACTCTTTATTGCTAAAGGCGATAAGCCTTCTCAGTTTGATATAATTAGAAAGATAGAATACAAGTAAGAAGAGCCAGTGTGGTGTAGTGGCTAAAGTGTTAGACTGGGAGTTGGGAGATCTGGGTTCTAGTCCCCACTCGGCCATGGAAACCCGCTGAGTGACTTTGGCCCAGGCACAGACTCTCAGCCCAGCCTACCTCACAGGGTTGTCGTTGTGAGGATAAACTGGAGAGGAAGAGGAGAATCATGTACGCCGCCTTGAGTTCCTTAAAGAGGAAAAAGCGTGGGCTATAAAGGCAATAATAAACAAATAAGATGAGCTAATGTAAACACAATAGCAATAGCGAGTTTAAAATAAAATTTATTTAAAATAAAATTTAAAATAAAATAAAAATGGTAAACAAAAATACGAGAATATAAAAATGCAGAATCACAGTAGCGCAAGTTAAGAGCTCCCCTATGGGGTACTAGACCAACGTATATAAAGGTCAAAATTTTATCTCCAGCTCCCCATGACAATACTTATAAATGGTTTTTAATGCACAGGGTGACCCTATGAAAAGGAGGACAGGGCTCCTGTATCTTTAACAGTTGTATTGAAAAGGGAATTTCGGCAGGTATCATTTGTAGGCATGCAGCCCCTGGTGAAATTCCCTCTTCAGCACAACAGTTAAAGCTGCAGGAGCCCTGCCCTCCTTTTCATAGGGTCACCCTGTGCATTAAAAACCATTTATAAGTATTGTCATGGGGAGCTGGTCACTCTAGCATAGCTCCTGCAGCTTTAACTGTTGTGATGAAGAGGGAATTTCACCAGGTGCTGCAGGCATACCAAGGACACCTGCTGAAATTCCCTTTTCTATGCAACTGTTAAAGATACAGGAGCCCGGTCCTCCTTTTCATAGGGTCACCCTAACATAACCACAGATTTATAATAATATACATGTGACTTCACTGTAGCCATGGACATGCCAGTTGGCTTCCGCTGAGCTCTAAAATGTTTTCTTTAAATAAGAAGACCGGATGTTGCAGCAAGCAGCACCAGCCCTGGTGAACCCTATCCTGCCCATTCTAGCTGAGGTGCCATTGCAGGTCCTGTTTGCCACTGGCCCCATCACTGGATGTTCATTTCGGGCTCTGTGGGTGGGGCATGTTGGCCTTGTAACCCAGCCGTGCTCTTGCACTTCTACATCCTGAATTTTCAGCCTCTTTTCCTCTTGTCTAGGGAATGCAGTCGGATCTTTGGCGACGGTGGTCTGACGCTGAAACTCTTTCTTAAAAGGACAGCTCCCTTTTCTATTCTCTGGACTTTGACTAATTACCTTTACCTGCTGGCGTTGAAGAAGCTGACCGCCACAGACGTCTCAGCCCTATTCTGTTGTAACAAGGCCTTCGTCTTCCTGCTCTCGTGGATTGTACTGAAAGACAGGTTCATGGGTGTAAGGGTAATGACCTACACAATCCTTTCTAACTGTTGTTTTCGTTTGCCGCCATCCATTCAGGATTTTTTTTAGATACTATGATGCTTCGAAGAATGCATGCCGTATCCGTATTTTCTTGTTAGCTTTGAAGTGAACAATATAAACAGGTGGCATGTCTGTCTGGTAGAAATTGTTTTGTGAACAGAAGAATCTGGCGTCACCTACAGGATTCTGGAAATCTTGAGCTGAGTTTATATAAATCATTTTTACAGGGAAAACTCACCACAAGGTCACCTTTCCCTGTTGTTCTTCTACAGCAGCGGTCCCCAATCGTTTTGGCACCAATTTTGCAGAACACAATTTTTCCACGGACCCGGGGGGGGGGGGTTTGAGGGGATGGTTTTAGGAAGCTCCGCCCCACTCCAGCGTCCTGGCTTCGCTTCGGCTGGGCCAGGATGTTGGGACGGGCGGGTGGCTTCAGAACGGCGCGCCCGGAAGTCATTCTCCCAGAGCGGCTTCCGGCTGGGCGCACCGTTCTGAAGCCGCCCCCCCGCCTCCAGTGTCCTGGCTTTGCTTCGGCTGGGCAGGCGAGATGGTGCCCTGCGTCCAGGTACGCTGGGGTGGTGTGTGTGTGTGTGTGTGTGAAAGCATCTCACCTGCACGGCCCAGTTCCTAACAGGCCACGGAGCAGGACCGGTCCGTGGCCCGGGTGTTGGGGACCTCTGTTCTACAGTTCTCCATGCTCATAAATGCTGATCTCTGGAGGTGAAACTGTGATAAAACCGCAGACAATGAACCCGTTGAAAGCCAACGCAGAATTTCTTGCACCCCACGGGAATGCATTTATAAGAAAAAGAAAAACCGCACGTGGCAGAATAGGAGACGTTAGGCTTCCTCTCAAAAATGCTTGTATAATCTTTCCCTTATATTATCACCTGTCGTTATAGTGGGTGGGGTGTGGCGTGAGACCCCATATATTATATGGAAGGGGCACAGTTTACTGACTGCTTTTCCACTTGCATTCTGAAATACAACATTTTACTTTCCCCATAGAGCTTCTGAGCAGCACTCCCGTTCACTTCTATGGAAGAAAGTAAATGGGTACATCTGGGGACACCACTCTGGTGGGGGATTGAACTTGCTCCCTGCCCTTGGCCTGAGGCAAGAGGCAGTTTTTGCCCCCTTCTCAGCTGGGTCCCAGACTTCAAGCCGTTCACTTTGTTCCATAGAACTTAATGGGAGCCATTGAGAATCAAGCCTGCTCCTTCTTCTATGCATAGCTGCACACTTTCATTTGCAAAGCTCCATCCAGGCTTCTGCCAGACTGTGGCAGGACACGGGGTGGGGTGGGTGGGGGGAGAGACCGCTTTTGAACCTATGAAGATATATGTGGAATTCCAAGAGGGCAAGAGGGAGCATGTCCCACCTTGGAAAAAGCCTTGTGTTGGACTAAAGCTCCCAACATCCCCAGACAGCATGGCCAATGGGAGTTGTAATCCCCTGCATCTGGAGGGCAGTAAGATAGGGAAAGCTGTTGATACCAAGAGGGCTTTACAGCCGTAATTGTGTTTGTCTTGACAGCTAGTCTGCAAAGTACATCGTTAGAATTCCAATTTTACTCGTAGTAAATTTTATTTGTTTCTGCTACGAGCTGCAGCGAAATGGCATTAACGATTCCATGTGTACACGCAATCGGCAGATTTAAAAAGCAACAGCAAGCCTCCACTGAAATCCAAAATCATGCCAGAGCGAAACCCCTGTTTGAAGTCATTAATTAAGACCGTACAGAACAAGACCAGTTCCATGCATATGGCAAGGACCCATGGCCCTTGGCAGAATTCTCGTGCAGCTGGGCTGGCGCGAATGCAGAAGTGGCCAGTTGTGAAATAATCCATTTATGGTTATTTGAAAGCAGAACGGTCACCCTGCGCACGCCTGACTGATGCTCACGTCCTTTCAGCTGTGGAGGGAGGGCGGCATTTGGCTTTGCACCGTCTCGGTTAGGGTGCAATCCTATGCTTGCTAAAATGGGCTCTCTTCTGGTTTCGGCCCGAGCTGCAGAAGAGGTGCGGATTTATTTATTTATTTTAGGGTGACCATATGAAAAGGAGGACAGGGCTCCTGTATCTTTAACAGTTGTGTTGAAAAGGAAATTTCAGAAGATGTCATTTGTATATATGGAGAACCTGGAGAAATTCCCTCTTCATCACAACAATTAAAGGTGCAGGAACTATACTAGAGTGACCAGATACAAAAGAGGGCAGGGCACCTGCAGCTTTAACTGTTGTGATGAAGAGGAAATTTCCCCAGGTTCCCCATATATACAAATGACACCTGCTGAAATTCCCTTTTCAATACAACTGTTAAAGATACAGGAGCCTTGTCCTCCTTTTCATAAGGTCACCCTACCTAAAACCCTGCGCCCACTCATCCGCCCTACTAATCTGACGTAGGGAAAAGGTTACATAGGGTGACCATATGAAAAGGAGGACAGGGGCTCCTGTATCTTTAACAGTTGTATTGAAAAGGAAATTTCTGCAGGTGTCATTTGTATATATGGGGGACCTGGTGAAATTTCCTCTTCATCACAACAGTTAAAGCTGCAGGTGCCCTGCCCTCTTTTAAATCTGGTCACAGTATAGCTGCAGCATAGCTCCTGCAGCTTTAACTGTTGTGATGAAGAGGGAATTTCCCCAGGTGCTGCATGCCTACAAATGGCGCCTGCTGAAATTCCCTTTTCTATGCTACTGTTAAAGATACAGGAGACCTGTCCTCCTTTTCATATGGTCACCCTACCTGGGATGATCCTGGGATAAACCTTTGGTCTAGCTACGGCCCTAATCTACACCAAGCAGGATATTGCACTATGAAAGCGATATATGGTATATGTCAATGGGCTTGCAGTGCATTTCAATACTGCTATAAAGCAGTCGTGTGGCTCCTGCCTTTTATATACTGCTTTCATACCACTTTCATAGTGCAGTATCCTGCTTGGTGTAGATTAGGCCAGAGAGAGAGAGAGAGAGGCCCTTTCTACACCTCCTGGCCTTCCAGGAGTGATGGGGGAGGATCTCGCGATATTCTGCTCACAAGATCCTCCCTCTGCCTCCTGGTGTTTACTTTCGAGGAGGCGGGACGAAGCAGGAGCAGGCGCCCACGCATCTCCCGTGGTCCTGGGATGGTCCTGGGACCGCAGAAAAACTGTGAAATCGCCAGGTTACGTTTCCCTGGGGTTATCCCCGGTTGACCCCAGGATCCCCTTTGCGACATTTGGATGCACAGGGATGATCCTGGGGTGACCCCGGGGGGAAATAACAGTGTAGAAAGGGCCAGAGAAGGAGGTGCACCCAGAAAGACCCACACACAGAGGCAGGAGGCATATGAACACTCAGTGTATATTTGCATTCTGCATTTTCCACAACACCATGTGCTCGAAGCGGTTCACGAAACAAACAAGCTTATTTATTTATTTATTTATTTATTACATTTCTATTGCACCCCAATAGCTGGAGCTCTTTGGGCGGTTCACAACAAGTAATGCCGCAAAGGACCTCCTGAAAATCCAGTTGAAAATGGAAAAGTTTAAAACGACAGCATCAAAGTGCAAAGCGAAATAAAACCGAGCAGCAGTGCAAAGATTTAAAATGCAACAGAGCTAAAATAGGGTGACCGTATGAAAAGGAGGACAGGGCTCCTGTATCTTTAACAAGTTGCATAGAAAAGGGAATTTCAGCAGGTGCCATTTGCATGCATGTCGCACCCGGTGAAATTCCCTCTTCATCACAACAGTTAAAGCTGCAGGAGCGATACTAGAGTGCCCAGATTTAAAAGAGGGCAGGACACCTGCAGCTTTAACTGCTGTGATGAAGAGGGAATTTCACCAGGTTCCCCATATATACCAATGACACCTGCTGAAATTCCCTTTTCAATACAACTGTTAAAGATACAGGAGCCCGATCCTCCTTTCCATAGGGTCACCCTAGCTAAAGGACTAGAAGGCCTGGGAATGCAGCCCCACCCCATCATTATAATACAATATTAACACTGTTTCAGTTTGTTTTAAAAGTATCACCATGTAAAGAAGCACAAGGCATACCAACAGATCAGTTAACATAGGGTGACCCTGTGAAAAGGAGGACAGGGCTCCTGTATCTTTAACAGTTGTATTGAAAAGGAAATTTCAGCAGGTGTCATTTGTATATATGGGGAATCTGGGGAAATTCCCTCTTCATCACAGCAGTTAAAGCTGCAGGTGACCTGCCCTCTGTTATACTGTTAGTTTTACCCTACCCTGTGCCTGCTTACCCTACCCTGTGCCTGTTGGCATTCTCTTCCCCTCCTTATTGTTTTACTATGATTTTATTAGATTGTAAGCCTATGCGGCAGGGCCTTGCTATTTACTGTTTTACTCTGTACAGCACCATGTACATTGATGGTGCTATATAAATAAATTAATAATAATAATAATAATAATAATAATAATAATAATAATAATAAATAATAATAAATCTGGTCACTCTAGTATAGCTCCTGCAGCTTTAACTGTTGTGATGAAGAGGGAATTTCACCAGATTCTCCATATACACAAATGACACCTGCTGACATTCCCTTTTCTATGCAACTATTAAAGATACAGGAGCCCTGTCCTCCTTTTCATAGGGTCACCCTAGTTAACAAGATCCAGTACCAATAAATTTAACATTACACATTATTATTATTATTATTATTATTATTATTATTATTATTATTATTATTTACATTTATATACCGCCCCATAGCTGAAGCTCTCCCTTCCTCCAGTGTTATTGTAAGGAGGAGATTGGAGGCAACGACTTCCTGGTTCAAATTAAGTGCAGTTTGTCGTTACATCCAAAGGGAGAACTGTGGTTAGTTTAAACTACGATTTATGAGAACAGGCCAGGTGAAGAGATCACACTTGCATCCTGGTTTGTTTCAATGATCATTGTTGAAGGGCACAATCTAAGCCTATGCGGCAGAGTCTTGCTATTTGCTGTTTTACTCTGTACAGCACCATGTACATTGATGGTGCTATATAAATAAATAAATAAATAAATAAATAAATAAATAATAATAATAATAATAATAATAATAATGCACGGTGGTGGTTGTTATTTTGGCTGGTTTGTTAGAGCCAATGTGGTGTAGTGGCTAGAGTGTTGGACTGGTTGTTGGAACCGGGTTCTAGGCCCCACTCAGCCATGGAAGCTCACTGGGTGACTTTGGGCCAGTCATAGACTCTCAGCCCAACCTACCTCACAAGGTTGTTGTTTTGAGGATAAAATGGAGAGAAGGAGAAGAATTATGTAATCCACCTTGGGTTCCCTGGAGGAAAAAAAGTGGGATATAAATGTAATAAAAAGGGTTAGACAGAGAAAAATGACTTTTTCCTATCTAAACATGCATAGGATTGTGCCCCAAAGTAAACACAGTTTGCCCTTTTTGATGTAACAACAAACCATAGTGCGTTTAAACTTCAAAGCCGATGCTTCTAACCCCTCCTAATGGCTTTGCCAGAAGAGGAGGAGGAGGAGGAGGAGGTTTGCCCAGGCTCATTTGAGCAGGAGAAAAGTACGGTTTAGCTTTATGTCCAAACTGGGCCAATGATTCAGTGATGCAATGGAAGTTTTGCGCTGACCCAGCTTGTCCCTCTGGGCCTTTCCCAGGTGACGCTGTGGCAAACCCAGATTTAGCCTCAAGTGTAACGTCAGGAACAAACTAGATGTCATGGTAGGAGACCCCGTTTTGTTGGTTGGTTTTTATGTGTGGATCCATCCCAAGCACATAGAAAGCAGGGTGATATCGAACCCCAATTTAAAAGAGTAAACCAGTGGAGGCTGGTGGCTCTGATGTCAGTGGGGCGGTGAATCTGCTCCAGGTTTCAGTCACAACCCTAAAAGCGCTCTCCAAGGTTCTGACTGAAACCTGGAGTGGATTCACCGGACATCAGAGCCACCAGCCTCCACCGGAGGAATCAGGGAGCACATATTTATTTATTTATTTATTTATTACATTTTTATACCGCCCAATAGCCGAAGCTCTCTGGGCGGTTCACAAAAATTAAAACCATAATAAAACAACCAACAGGTTAAAAGCACAAATACAAAATACAGTATCAAAAGCACAACCAGGATAAAAACCACGCAGCAAAATTGATATAAAATTAAAATACAGAGTTAAAACAGTAAAATTTAAATTTAAGTTAAAATTAAGTGTTAAAATACTGAGAGAATAAAAAGGTCTTCAGCTGGCGACGAAAGGAGTACAGTGTAGGCGCCAGGCGGACCTCTCTGGGGAGCTCATTCCACAACCGGGGTGCCACAGCGGAGAAGGCCTTGCTCCTAGTAGCCACCTGCCTCACTTCCTTTGGCAGGGGCTCATGGAGAAGGGCCCCTGTAGATGATCTTAAGGTCCGGGCAGGTACATATGGGAGGAGGCGTTCCTTCAAATAACCTGGCCCCAAGCCGTTTAGGGCTTAAAATGCAATACCAGCACTTTGAATTGGGCCCGGACCTGGACTGGCAGCCCATGAAGTTGTAAAAGGACTGGCATAATGTGATTTCGCCAGCCAGTCCCTGTTAGTAAACATTCAGGTGATAGATTACAGCTCAGGGGTAGAAGCCATTCTTTGCATGCGGAAGGTCGCAGGTTCAGTGCCTGTCATCTCCAGTTAAAAAGATCAGAGAGAAGGTGATGGGGAAAGGCCTCTAACTAGAAATACTACACAGAGTGGGAAAGTCCTGTCCAACCTGGTAACCTCCAGTTATCTTGGCCACAGATTTAGCTAGTTAATCATCTGCCTTTTATCGAACCCAGTAATTAATAGGGCTGTGCACGGAACCCCATGAACCGCTTCATTGCCCAATCCGGAACTTCCGGATTGGGCCTGAACCGCTTCGTGTCAATCTGCCCTTCTCCCGATCCACTCCATGGTGCGAGATCCGGAGGGGTGGATCGAGATTTTGCCCCCCCTTCTCCACTTACTTGCTTCTGCTGCGGGCGGCGGAGGTAGGTAAGTGGGGAAGGGGGGACAAAAAGGGGGCCTAATCCCCCTCCCCCTTACCTGGCTCTGCCATCCACCGCCGCATGGACTGCGGTGGCGGTGGATCTAGGTAAGCCCCCCTCCCCCCCCCCACTTACCTGCATCTGTCGCGGTCCGTCGCCGGCTTCAACTGAGGCCCCGGCTTCAACCCAGAAGAGGAGGCCGTGGCCTCTTCCAGCTTGAAGCCTCAGTTGAAGCTGGTGACGGAGGCAGGTAAGCCCCCTCCCCATGCCCCCTTACCTGGCTCCGCCACCGTCGCCGCACAGACTGCGGTGGCGCCAGGTAAGCCCCCCTCCCCCCCAATTACCTACATCCAGAGCTCCGGATCGAGGCGAACCGCTTCGCCTCGATCTGCAGCTCCCCTGACCCGATCTGCCTCTGCCTTTAGCAGAGGTGGATCAGGTCGCTCTGCTCCAGATTCACTTTGAAATTTTCATGTGTTGCAACTTTGCGTGCTTGTAGAAAACATTCTGTTTCACGAAATTCTAATGTTTATATATCATTTGAAAGACCTGATGCACGTAACACAAATTTATTTTTTTATTTATTACATTTTTATACCGCCCAATAGCCGAAGCTCTCTGCTTCTTTTCCTGGGTGTCCAATCAACTCTTTTCTTTGGTGCCATGGCTCTATTTATGATGTAGGTACGTACACTTTTAATTTGAAAGATACTTCAAATATCCACACAATCTCCAGTTGCGCTTCAGTTACAGAACAAACAGCAAAACTGACTTTCCCCAACTTGAAACAAGTTGTATCGCAGCTACTGCCATGTGATTGGTCCCCAGAACAAGGACTGTGATTGGCCAGTAGGGTTTGCAATTCCAATCCGCTTCTTCATTCAATCACACCTGTGTTTGTTTTTAGAGTAAAGTAAGCATAACTTTTTTTGTCCTGCAGATATTTGCATTCTGTTTCTTGCATGGAATTCAGCATTAAATTCTCTTTCAATTGATATATAAAGATTTGAATTTCGCGAAACAGAACATTTTCTATAAGCATGCAGAGTTGCAAAGCTTCACAATTTCAAAAAGTGTCCACAATTTTGGCTACCACTGTAAATGCCCTTCTGGAGATACGGAAAGATGTTCGAGATAATGTATGATTTCTGAAGCAAATGCCTCCACTCTGCGCTGGAAGGGAAGGGCAGCTTTATTGATTTCTTTTTTTCAGTCCCTGCTGCCGTAGCACATAGCCTCAGAAAATAACTGGCGTTAACTCTCGGCGCCATCAATTAAAATTTGCCCTCACACACTAAAATGGCCCTCCACTGATTAATTAACTAAAGCTTTTGTTGATTAATCCACTGATTAAACCGATCCCAGCTTGCAGCTCTAGTATTTATTTTATGGCTCTTTTTGTCCAGTTCACTTTGTTCTTTAATGAGTAATTCACATTGAATTAGATGAGGGAGATCAGGAAACACACAGTTTGCTGGTGGAGGCAGAAGAGAATGTCTTCTTGCAGCCAGACGCAGAATTAGAGCAACAAAAGCGTATTTGGGGACCATATTATTATTATTATTATTATTATTTATATAGCACCATCAATGTACATGGTGCTGTACAGAGTAAAACAGTAAATAGCAAGGCCCTGCCGCATAGGCTTACAATCTAATAAAATCATAGTAAGACAATAAGGAGGGGAAGAGAATGCCAACAGGCACAGGGTAGGGTAAGCAGGCACAGGGTAGGGTAAAACTAACAGTATAAAGTCCGCACAACATCAAGTTTTAAAAGCTTTAGGAAAAAAAAAAGTTTTTAGTTGAGCTTTAAAAGCTGCGATTGATATAAATTTATTTTCCTTGTTTTTAGTATATACACATGGATTTGAATGAAATTCATACAGATTTCTAGCAATTATACATAGGCTTCAACAACAGTGAACGCCTCTCCTGACATGAACCTACCCGCTCACTGCGCTCTACATCTGAGGTCCTGCTCTGGGTGCCTACTCTGAGGGAAGCTCGGAGGATGGCAACAAGGGGGAGGGCCTTTTCGGTGGTGGCCCCCCGACTGTTGAATGATCTCCCCGATGAGGCTCGCCTGGCGCCAGGTTAAGACCTTTCTCTTCTCCCAGGCATTTAACAGCATTTCACAACATGAGCTGAGTTTGTTTTTAATGGACTCCAGAATAGAGGGTGACCATATGAAAAGGAGGACAGGGCTCCTGTATCTTTAATAGTTGTATAGAAAAGGAAATTTAATCAGGTGTCATTTGAAGGCATGCAGCATCTGGAGAAATTCCCTCTTCATCACAACAGTTAAAGCTGCAGGAGCTATACTAGAGTGACCACATACAAAAGAGGGCAGGGCTCCTGCAGCTTTAACTGTTCTGATGAAGAGGGAATTTCACATGGCACCTGCTGAAATTCCCTTTTCTATACAACTGGAAAGGAGCCCTGCAGAATAGCTGTTTTTATAAGGATACTGTTGTTTTTATGCTTTTTATGTTTTTAAACTTTGTATATTTGTTTTTAATGTTTACTGTTTTTAACTTTTGTAAACCACCCAGAGAGCTTCGACTATGGGGCGGGTATATGAATGCAATAAATAAATAAACAGTGGACCAAACATCCAGGAAAGTATCCATTTGAAGGTGGTGTCTGCATGCCATCAGTAGCTCTGCTTATCATGACCAGATACAAAAGAGGGCAGGGCTCCTGCAGCTTTCACTGTTGTGATGACGAGGGAATTCCACCAAGTGCTGCATGCATAACAATGACACCTGCTGAAATTCCCTTTCTCTACAACTGTAAGGTTACAGGAGCCCTGTCCTCCTTTCCATAGGGTCACCCTATTTAAATCCACCAAAAAAAGGGGTGGGTCTGCTTCTTCGATTGCCTCAAGTACTGTCATTGGCTGGCAATGGAACCAGCCTCCATCTCGTCTCTGATTTCCTGGAACCATAATTTCCACGGCTGTGCTGCAACGCCACGCGCGCACACACACCTTCCTGGGTTATAGGCCACAACTTGTAAAACCAACTACTCTGATCTCGGAGCAATTTTGCCCAAAGCGATGATAAAACTAAAATAATCTTAATAAAAGCTCCTTGACCGAGTTTCACAAGGAGAGGACATGGGCCGAGACAAGTACGCCCTGTGGTCAACCTAACCCACACTTCCATTCCGGTCCTTCATTTCCATTCAGCGTCTCCAAATCACCATTTTAATAGGGAATCTGGAAGATGAACGTTAAGAGGAGAAGCATTCTCTGTACATAGCCGCGGCAACCTCATCACATCTCTTTCCAGATAATAAAGTCGCTCTAAATTTCTCTCCTTTTCGATTACGCAGATAGTCGCTGCAATTATGGCCATCACCGGAATTGTGATGATGGCGTACGCAGATGGTTTCCGTGGCGATTCAATTATCGGCGTTGCATATGCCGTGGGGTCTGCATCAACCTCTGCCCTCTATAAGGTAGGTCGCCGCATTTACTCCCCATCATAATACTTTTAAAAACTCTCTCAACACTCGCACTCTCTCTCTCTCTCTCTCTCTCTCTCTCACACACACGCGAAAGCAAAGCGAGATCGCTTCAAAACGACCCTCCTTCCCCTCCTGGGTTGCCTCATTTACATTCCAAGCCAGGTGCACCGGGAGAAAGTTACATCGGAGATAATTACTTTGTGGCCACCGAGGATTCGGCTTGGCGTCCCTTTATCGAGTCTTAATGAAAACTCTATTATTCCACCGCAGCGAGATTAACATCGCTGCGTTCCGCCTGTCTTCTGCGCTGGCATTTTATTGACGGTGCTTGACTGTGGCTAGCTACGCACGACCAGGAGAAAATGTTGAAAGCTAATGGCAACCCCTCCGGTGAGAGGGGGAAACTCACATTTGCAGCCTCTCTCTCTCTCTTATTGCAGGTGCAAACCTCCTCAGGGCTAGCAGGGACTCCAGTGGATTCTGGGTCCTCTTAAGCATTCCGTGCTCTCCAGGAGAGCTCTGTAGTAGGGCTGTGCTCCGCTTCTCTTCGGGTTGGAGAAGCAGTAGCGGATCGGGGTACTTCGCCTCCCCTTAAGGCAGAGGCGAAGAGGATCGGGGGGGGCAGCGGAGCGTCATGGAGTGGATCGAGATGAAGGCGGATCCTTCGCCTCGATCCGGAGCTCCTAAAAAAAGGTAAGAGGGCCTTACCTGGCGCTGCCGCCGTCCGTGTGGCGACGGCGGCAAAGCCAGGTAAGGGGGGAGGGGGGTCTTACCTGGTCCGTAGCAGCCCGTCACTGGCTTCACTTGAGCTCACGGCTCAACCCGGAAGTGTAGGCCCCAAGCGGAGCTCCGTAACGAAGCGGACCGGGCCACAGGCGGATCATGGCGGGGCGGATCGGGCCGCGAAGAGGATCAGGGGTCCGTGCACAGCCCTACTCTCTAGTATAAATGGGAACTCTTCTTCTAAAATAGGGGTTGGCAATGTGCACTGTTTGGGTCTACAGCTGGGAATTGGGATGTTTGCCTGTTCTGGATGGGGTTTCACTCCTTCTGAAGAAGCAGGTCTGTAGTTTGGGGGTGCTCCTGGACCCATCTCTGTCACTGGAGGTCCAGGTGACCTCGGTGGCCCGGAGCGCCCATTATCAACTTTGGTTGGTACGCCAACTACGCCCATTCCTGGATAGGGATACCCTAGCCACAGTCATCCATCCACTGGTAGCCTCACGACTAGACAGCTTCAATGTGCTCTATGTGGGGCTACCCATGTGTGTGGTTCAGAAGCTGCAGCCAATGCAGGATGCAGCAATTAGGGTGCTCCCTGGGACACCTAGCTATGCTCTCATAATACCTGTGTTAAAAGAACTGCACTGGCTGCCCGTTAGCTACCGAGTCACGTACAAAGTTATGTTATTATCCTATAAAGCCTTGAACAACTTGTCACTGGGATACCTAGCAGCCGGGCTTCCCTTCTATACACCCAGACAACATTTAAGAACTTGCTGGTCATTCTGAAATGAATGGAATGTTGCGATAAAGCACCTCAATGCCGGGGCCTTCTCTGTAGTGGCACCCGCCCTCTGGAAAACCCTCCCTCGTGTGGTTCGGGAGGCAGAAAATGTAACATCCTTTAAATGCCTCCTGAAAATGCATCTTTTCATACAGGCTTTCCCTGGGCTGTAACTGCGGCTGGATTTATTTTGGTTTTACGTGGTATTTTTAATTTTTAAAGCTTTAGATTATGTCCTGACTTGCTGTATTTTAAGGTTTTAATTGTGAAATAATACAACTCCCATGAGCCCTTACTATTGGCTATGCTGGCTGGGGATGATGGGAGTTGTAGGCCAAAACATCTGGAGGGCTACAAGTTGCGCACTCCTGGCAAGTGGGACCTGGAATATCAGCATCAACAATTTATTTTTAACTTGCTTTTCTACTAGGGTACTCAGAGTACATTATGGTTTTTTTATTTTAAAAAACCAGCAAATATAAAATCAATTTAATTAAGCAATTAATCAAAATCAATATGAAATTGATGCCATCAACACAGTAAGAATCTCAGTAGAATCAGGCAGTAGAAAAATCTAAAATTACACACCAGAAGCCCATTGAAATAAAAAAAGAGATCTTCCATTTCTAATGAAAACTGCTCAAACATAGGGTGACCATATGAAAAGGAGGGCAGGGCTCCTGTATCTTTAACAGTTGCACAGAAAAGCGAATTTCAGCAGGTGTCCTTTGTATATATGGAGAACCTGGTGAAATTCCCTCTTCATCACAACAGTTAAAGCTGCAGGTGCCCTGCCCTCTTTTAAATCGGGTCACTGCAGCTTTAACTGTTGTGATGAAGAGGGAATTCCACCAGGTGCTGCAGGCATACAAATGACACCTGCTGAAATTCCCTTTTCAATACAACTGTTAAAAGATACAGGAGCCCTGTCCTCCTTTCCATAGGGTCACCCTGGCATTGGCCGTGCTGGCTGGGAGCTACCATCCAACCCATCTTAAGTGCACCAGGATGGAGAAGACTTCTCTATATAATTCTGGTCCACAAAGCATATATGTGTTCAGGTTGCCCTGCTAGTAGGAAGGGACTGTCATGACTAGGGTTGCCATACATCCCGGAAAACCGGGGATGTTCCGGTTTCCAAGCATTTTCAAAATGTCCCAGCCAGTCAATCAAGAATCCCGGATTCCTGTTCCAGCCGGCCAGAGAAATTCCAACCTCCGAAATGGTGCCTTGAGCCTGCTCAGTGGAGTGTAAGTCTCCATACTGAAGTCTCCTCTAGCTTTTGGGAACTAGTGGAGAAATGTAATTTAGTGTCATTTTTTTCCTGTTTGTTTGCTTAAACTGTTCTTTGCCTATTACTTATTTGCAGGTGCTTAAGTACTTTAGGCTGCAATCCTATGCATACTTACCTGGGAATAAGTCTTATTTAACTTAATAGGATTTGTTTCTGAGTAGACACACGTAGGATTGCAGTGTTAGATAACTAAAGCTTAGATAGCGTTCTTTCTTTCCCTAGACCTTTACATATTGCTCAGGTGGTTTTTTTTTTTTTTTAAAAAAAAAACATTAACCCCCCCCCAAAAAAATGTCCCAGTTTTGTGGATTCAGAATATGGCAACCCTAGACATGACTAGGCCTGTTCCCCTTAGGCTGAAGCAGAAGAGACTGCACCATAAACCTTTCGACCTATACAGGGAGTGGGGGAGGTGACTCTCATGGACTCCTCACCAGCTGGGAATGAACCTTCGCCAGACCTTATCTCTGAAAACGTTAACAACACACAGTCTGTGGGAAATCAGTAGTCTTCCGAAGGAGAGGGTACTTCAAGGCTAGCTGATCCTAGAGTACGCTGCAGACTAAAATGGGCAGAGCTAAAGGAAGGTGAGAGAAGGTCGGCCCGGCTAGCTTCTCGCCAAAGGCGTCTTCAGAACCAGCCTCCCTGAAGTCAAAGTGTTCTTGGAAAAGGCTTCCTGTTCTTCTTGAAAGGACAATGGTCTCACTTAGTGTGCAGAGTTTTGCCTAGAGGGAATTTCCTAGAGGTTGGACTCTCTTCAGATGGGAGGAGATGTTTGTTGCCTGAATAAAGCTTTGTGGGTTACGTGGCAGACCTCTTCATTGGCGGGAGGTTTTGGGAAAAACATCAGGGACAAGCTGACTTTCCTCACTAGTGGTAAAAGTGGGCACCTGAACTGCTGCTCCACAGTGCGTGGGCTTCTGCTGCTGCTGCACAGTTTCCAGATGTTCAGTGTGTGTGTGTGTGTGTGTGACAAACATCGCTTGAGTTCATACTCCATCCCCATTCCCAGTTGTTTTCCTTCCTCTCTTCTTAGGTTTTGTTCAAGATGTTCCTTGGAAGCGCCAACTTCGGGGAAGCCGCCCACTTCATCTCGACCCTCGGCTTCTTCAACCTGATCTTCCTGTCCTTCATGCCCGTCATACTGTATTTTACAAAGGTGGAGTACTGGACCCCCTTTTCAGTGGTGCCCTGGGGCTATCTGTGTGGAATCGCGGGGCTCTGGCTAGGTACGTGTGGGAGAAAACGTTCCCGTCTTCCTCATTTGCAGCAGAACCTTTGGGGACGTCTTCAGATTAAGGGGAAATCGTGTTGCTTCGCTTCCTGCTTCTCTTGCGCAGTTGTAATGGGCTGTATTACACACGCTAAGAGGGGCGACCACATGGTCTATAATGGAAAACTTCCTCTCCTCTCGGTGCTCATAGCCCTGAATGGGACAGCGCCTTCTAGTGGGTGATTTGTAGTGCAACTTCCCCTGTACACATCAGGAAAGCCCAAGATATTTCAGCAGAATCAGGATATCATAGGGTTTTTTATAAAACAGAATTATGAAGGGAGGGTGCTGGAGACATGCAGAAAATTGCTGATGTCATGAAAAGGACCCGTAAACTACTGTGAGTGGCCAGTCACCAGCGTGCGAGCCTTTTTATTAAACCCTCCTAGTTTCATTAAATATGACTTCCAATATGCACTTCCTGGATGGATTCTTTTTTGTGTGTTTCTTATTTAGAGGGGAATTTAAGAGGGAGGAACAGTAATGCAAAAATGTCAGCAGTTTCCAGTTTTCGGGGTCATCCTGTGAATTGGTGGTGGAAGCAGGACGGGCAAAGGAACGGCCAATGAATACGTTTGGTGACCGCAAGATGCCTCGGTGGCTGCTTGGAGGCTCTGATGGCTTGAAAGAAAGATTAGGCAAATTCAGGAGAGAGAGAGAGAGAGAGAGAGAGAGAGGTGGGCAGGGGCTGTTTGGCTATTAGGCCTGGTTGCTAAATGGAAAGTCCATGTACAACAGTTCCCATCATCCCTCACCACTGGCTCTGCTGGCTAGGAGTGATGGGAGTTGTAGTCCAACAACATCTGGAGGGCACAAATTGCCCATCCCTGATGTTTAGCAGTAGTATAGTTCTGAAAAGCAGGTGCTGAGGATAACAAAAACGGAGGAGGCCTCCCAGAACTTTTGGGAGTCTGAAGGCACAACCCTATGCAGGTTTAGAGGGAAAAAAGCCCTACAACTCCCAGCATCCCCAGTCATACAACTCCCAGCATCCCCAGCCATACAGCTCCCAGCATCCCCAGCCATACAATTCTCAGCATCCGCAACCATACAACTCCCAGCATCCCCAACCATACAATTCTCAGCATCCACAACCATACAACTCCCAGCATCCCCAACCATACAACTCCCAGCATCCCCAGCCATACAATTCTCAGCATCCACAACCATACAACTCCCAGCATCCCCAACCATACAACTCCCAGCATCCCCAGCCATACAATTCTCAGCATCCCCAACCATACAACTCCCAGCATCCCCAACCATACAACTCCCAGCATTCCCAGCCCTACAACTCCCAGCATCCCCAGCCATACAACTCCCAGCATCCCCAGCCATACAACTCCCAGCATCCCCAGCCATACAACTCCCAGCATGCCGGCCATTGTAGGACTTTTTTTCTGTCTAAACATGCACTGGGTTGCACCCTACATTGGTTTCATTAAACCAACATATTTCCTTGCAGATTCCGATCCAGTTTGCATGGAAGAGCAAACTGGATCAGATCAAATGGATCAAATGGTTTTGAAGTGCACCGACAACTGTTGGGACCCATGACAAATCCCATATACCGATTTCAAACTGATTTCAAAGCATTATATTCTGCTTGGTGTAGATTTGGCCTTCTTCACAGCCTCATGCTTTTGCTGTTTCCCTTTTATAGCGTTTAACATTTTGGTGAATGTCGGTGTCGTGCTTACATACCCCATCTTAATCTCTATCGGGACGGTGCTGAGTGTTCCTGGCAATGCAGGTATATGAATCATGCATTTTGGTCGTTTAAAACACTTTGATCATTTGAAACGCAGGTGCGGAACCTCAGGTCTGGGGTCCCAATCCATCCCCCTGGGATCCCCCAGCTGGCCAAAGACCCTTCCCTCAGCCTAACCCCCCCTTCCCTTCAATCACTGATCGTTTGTGTCATGATCAGGCCTGTTCCCCTTAATGTGGGGGAAGGAGGTTGAGGCTGTCAATCGGAATCAGATTCTAAACCAGAAGAGACAGAACTAGAAATGTTCCAGCCTACACAGGAAGCAGGGGAGGAGGTTCTCCCAGGCTCGTCACCAGCCAGGAATGAATCTGCACTGGAACTTATCCGTGAAAACATTAATGGCTCAGAGTCTGTGGGAACTCAACAATCCTCAAAGGGAGAAGGGACTTCAGAGTTGACTGATCCCAGAGTCCACTGCAGATTCAAATGGGCAGATCTAAGAGAAGGCGAGAGGCGATCAGCTAAGGCTTCTTCAGAGGAATCCTCCCTGAAGTAGAGGGAAAGGGGGAAAAAACCTTCCCTTTTATTGAAAGGACAATTGTCTCGTTTAGTTAGCCAAGTTTTGGCCTAGAGGAAAGTTCCTAGTGATTAAACTCTCTCCAGGTGTGAAGAGATGTTTATTTGCTGAATAAAGTCTTGTGGATTCATTGGAAGACCTCTATATTGTCTTGCACTGCAGCGGAAGGGCTTGGGGAAATGACAGCTGGATGATTTCCCACTTTTTGTGCTGTTTTCCCCGCCCCCATTCTAAAATGCCTCTCCTAATGTAGGGTGACCCTATGGAAAGGAGGACAGGGCTCCTATACTGAAATGGGAATTTCAGCAGGTGTCATTTGTAGGCATGCTGCACCTGGCGAAATTCCCTCTTCAGCGCAACAGTTAAAGCTGCAGGAGCCCTACTTAGCATGATCAGATACAAAAGAGGGCATGGCTCCTGCAGCTTTAACTATGGGGCAGTATATAAATGTAATAAATAAATAAATAAACTGTTGTGATGGGATTTGGGTGGGATTGCTAATACCCTGGAAGACAGAAACAAACTCCAAAGTGATCTTGATAGGCTGGAGTGCTGGGCTGAAAACAACAGAATGAAATTTAATAGGGATAAATGCCAAGTTCTACATTTAGGAAATAGAAACCAAAGGCACAGTTACAAGATGGGGGATACTTGGCTCAGCAATACTACAAACAAGAAGAATCTTGGAATTGTTGTAGATCACAAGCTGAATATGAGCCAACAGTGCGATATGGCTGCAAGAAAAGCAAATGCTATTTTGGGCTGCATTAATAGAAGTATAGCTTCCAAATCACGTGAGGTCCTGGTTCCTCTCTATTCGGCCCTGGTTAGGCCTCATCTAGAGTATTGCGTCCAGTTCTGGGCTCCACAATTCAAGAAGGACGCAGACAAGCTGGAGCGTGTTCAGAGGAGGGCAACCAGGATGATCAGGGGTCTGGAAACAAAGCCCTATGAAGAGAGACTGAAAGAACTGGGCATGTTTAGCCTGGAGAAGAGAAGATGGAGGGGAGACATGAGAGCACTCTTCAAATCCTTAAAAGGTTGTCACACAGAGGATGGCCAGGATCTCTTCTCGATCCTCCCAGAGTGCAGGACACGGAATAACGGGCTCAAGTTAAAGGAAGCCAGATTCTGGCTGGACATCAGGAAAAACTTCCTGACTGTTAGAGCAGTACGACAATGGAATCAGTTGCCTGGTGAGGTTGTGGGCTCTCCCACCCTAGAGGCCTTCAAGAGGCAGCTGGACAGCCATCTGTCAGGGATGCTTGGATTCCTGCATTGAGCAGGGGGTTGGACTCGATGGCCTTGTAGGCCCCTTCCAACTCTGCTATTCTATGATTCTATGAAGAGGGAATGTCACCAGGTTCCCCATATATACAAATGACACCCGTTGAAATTCCCTTTTCTATGCAACTGTTAAAGATACAGGGGCCCAGTCCTCCTTTCCATAGAGTCACCCTTCATTGGAATCTGAGCTTTGACCTCAGCCAATGGGTAAATCTGTTATGTGGGGAGGCCTAAGGCTACCTAAGGCTTTAGTTATTGGCAGCAAGACCTTTAAGAGGAAACACGCATTGCATTTTTGTATTTCGGCCCCACCCCTTTTGCCTTTGGGCACTCCCCCTTTGCCTTTTGTCCCGCCCACCACTGGAAGGGGTTCCCCCAACAGCTTTTCCAAAATGGAATCTGGCCATCGGAGTAAAAGAGTTTCCCCACCTATGGTTCAAAAGCTTCTCACCATGGAGCTATGGGACTCTCAATAAAATGGCTTGATGGATTTGTTGCTTTTGTTTGAACGCTACCTTTGTACTAAGAAAATGGCACTTGAGGGTGCTTGAACTATAGGTACAAAACAAAACAACAATGTAAAAATAAGAAAGAATACGTTAAAAGCAGTATGAAAACCGCGATGGTAATGGAATACTAACAGTACCCAACTGAACAGACCAGCTTACACACCAAAGCCCTGCTTGAATTAAAATGTCTTTGCCTATCGGCAGAAGGACAACAGAGAAGCAGCTAACTTAGTATCCCTCGGCAGGGTGTTCCACAGCTCCTGGATGAATTATTATTATTATTATTATTATTATTATTATTATTATTATTTATATAGCACCATCAATGTACATGGTGCTGTACAGAGTAAAACAGTAAATAGCAAGACCCTGCCGCATAGGCTTACATTCTAATAAAATCATAATAAAACAATAAGGAGGGGAAGAGAATGCCAACAGGCACAGGGTAGGGTAAGCAGGCACAGGGTAGGGTAAAACTAACAGTATAAAGTCAGAACAAAATCAAGTTTTAAAAGCTGTAGGAAAAAGAAAAGTTTTTAGCTGAGCTTTAAAAGCTGTGGTTGAACTTGTAGAATGGCAGTTATTTATTTATAGTAGTTTTTATCCCACTTTTCTGCTAAAAGGGTCAAAGAATCATAGAATCATAGAATTGTAGAGTTGGAAGGGGCCTACAAGGCCATCGAGTCCAACCCCCTGCTCAGTGCAGGAATCCACCCTAAAGCATCCCTGACAGATGGTCCTGGAATGGCTTACATGCAATTATTAAAACAAGATAGTCCCTTCCTGCGGTTGTACTATCTAAAAAGACATGACACACAAGGAGAAAAAGAGGGGGAGGGTAGAGGAAAGAATTAAGTAGAATTCCAGCAGGAATGGTGGAATAGCCCTGCTTCTCTTCTCAACTCCCTCTGTACAGCCTCTGTATCACATTACAGGGAACTGCAACCATAATGCGAGTATGTTGTAGTCACGTTGGTGAGGAAATGCAGCTGCTACGGGTTCAAATCACCACGTGAACGTTCAGCCCATCCTTTGGCCAAACTGATCTTTCACTCCCTGCGCAGACATTGCACTGCTTGCTAACATTCTGTTGCTGCCAACCTGAGCAGTCAGAACGTCTGTGAACATTCCGTGATGATCGCAGCAAATCAGCCAATGGTTAGAACGAGGTGTCAAGTGGCAGCCAAGCTGCAGGGGAGAGGGTCAGGTGTTAGCCTGAGCCAATTAAATCCGGGCTGAAAGGCTGAAGGTTAGAACTTTTGGCCGAATTTTGGGGTGGTGGGAGGAAGTCATGTAATTATTTCCCTCGCTGCTGCCTCTTTCACAGCTCTAAGAGCAGGACTCTTTCCAGATGTACCACGCTTCTCACAGCCACCGCCATTTTGTTTCCCCCATGCTCTCTTGTGAGAGATTCTACATCATCACGTAGCATCATTCACAGGAACATTCTGGAGAGCAAAATGGCGGCTTCCAGTGGAGGCAGCCAATTTTGTCCCCAATACTGCTATAAAAGAATGACATGATGATATAGCTTTGTTTACAGCAGCATTATGGGGAAACAAAATGGTGGTCTCCAGCCAATGACTGCCAAAGAAAGAACAATATGGCGGCTGGTGGTGGTGGTGGTAAATTCACCTCCCTCCACCCCTGAAATTTGTCCTACGCACCCTGAAGATTTCATTTATTTAATTAGTTCGTTTCAAATTTTATTTCAATTTTTTTAATGTATGTGTTTATTTATTACATTTCTATACCGTCCAATAGCCAAAGCTCTCTGGGTGGTCCTCAACTATTAAAACCCTAAAATACGACGTAAGATACACGATAAAAGTTTAAAAGTTTAAAACTCCACTATAAAAAAAGAAGTAAAAAACAAAGTAAAGCCTAGCAGCAGTGCAAAAGATTTAAAATACAGCAATAGGTTTTAAACAACCGAAACTGAAAGACTGAAATGCTAGTAGAAATAAGAAGGCCTTCATCTGGCACCAGAAACAGTTACAAGATGGGGGATACTTGGCTTAGCAATACTACAAACGAGGAGGATCTTGGAATTGTTGTAGATTGCAAGCTGAATAGGAGCCAACAGTGCGATATGGCTGCAAGAAAGGCAAATGCTATTTTGGGCTGCATTAATAGAAGCATAGCTTCCAAATCACGTGAGGTACTGGTTCCTCTCTATTCGGCCCTGGTTAGGCCTCATCTAGAGTATTGCGTCCAGTTCTGGGCTCCACAATTCAAGAAGGATGCAGACAAGCTGGAGCGTGTTCAGAGGAGGGCAACCAGGATGATCAGGGGTCTGGAAACAAAGCCCTAGGAAGAGAAACTGAAAGAACTGGGCATGTTTAGCCTGGAGAACAGAAGATGGAGGGGAGACATGATAACACTCTTCAAATACTTAAAAGGTTGTCACACAGAGGAGGGCCAGGATCTCTTCTCGATCCTCCCAGAGTGCAGGACATGGAATAACGGGCTCAAGTTAAAAGAAGCCAGATTCCGGCTGGACATCAGGAAAAACATCCTGACTGTTCGAGCAGTACGACAATGGAATCAGTTACCCAGGGAGGTTGTGGGCTCTCCCACACTAGAGGCATTCAGGAGGCAGCTGGACAACCACCTGTCAGGGATGCTTTAAGGAGGATTCCTGTATTGAGCAGGGGGTTGGACTCAATGGCCTTGTAGGCCCCTTCCAACTCTGCTGTTCTATGATTCTATGATTCTATGACATAGACACCAGGCCAGCCTCTCTGTGGGGTGTCTTCATGGCACTGGGTTGGCACCACTTCCCTTTCAAACCCTGCACTTCCCCTCCCCAAGGGTGGCGCCGGGTAATCCCGACCCCAAGGAGGGAATGCGGTGTTATCGGGGGGGGGGGGGGCGTCTAGAGACCGGAGCCACTTTGTCCTCTTCCTGGTGGAAGGCGACCCATTACAGGTCACCTTTCACCAAGCATCACCTGGCCACGCCTCTGCTGCAATTCCGGAGTGAGGCTTTGGGGTTGTCTTAATGCCGTCTTGCGTGCCCTCACCTCGCTTCTTTTCTCCGCAGCTTCCGCGGAAAGCCCCGGGGTGGACGCCGCGCCACTGCGCACCCACCCGGCGTTTAGACAACTCCTTGGACAGTTGGCTAAAATGGGCCCCACATTTCGCAACACCCCCTCCATAAAAAGGGTGGTGAAACGAGGGAGGGGCACTTTGTCTCAGCCCCCTCACGCCTCTTTTTTCTTTCCTTCCCCCCGCAACGTAGCGGTCGATCTTCTCAAACGCGAGGTGATCTTCAGCGTCGTCAGGTTAGGGGCGACCGTCATTATCTGCCTCGGATTCTTGCTGTTGCTGCTTCCTGAGGAATGGGACGAAATGACGCTGCGATTCATTAACAGCTTAAAGGAAAAGAAGGGCGAGGAACACGCCGAGGACGCCACAGATTCCAGCGTTCATTTCAGGAGCAGAAGCAGAGCGAACGGGACGGTGTCTATACCGCTGGCTTAGAGCCAGCGATGTCTAAAACTTGCACGGCCATGTATATTCTGTGAATATGATTTAATAAATTTTTTCTCACCCACCTGTATGCTACAACCCCCCCCCTACCATTATTGTTTTAAAAGCAGGGATGGATTGTAAAATTAACGCTAAACACATCAGTACGTCAACTTTTACATTTGTACACTTACCTGGGAGTAGGCGCAACGAACCACAATAAATTGCTTTTTTAAAAAAACGAAAAACAAAAACCTAGCAAATCTCTTTCTTTTTTGGTGAGTAGTTTCAAGGGCTTGGCGGGGAAATAGCCTTGAAATCGGAAGTCACAACCCTATAAAAGAGTTGGCGCACTCATGCCCCATGGATTTTGATGGTTCGAAGCAGTGTTGCTATGCTCATCCATGGGAGAATAAGCCCCACTTATTGCGGGATTTACTTCTGGGTAAACCTGTGCACCAATGAGATGAGACTTTGTAACAACCCTAGCTATGATGTCAGCTGCTTGAATGTAGGGTGACCATATGAAAAGGAGGACAGGGCTCCTATATCTTTAACAGTTGCATAGAAAAGGGAATTTCAGCAGGTGTCACTAGTATATATGGAGAACCTGGTGAAATTCCCTCTTCATCGCCACAGTGAAAGCTGAAGGAGCTATACTAGAGTGATCAGCTTTAAAAGAGGGCAGGGCGCCTGCAGCTTTCACTGTGGTGATGAAGAGGGAATTTCACCAGGTTCTCCATATATACAAATGACACCTGCTGAAATTCCCTTTTCGATACAACTGTTAAAGATACAGGAGCCCTGACCTCTTTTTCATATGGTCACCCTACTTGAATGCAATTAACGTACCGGCTTTTGGTAAAGTATATAGAACGCTTGGAGAAGAGGAGGCTGAGGGGAGACATGATAGAGGTGTACAAAACTATGCATGGTGTGGAGAATGTGGATAGGGAGACATTTTTTCTACCTCTCTCAAAATACTAGAACCCAATGGGGTCATCCCATGAAACTGATTGGTGGGAGATCCAGGACAAATAAGAGGAAAGACTTCTTCACACAGCGCATAGTTAAATTATGGAACTCACTACCACCAGATGTAGTGATGGCCACCAATTTGGATGGCTTTCAAAGGGGGTTGGATAAATTCCTGGAGATGAAGGCTATCCATGGCTACTAGCCCTGATGGTTGTGTGCTACCTCCAGAATCCGAGGCAGTAAGCCTGTGTGCACCAGTTGCTGGGGAACATGGGTGGGAGGGTGCTGTTGCACCATGTCCTGCTTTGTTGGTCTCTGGCCAATGGCTGGTTGGCCACTGTGTGAACAGAGCGCTGGACTAGATGGACTCTTGGTCTGAACCAGCATGGCCCTTCTTATGTTCTTATGTTATGTGGTGTGTGTGTGTGTGTGTGTGTGTGAGTGTGAGTAGCAGTGTTACATGGGTGATATGGAAAGGGAATTTAATCTCTCCTGATCATGATCTTGACAATAGTCAATCTCTCCCTAAAGCTTTTGTTTGAGTTAAGTGCTTGGGTATCAGGACCATGTTGGGGTGGAGGGGAAAGGGTTAAACTGCCCCACCTGATACTCAATAGCTTGTATATTTATTATTAAAACATTTGCATCCCGCCCTATAACATGGGGATCTCAGGGCAGCATACAGATAAAATCAATTCAAACCATATAAAAAAATAAATAACATGCACAGCTAAAGCCAAATTAAACCATTAACAAGCGTAGACCAGTTAGAAAATTTAAAAGCATTAAAACAATTAAAACTATGTGCAGCTTATAGGCAAATTTACCCCCTGAAGGCTTAAAAAGCCATGTTTCAAATTGGCGTCAAAGTGAGGCCAATGTCAGTGCTGGTCGGGCCTCCATAGAATCGTAGAATCATAGAATAGTCAAGTTGGAAGGGGCCTACAAGGCCATCGAGTCCAACCCCCTGCTCAATGCAGGAATCCACCCTAAAGCATCCCTGACAGATGGCTGTCCAGCTGCCTCTTGAAGGCCTCTAGTGTGGGAGAGCCCACAACCTCCCTAAGTAACTGGTTCCATTGTCGTACATTGTCGAATGCCCAAGGGGAGGGCATTCAACTATCAGGGTGCCAACACAGAGAAAGCCCTCTCCCACGTCCCACCGTAATGGGGGGATTTAGAGGAGGGCTCCTCTAACAGATTTCAAATCTCGGGCAGAGTTCCAGCACAACCCTCCTTCCATGGCTGCTTTTTACACCGAGAGCTTCAGCCGTTGACGGTATAGAAATGGAACCAAGAAATGCATCGATGAGTAACAAAAAGCATGCATGTTAATCGCATCGACAGAAGTAACATCACATCTTTGCGGCTGTGAGCAAGAACGGAGCTTTTGGAGTTTGTGGGGTAGGGCGGTGCAGGTGGGGGGTGGAGGGAGAGAGAGATTTCTTAAGCTTCAGCCCTGGTCTTGTTCAGGGCAGCATGGAGCTTTTAAGGCAAAGCAGCTGCTCCTAAATGCTCAGGAGACTGTGCACCGTTACATGATGGTCTCCTGGGCATTCCAGGAAGCATCGGCAGCTGGAAGCTGAAATGCTAAGAGACCCATGACTAGCATCAAGGGAGTTTTTAGAGTAATCCCCATGCCCCCACACACACATAGAAAGAAGATCCCCTTGGCCACCTCTTGCACTTAAAAGGCAAATGGAACCCATGCCCCCCACTGCTGTGAGAAAACTCTACTAATTCCTCTTCCTCCCCTGCTTCTTTTAAGAACATGAGAAGTGCCCTGCTGGATCAGACCGAGGGGTCCATCTAGCCCAGAATTCGGTTCACACAGTGGCCAACCAGCTGTCAACCAGGGATCCGCAAGGAAGACACAGCACCCTCCCACCCATGTTCCCCAGCAACTGGTGCACACAGGCTTACTGCCTCGGATACTGGAGGTAGCACACAACCATCAGGGCTAGTAGCCGTCGATAGTCTTCTCCTCCAGGAATTTATCCAACCCCCTTTTAAAGCCATCCAAATCATTGGCCATCACTACTTCTTGTGGTAGTGAGTTCCATAGTTTAACTCTGTGCTGTGTGCAGAAGTCCTTTTAGTTGTCCTGAATCTCCCACCGTTCTACTTCATGGGATGACCCCATTGGGTTCTAGTATTTTGAGAGAGGGGGAAGTTGGGAGTATTCATTTTGCCCCAGCTCCCTCTCCCCTCCCCTCCCTCTCCCCTGAATTGCCAAGAATGCGAGACAGGCTTGAAAATTTTGATACAGCACTAGTGTTATATAAGAATGAGAGAGTGTAAGGCTTATTATTCAAGATCTACAAGACCGATTTTGCTGATTTTTGTTTTAAACAGAAGCTGGAGTAGTGTAGATGTGCAGAAAATTTGAAAGTTCTCACAAGTTCAAAGCAAGAGCTTTAATAGCCAAACATTATGTTTCCACACCCTGGCCAGGGACCTGAGGTGGTTGGCAAACTACAGCTTCCACGAAGCTTCTGCCACGCAGACACATAAGGAGAAAAACGCAAAGGCAGGGATGGAGGAAGGGCCTTGGGCTTTGAGAGTTGAGACCACTTTGGGGCGGCCACATTGGCAGCAGGGATGGTGTGGAAATGCTGGTAGCAAACGCTTTGAGGTGGTGGTGGAGGAGGGGAAAAATGCCCCAAAGAAAGCTGGGTTTTAAAGTGGGGTAAGAGGGAATGGGGTGGGGTTGAGGCCTGAGGGGAAGAAGAGAATGTCATTCAGCGGTAATGGGTGTGAGGAAGCGAGTGTGTGTGTGTGCATGCGTGTGTGTGTGTGCAAACCATGCACCAGGTGAGGCTAATCAGGGGTCTGGAAAAAAGCCCTATGAGGAGAGACTGGGCATGTTTAGCTTTGAGAAGAGAAGACTGAGGGGAGACATGACAGCACTCTTCAAATACTTGAAAGGTTGTCACACAGAGGAGGGCCAGGATCTCTTCTCAATCCTTCCAGAGTGCAGGACACGGAATAAAGGGCTCAAGTTCCAGGAAGCCAGATTCCGGCTGGACATCAGGAAAAACTTCCTGACTTTTAGAGCAGTACGACAATGGAACCAGTTACCTAGGGAGGTTGTGGGTTCTCCCACACTAGAGGCCTTCAAGAGGCAGCTGGACAACCATCTGTCAGGGATGCTTTAAGGTGGATTCCTGCATTCAGGGGGTTGGACTTGATGGCCTTAGAGGCCCCTTCCAACTTTACATTTTGGTTTTTTTATTTTATTCAAAAAAGAGCACAGGAGCCCTCCTGTGTAAAATGTGAGTGAAAAAACAACAACACCCGCTCCCCCCACCCCAACCCGATGGGCAAAGAGCTCCTGAGGAACTTCGCGCCCCGTGCCCCTCTAATCATAATCTTGCCCATCTTGAAAAGGTGCCCACAGAAGAAGCTACACAATAATAACAATAATAACAAAGTAGTGGGAGTGGGAGTGGGAACGAGAGCGAAAACGGGACTGACAAGATGGCGGAGAAAGCTGGCATGGCGCCAACTTCTATGGAGGAACTTAAGAGCTTGATATTGGATAGCAACGCAACTCTGATTAAAAAGATGGATGAACATTCCAAGAAGGCAGATAAGCGGATGGGGGTGCTGGCTGACAAGATTGCCCAGAATGACAGAGCTATAAAGATGTTAGAAGTTGAAGTAAAATCATTGGAGAAAAGGCCACCACCTCCCTAGGTAACTGATTGCATTGTCGTACTGCTCTAACAGTCTGGAAGTTTTTCCTGATGTCCAGTCGGAATCTGGCTTCCTGGAACTTGAGCCCATTATTCTGAGTCAGACCATCTAGCCCAGTAATGCCAACACTGACTGGCAGCAGCAAATCTATGGAGTATCCAGCAGGGGTTTTCCAGCCCTACTTGGAGATGCCAGGGATCTGCATGCCAAGCTACTGTTCTCCCCTTAACATTTAGTCATGTGAGCCCTCATCTGAGGCCTGAAGTGCAGGGCTGGATTAAGGCCAGCTGATGCCCGGAGCACAGCCCAATAATGGTGCCCTCTTAGCCCTTCCATTGCTTAGCCGGCAAGACATTAAGGCCACAGCTAGACCTAAGGTTTATCCTGGGATCATCCAGGGTTTGTCCCTGCCTGAGCACTGGATCCCCTGTGTGTCACCTAGATGAACAGGTTTGACCCCTGGACGATCCAGGGATAAACCTTAGGTCTAGCTATGGCCTCTGTCTCAATAAGTCTTATCTGAAGGAAAGCCTCCTCCTGTATGTACCTGCCCGGACCCTAAGGTCATCCTCAGGGGTCCTTCTCCGCGAGCCCCTGCCAAAGGAAGTGAGGCAGGTGGCTACCAGGAGCAGGGCCTTCTCTGCTGTGGCACCCCGGCTGTGGAATGAGCTCCCTAAGGAGGTTCACTTGGCACCTACATTATATGCTTTTAGATGCCAGGTGAAGACCTTTTTATTTTTATTCTCCCAGCATTTTAACAGTCTATAAATAAATTTTAACTCGGTGTTTTAAATTTGTAATTTTGCATTGCTGCTGTTTTTATCTGGTTGAGCTTTTATATTGTGTTTTATATTATAGTTTTATACTGTTGTTTTATACTTTGAATGTTTTTAATTTTTGTGATCCGCCCAGAGAGCTCCGGCTCTTGGGCAGTATAGAAATGCAATAAATAAATAAATAAGTGCTGAAGGTGAAATAAGGCATTAAAAACTCAGTTTTCTTCAAGGCCATCCCCCACGTTGGAACACACAACTATATTAAATATAAACTGTTTTTTTATTATTATATTTATTTAACACTAAATAGCAGCAAGCAATATAAGCTAATTGCTTACTTATAATTTATTTATTTATTTATTTATTTATTTATTTATTTATTGCATTTCTATACCGCCCAATAGCCGAAGCTCTATTATAACTAGGGCAACAGGAAAAAAAAATACAAATTTTCATCACTGGTTTATTCACTTTTTTTTTAAAATAAAACTGTTATAAGGGGAAAAATGCAAATGCAAAAATGTATTGAAAATGATTTTTAATCTGGAATTCCTTAAGATTAGATGGCTACAGCTATGGTGCCGGTGCTCTGGGGTGCCTCGCTTCCCTTCGTGCCGTAAGCACGTGCTTATATTGCTTAAAAAGGTAAATCCAGGGCTACTGAAGTGGTATAGCCCAGACCTCGCCCTCCCCTTGTTAGAAAAATTGTGGATTACAACCCAATTAAATCAAATAAAAAGGCATCCGGATGCAGGTTTTCAAAAGGAAAGTTTATTTCCAACTCAGGTACCAAAAATCTCTTTGTACAAAGGTCCCTCTCCCTTGTCAATGTAAGGGAAAAGCCCGGAACAGAAGTTTACGTTTCATTTTATACAAGGGGGAAACATTGTATGCCAATAATTGGTTGCTTGCTCAGATCGTCACAGCTGATCCTCCTCCCTGTTTTCTTGACATGCCCAGATGGGTGAGAGACCCTATTGACTTTGCAAACTCCATTATCACATGATTCCCTTAGTGATGAATCCTGGGACCTTCCTGTCACGTATTCCATTGTCTTTCACTAATCCCTGTCCACCACTCCCTGGTTTCCCCCCCTTTGCAATGTCCCCTGGGACATTCCTGTCCCACCTTGCCTACATGGCAGAAACCTTCCTGCTTCACCCTCCTTTGGCGCCTGACATTCCTCTCGATGGGCGAGATTCCCATCTCTTATTTCTCTCCCTGCTTTCCCACTGAGCCGTGGGGAAAGGAAATAAGAGGTGTGTGTGTGTGTGTATGTGTGTGTGAAGCGCCTGGTGATTTAACCAGCGGCTGGGGCTCGTCCTTACCCCTGAGTAAGCGACCTTACCCAAATAGGTAAATAGGACTTTTCTCTCCTACCTGGGAGTAGGGGGTCTATTCTACTCATCTAAATCACTTAGAAATCACCCAAGGGTGGCATTTTGGGAAAGGGAAATGAGGGATCTTGGAAGAAGGACGGGAGAGAAGAGATGGGCGAAGGGAGTACTGGGAAATCAGTTATTTTTCCATAACACCCTCAGCGAGAACAAGACCGTAGCAGAGCCCCTCTTTTGCAGATAAAGCTCGAATATCTAGAAGGGAAGCAACCTGCTAACTTAATTTTTTTTGTCAGGCCAAATCTGCCGTTGGGTTCCAGGCAATGAATAAGTGAGGAGAAAAATACCGTCTGACAAACGAGGCAGCGGCGAGATTACATTCCTTGGCACGGCGAGGGGCAATCGGGCCTCTCTCTCTCTCTCTTTCTCTCTGACAGGAAAACAAAACGTGTTGCGAATAATGGCAGCTGGAGAAGTCGCCGTCCCAGAGCATAATGCATTTCCGAAAGCTCAGGAAGGGAGCCTTGACAAGGGTTGGCCCACAGCGCCGTGCGTGTAACAGTTTAGGGCCGCTCAAATCGCTCTCCCGCTACAAACATGCTGCTGATTTTTATTTTATTTATTTAGAGTATTTTTTTTTATATACCATTCCTCAGCTGAAATAATCTAGAAAAGGAGACAGTGGCCATTTCTACACCAGCCCGAAAATCTGGGCTGGTCAAGGCCAAGGCCTGGAATGCAGGCCCCCAGGATCTTATCTGTAATTAAATTTACCCCTGAGGTTGAAAGAGATTCCCTACCAAATGATAGGGGAGACATGATAGCACTCTTCAAACCCTTAAAAGGTTGTCACACAGAGGAGGGCCAGGATTTCTTCTCGATCCTCCCAGAGTGCAGGACATGGAATAACGGGCTCAAGTTAAAGGAAGCCAGATTCCAGCTGGACATCAGGAAAAACTTCCTGACTGTTAGAGTAGTACGACAATGGAATCAGTGACCTAGGGAGGTTGTGGGCTCTCCCACACTAGAGGCCTTCAAGAGGCAGCTGGACAACCACCTGTCAGGGATGCTTTAGGGTGGATTCCTGCATTGAGCAGGGGGTTGGACTCGATGGCCTTGTAGGCCCCTTCCAACTCTGCTATTCTATGATTCTATGATTCTATAAGTCCCTGTGCGTTCAAATGACGCACAGGGACTCCCGGGATGAAGGAGAGATGAGAACGGGGTTTCCCAGGGATAAGTACTCCCTGGGAAAACCCGATTCTTCCTGTGGTCTTGGGATCATCCCGAGACCATGGGAGATGTGGGCACCCGTCCCGGCTTCTCCCCATCTCCCCGTGGGGGTCAACAGAGGGAAGGAGCTGGGCTGGGAGGAATCATGGGTGGGTGGGGAAGCAGATTTCCCCCCCCTCCACACGTACCTTTTTCTGGAGCACGAGCACACTCCAGCTCCTGTAATTTTTTAAAAAAATGGCCGCCTCAACTCATGCACCGTCCCTCCTCCCATCTGCACAGGGGACGATCCCGGAAGGAGGTAAGTCCGGGATTGCCTTTACACCCGCCTGATGTTGAAAGGGCCAGTCCCTGCCCACAGGCTCACCATCTAAAAGACACGACACACAATGAAAAAGGGTAGGGGAAGGGGGAAGGGTGAAAAATGAAGTCGTTCAGCAGGGATGTTGGAAATTTTATTTATTTATTTATTTATTTATTACATTTTTATACCGCTCAATAGCCAAAGCTCTCTAGGCGGTTCACAAAAATTAAAACCATAATAAAACAACCAACAGGTTAAAAACACAAATACAAAATACAGTCTCAAAAGCGCAACTAGGATAAAACCATGCAGCAAAAATGGATATAAGATTAAAATACAGAGTTCGAACAGTAAAATTTAAATTTAAGTTAAAATTAAGTGTTAAAATACTGAGAGAATAAAAAGGTCTTCAGCTGGCGACGAAAACAGTACAGTATAGGCGCCAGGAGGACCTCTCTGGGGAGCTCATTCCACAGCCGGGGTGCCACAGCAGAGAAGACCCTCCTCCTGGTCGCCACCTGCCTCACTTCCTTTGGCAGGGGCTCGCAGAGAAGGACCCCTGAGGATGACCTTAGGGTCCAGGTAGGTACATTTGGGAGGAGGCATTCCTTCAAATAACCTGGCCCCAAACCATTTAGGGCTTTGAATGTCAATACCAGCACTTTGAATCGGCCCGGACCTGGACTGGCAGCCAATGAAGTTGTAAAAGGACTGGCGTAATGTGATCTCGCCGGCCAGTCCCTCACGCATCTCTCTCAAGCGCGGCCTGCTGGAATGGCTGGGGAGAGTGGAGGAAGCAGAAGCCTCCTTGGGGTGAGGTGGACATGGGGGTTCTTCAGTAGGGCTTGTTCCAAGGGCTTGTTCTGACCAGGTGCTGGGGGCTGTATTGCCTCTCTCTACGAAAACAAGACAGCCTATGACAGGGGTCCCCACCTTTCTTGGATCTGTGGGCATTAGTGGGAATTCAGGAAACTGCTGTGGGCACCACCACAAAATGGCTCCTATGGTGGATGTGGCTAGTGACATAACGACTGCTGAGGGCCTGGCTAGTCAACGGTGAGCTGAAGAGGTGTGGCAGAGGAGAGAAATAGTGAGGTTAGAGTCTGGGGCAGAGGGGGAAACAGCAAGGCAAAGGAGTATTATTTACTTATTTATTTATTTAGCGCCATCAGTGTAGAGTAGAGAAAGGGCAAGGCTGGAGGCTGGGAGGGAAGGGGAAACAGGAAGATAAAGAGGTAAGGAGAGAAATAGGGAGGTGGGAGGCGGGGAGGGAAGGCAAAAGGGTAGAGGAGAGAGAAAGGGCAAAGTTAGGGTGACCCTATGGAAAGGAGGACAGGGCTCCTGTAACAGTTGTATTGAAAGGGGAATTTCAGCAGTGGTTATTCGTAGGCATGCCGCCCTTGGTGAATTCCCCTCTTCATCACAACACCTAAAGCGGCAGGAGCTATACTAGAGTGACCAGATACAAAAGAGGGCAGGGCTCCTGCCGCTTTAACTGTTGTGATGAAGAAGAGGGAATTTGACCAGGTGCTGCATGCCTACCAATGACACCTGCTGAAATTCCCTTTTCTGTGCAACTGTTAAAGATACAGGAGCGCTGTCCTCCTTTCCACAGGGTCACCCTAGGCAAGGTAGAGGCTAGGAAAAAAGAGAGAGAGAAAATACTGCTCTAACCTTGCCCAAGGTTTTTAACAAAAACATATTCGTAATGCTTTGAGGTGGATTCCTGCATTGAGCAGGGGATTGGACTCGATGGCCTTGTAGGCCCCTTCCAACCCTACTATTCTATAATTCTATGATATTAAAGTGGACAAAGAACAGAACGCTTCTTGAGTGCCATTGGAGGTCCCGGGGTGGGGGGGCATGTGTTGGGGACCCCTGGCTTTCAAGCCTGGCTTCCCTTTTCCTCTCCCTTCCCCAGTGATCGAGTCCATCCTTCCTCACAGTCCACCTCCATTCGGTCGGGAAGGGGAGCCAACCCCACGGAGTTTTCGCTCCGTGGTGGGAATATTAAACTGATGGAGCATGACGAGAGTTTCTGTGTGGGAGAGAAGCCCATGCTGGGGTCTGTCTCTCGGAGTCATGTGCGTTCCCCATTACTGCATTATTCAGCAGTGCTAAAGCGATCATTCCTGGCTTGTGGGATGCCCTCTCTAACAATCATTTACACTGGAAATGTGGACGAGAGGGTAAAAGCTTTGTTAAGATGCCAAAGTTAAAGATGGGAACGGTAGTGGGTTGTGTGTGCGTGCGCGAGCGTGTGTGTGTGTGTGTGTGCTCGAATAGAAGATGCTGTTTTATACCAGGTGAGATTATACGTCCATCTAGCAAAAAATTATCTACACTGACTTACAGCTGCTCTCCACAGTTTAAGGAGGAAAAGTATCTTTCCCATCTCCTGCTTATCTTATCTTTTTTTAACTAGAGATTGCGGGGATCGAACTTGAGACCTTTGGCATACAAAGCATTTGAAGGCTTGTGATATATCGGTCATTTTCCGCCCGATCGCATAGCGCCTGTTGGTTGCTGGGCATTTTGCTCAGAATCCCGGGGCGCGATGGACTGTGGTCAGATCCAGAGAGGCACGGATGTCCTTAAAGCAGGAGCGCACGCTGTGGATCATTTAAGGCCCACTGGTTTTCCCTAGTCAGTTCGCAGCTCCTGAATATGCATACCTACTTTATAAATTCAGAGCACACTAGTGGACTGCAGAGATATTAGGTTTTTTTAAAATAAAATAAAGTCCAACATAGGCCTCATCTAGAGTATTGCGTCCAGTTCTGGGCTCCACAATTCAAGAAGGACGCAGACAAGCTGGAGCGTGTTCAGAGGAGGGCAACCAGGATGATCAGGGGTCTGGAAACAAAGCCCTATGGAGAGAGACTGAAAGAACTGGGCATGTTTAGCCTGGAGAAGAGAAGATGGAGGGGAGACATGATAGCACTCTTCAAATACTTCAAAGGTTGTCACACAGAGGAGGGCCAGGATCTCTTCTCGATCCTCCCAGAGTGCAGGACACGGAATAATGGGCTCAAGTTAAAGGAAGCCAGATTCCGGCTGGACATCAGGAAAAACTTCCTGACTGTTAGAGCAGTACGACAATGGAACCAGATACCTAGGGAGGTTGTGGGCTCTCCCACCCTAGAGGCCTTCAAGAGGCAGCTGGACAACCATCTGTCAGGGATGCTTTAGGGTGGATTCCTACATTGAGCAGGGGGTTGGACTCGATGGCCTTGTAGGCCCCTTCCAACTCTGCTATTCTATAATTCTATGATAGGGCATAGCTGGACCATCTGATGTCCCTGGGATCGCCCAGGGATCGCCCCTGTGCGTCCACATGATGCACAGGGCATCATGGGAGCAGGGAGGGATGATATCGGCAGGCCCTTCCCCCCCGCTTTTTCCATGGTCTCGGGATGATCTTCACGAGAAGCTGGGACCCAGGCACGGGGCACAGAGCTCGTGCCCGTCGGGGGTGGGGTGGGGTAGGGTGGTGGTTAAAAAAAAAAAAAACCTTATGGTTTTCGGACAAGCACTAGTGTGCTCCTGCTCCTTTCAAAAACAAAAAACAAAATGGCGGCCGCGATGTCACACGCTGCATGTAGACAAGGGCGACGATCTCGTGATTCTAAAATCACGAGATTGTCGCCCTCCGACCATCCAGTCTAGCCATAGCCATAGAAGGCTGAGGTCAGCCCAACCCTGTGCTAAAGATGTCGAACAGGGAATGGTGACCATTCTGATCAAATGGCAGTTTCCAGGATCTAGGGATGGGTGGGGGATTTTTGCTCAGTTCCCATTTTAACATGGACTTACCAAATTTGTTCTTTCCACACTTCTCCGTGAACTAAAATGCAGTTAGCGATATTCGCACTTTTTCGAATTTTGCCGTGAAGTTCACAGATTTTAAAACGTGCACTAAAATGTATATGTTAGGGAAACACCCACACAGAAATGCATTAGATTAAGGAAAATTGCTTGCAAAAAAAAAGAAAAAAAGAGAGCATATATTAGGGAAAGTGCATTCAAAAGTGCTTACAAAAATGCACGTGTTTTGAGAAATATGCTAGAGAAATTAGGTGAGTTTTCATGTTGAGTTAAAAATAAATAAATCTGTCCATGTTATTTTTATGAAAATGCCCAAATGTCGTATTCGTGGGCAGGAGCTCTGCTGCCTCTGTTGCTTCTTTGATTGATGTCAGGATTTGCAGCAATCCTTGCAGCTTGGCTGAAACGTTATTTTAAATAACGGGGGAATGGATCCCTTTGGTAGTGCATGCAGGAAACATCACCACTTCGCCTTGTAGACGCCACCTCTCTCAGGTGCCTCAGTAACATTTTTGCTTGTCCACACGGGAGAAACGCCATTAAAATCTCCACAAACCATGTCTTAAAAAAAGAACAAGAGGAGAAAAAATTAAACAGTGGTATAACGAAGCAATAATGAAATCTGGATTCTCTGCAAAAAAAGTGTATAAACAAACGGTGGCAATTCAAGAGAAAAGGGCTTAAGTGAAAAGATATTAATGGTTAACTCCACCTTGGTGAAAAGAGAGAGAGGAATGTCTTCAAAATCCGGTTATTCAATACTTAACCTTGATCTCCCAGAATGCTCTGGGCCAATTTAATGTTCAGTACAAGGCAGACGCTTGTTCTTTCACTTGAGGAAGTTCCCAGACCAGGTCAATGTTTAACTGGACTCACCATATGTGGAGATGGAGGTGTTACCATGGAAATGGGTGCACATTTGGCTTTTGGTATGTCTCTCTCTCTCTCCGTGTGTGTGTATTTGTGCGTGCGTTCTGACAGAAAAATACCATTGAAGGACCTTGACCACCTTCACCTCAAAAAGCGATTGAAGAAATGGAACTGTATGGATCCCAAAGCTAACATCTACCCCTTGTTGAGGGCCCTCTTCCTGAGGAGATCTTGAATTTGCCTTTGCACTTTCAACCTCTTTTGAGCAGCTATATGGCCGTTCAAAAGTGCCACCTCTGCACCAAGCGGTTCCAGGGTCGTAGGATTGATCTTTGTCCCCCCATTTTAAGGACTACCTTTCTGCATTTTTGAGTCCGAGGATTGAAATATAGGTTGCTGTTGTTGTTATTATTATTTACTAGAAGGTTTGGCCATTCTTTCTTTTGAAAGTGAGTCATCCGTAACCCAGAAAGATGGGTTTGAATTCGTCCAAGGCTCGTAGGAAGGTGACCAAGGTGGCCCCGATGTCAAGCAAAGCGGAAAGACTGGATGCCTCCAGCAGTGTGGCTGTGTATACGTTCCAGAATTCTCCTCAAGAGATGCGTCAGACTTCAGTTACCTCCTGGATGGGGAGAAATCCGGTATTGGAAAGGCACCTTCCTCCACTGAGAGAAACATGGCAAGGAAGATATGCCACAGGTAACCATGCATTTTCTTCTCGTTTCCTGTTTTAGGGTGTAATTGAGCTAGGGTGACCCTATGGAAAGGAGGACAGGGCTCCTGTATCTTTATGTGAACTGCCCAGAGAGCTTCGGCTATGGAGCGGTATATAAATGCAATAAACAAATAAAAATTAATTAACAGCTGTATAGAAAGGGGAATTTCAGCAGGTGTCATTTGTATGCATGCAGCACCTGGTGAAATTCCCTCTTCGTCACAACAGTTAAAGCAGCAGGAGCCTTTCCTCTTGTGTATCTGGTCACTCTAGTATTGCTCCTGCAGCTTTAACTGTTGTGACGAAGAGGGAATTTCACCAGGGGCTGCATGCCTGTAATGACACCTGCTGAAATTCCCTTTTCTATACAACTGTTAAAGACACAGGAGCCCTGTCCTCCTTTCCATATGGTCACCCTAAATTGGGCCAGATCTAAGCCTTGTTTTTTTTAAAAAGCTCCATTGATTGCAAAGCCCACTTCAGTCTGATGTCACACATGAATGAATGGAATATGTTATATACCCCAGACGGCTTGTCAGTACGGTTTAACAGTAGTTAATTCTAGCAGGATTGTACCTTTACTCTTTATGCTTCATCCATCGCAGCTGCAATAACATATTAGCGTTCAAGCCAAAGCCAAATGAAATGGACATGCACACTAAATATATAATTTATTTATTTTGGTAGGGGAAGGCATTAATTCAAACAATTTATGGAAATCCATTGCAGTGCGCACTTCATTTATTTATTTGTGATATTTCTAGACCACTAAATATAACAAAACCCCTCAATGGTTCACAAATAACATCACCTTTAAAATATAATATTAAAAACACAACATTAAAAACAGTTCCAATTACAATAAAAGCAGTACAAGGAGCAGTAAGATGCAGCGAAATGATTAAATTAATTGCAGCCCAGGGAACGTCGGGGTGAACAGGTATGACTTCAGGAGGCGTTTGAAAGATGCTGCATTTTCTGCCTGCCGAACTGCCCGAGGGAGGGTTTTCCAAAGAGTGGATGCCACCACCAAGAAGGCTCACTGCCGGGGTATTGCATGGAGACATTCTGTTAGTTTCGGAATGTTAAGGCCTCCTCTGATGATTTTAAAGATTGCCTGGGTATGTATAAGGGAAGGCGTTCTGCTAGGAATCCTGGTCCCAAGTTGTTTAGGGCTTTGTATGACAAGGACATAACCTTATACCTGGCTCAGTAACTAATAAGCAGCCAGTGCAGTTCTTTTAACACAGACATTAGGTGAGAATAGTTAGGTTGCTGAATTCTGCACTAACTGCAGTTTCTGAACAGTGCACAAGGACAGCCCCACCTGAAGCACATTGCAGCGATCTAATTGTAAGGTTCTTATTATTGTGATCATTATGCCATCAATGTTTATTGCACTTTTTCAGAGCCAAGTGGATAAAAATGAAGAAGAAAAAACATTACAGGATGTTTTATTTTAGCATAATGAATAAAATGTTTAAGACAAGGTGTTCAGATATTTACTTCTCCAAATGATTTCTAAAAACGGTATAGTATCAGATCATTACAATGTCTGTGCACCAAGGATAAGCAAGTCCGAGGTTGCAAACTGAGACTACAACTCTCAAATGCAAGAGCAAGATGCATTTCTGCCTCTAGGGGGCAGCACTGCCATTGAAGCAGAGACCGAAACTGATAGTGATAGAAAATGTGTCTGATTAAATTCCATGCTTATTCATTGAATCTTGGTTCCCCGGTTTTTTTTCCTCAGTTCTTTTTATGGGAATGGGTGTTTTATGTTTGACACTGGCGGACGAGCGGAGACATAAATAATTTTCTTTGTTACTAATGTTGATGGTTGCTTCTGTTGTTTTTTTAAATTGTTTTTTTGCCTGCTCCTCATAAACTGGCAAAACCAAAGAGGTTCCTTACAGTTCAGGTGTTCTTAACAGTTAGAAGCTTATAGCTCCATTTGTCACCAATTTTTTCTATTTTTTTTTAAAGTGAATTAAATTTGAAATCACTGTACTTTTAATATACCAAGTGTAATAATTTTATGTCAAACCAACTTGGACAGAATTCCATTTTATGTTCTTAAAGTAACAAAGTGACTTTCAATCTGTAAAAAGTGCTAACATCACATTATTTCAGTTTTCCCGAAAATTTCCGTTTCTTCACGGAACCCCTCCCGCCCCTGAAAAAAACACAACCCCGGTTTTTTTCCCATGACTTCAAAATTTCCGGAAATTTTACATCTCTAGTCCAGCAGCCCTCTTACATTTCTTTAGCATTTTCACAGGAAGCTTGCCTCTAGCAATGCATTTTACAAACATAAAAACAAGAAGGCAAAGCTTTCGTCATCATCATTGCAAGAAGGAGATTCAGTAATGATTTCTCCCTGGATATAGACTGCCCCCAACCCAGATCATTCAGCTATATTCCCAGCATGAAAGGAGATTTCCCCCCACACATACACACACTCCAAGTTGCATTTCACAACTTGGAAGATTCCGCGGTGAATACAAATGAGTTCTGGGCGTTTAGCAACAGATCCTGAGCATTTTATGACAGCAGCAGCCCTTACATAAACACCTGGGCTTGGGGGAGATAAAAAGGGGATTCTATCTGTCATGATGAAAACGTTCCCTGCGACACAAACTTTGTTCTTTTGCACAGCTGTTTTCACACGCTAATGATGCTGGTGTGGCAAATCCATAAATGCGCCGGACACCAACCACAGCAAGTGAGCATGAGCTCAACTATCTAAACAAGGGGATGTGTGTCAGCTATAGCTAATACATTGGCCTCATCTACACCAACCAGGATATTGCACTATGAAAGCGGTATGAAAGCGCTATATAAAAGGCAGGAGCCACATGACTGCTTTATAGCGGCACTGAAGTGCAATGACAACTGTTGGGGCCCATCGACACATATTCCGCTTTCATACCGCTTTCATAGTGCAATATCCTGCTTTGTGTAGATGAGCCCTATATATTGTAGGGTTGCCACTTTCCCCAGAAAGGATAACCCGTCCCCAGGTTTTCATTTCTGGGTGTTACAAATGTTTTTCCTAAGTAGGAGACACACATCATGCAGGTGCCATAAAAGAAACAGAAACAATTTAAACCCCACAAAAAAGACTACCCAAATGGCCAACGTTATAATTGGGGGAAGGGGGCATTTTTACTGAGAAGCTCAGCCATGCTGGCTTCCCTGCGTTGTTTTGGGGCAAACACCCCCCCCCCCGGCAACACCTTGTCTAAAGTGTCTGTGCCAGCCTTCTCCAGCTTGGCACCAGTCAACACAGTCATGGGCCATGCTGGCTGGGGATTATGGGAGCTGTAGTCCAACACAGCTGGAGGATTCCTGGATAAGAATGGCTGGGATAGCATATTATAGCAGGAGAATTGTGTTTGGCTCGTGCCTTAAATGGAACAAGCATTGTCTTTAAAGCATGTAACGGTGATGGACACCCATTTGGATGGCTTTAAAAGGGGGTTGGATAAATTCCTGGAGGAGAAGGCTATCAATGGCTATTAGCCCTGATGGTTGTGTGCTATCTCCAGTATTCGAGGCAGTAAGCCTGGGTGCACCAGTTGCTGGGGAACATGGGTGGGAGGGTGCTGTTGCACCGTGTCCTGCTTTGTTGGTCCCTGGCCGACAGATGGTTGGCTACTGTGTGAACAGAGTGCTGGACTAGATGGACCCTTCAATAGAACTGTTAAAGATTCAGGAGCCCTGACCTCCTTTCCATGTTGTCACCCTATTTCAGCCCAAGGACTAAATTCCACTTCAGAGAAGCATATATGTGTGTGTGTGTGTTCCAGGGGTGTGTGGGGCTAAACAAAAAAGGGGCAGGGCCAAACCTCCCTCCCCCCCCCCCACAAATCCCAGTATATTTTAGCATAATGGTTTTACTGTCAGGAAATGAGCTTTATACAAGACATTTCAACTTTTTAGAATGGGCCAAAAAACCCGCAACCCTTCAGAAATGCTGGGAAAACAACAAATAATTGGTGGCCACAGAGAAAGGGGTGGGGCCAGAGAGGAAGGGGGTGTGGCTTTCTAGGGCCCCCAGGAAGGCCGGATTTGGCCCCCGGGCCTGAGGTTCCGCAACCTTGCAGCAGGGGGCGTTCTATCAGTATCCAACATTGTCCTTCTTTTCATCAGTGCAGTAGAGTACAGCAAGGGTTGAGTTTGACCATCTTCCATTCTGGGTAAACAGTGTGAAAGACGTTCACAATCTGCTCCTCTTCATCTGGTGCTTCCTTGCCTTTTAAGGGCCCCGGCCTCTTCCGTTAGACCTGACGACAGAATGGGGAGAAGCAAGCATCATCAAGCAGCACCCTCCACGAAGGCTGCAGGTAACGGGCTTTTTGAAATCGCCTTCCTTCAAATAACCTGGCCCCAAACTGTTTAGGGCTTTAAATGTCAATACCAGTACTTTGAATCGGGCCCGGACCTGGACTGGCAGCCAATGAAGTTGTAAAAGGACTGGCGTAATGTGATCTCGCCGGCCAGTCCCTGTTAGTAACCGTGCTGCCCTGTTTTGTACCAGCTGAAGCTTCCGGACCGTTTTCAAAGGCAGCCCCACGTATAACGCATTGCAGTAATCCAAGCGAGAGGTTATCAGAGCATGGATAACTGTAGCTAGGCTATCTCTGTCCAGATAAGGACGCAGTTGGTATATCAACCTAAGCTGATAAAAGGTGCTCTTTGCCACTGAGTTCACCTGTGCCTCAAGTGACAGTTCTGGATCCAAGAGCACCCCCAAACTATGGACCTGATTCTTTAGGGAGAGTGCAACCCCGTCCAGGACAGGGCAAACATCACCTCGCCGGACAGATGAACCACCCGCTAACAGTACCTCCGTCTTGTCTGGATTGAGTCTCAGTTTGTTAGCCCTCATCCAGTCCATTACCGTGCTCAGGCTCTGGTTCAGAACAGTCACTGCCTCACCTGGGTTTGATGAAAAGGAAAGGCAGAGCTGGGTATCATCCGCATATTGATGACACCCCAGTCCACATCTACGGATAACCTCCCCCAGCGGCTTCATGTATATGTTAAACAGCATAGGGGATAAGATAGAGCCCTGTGGAACCCCATAGCTTAGGAGCCACGGCACAGAGCAATAATCCCCCAGCACCACCTTCTGGAATCGGCCATCCAAGTAGGAGTGGAACCACTGCAACGCAGTACCTCCAACTCCCAGCTCAGATGACCTATCCAGAAGGATACCATGGTCGATGGTATTGAAGGATGCTGAGAGGCAAATCAAGCTCCATCATCCCCAGCCAGCATAGAAATGGACTGAGAGTGAGCTACTGGCTTGAGGGAAAGAAGAAAAAGGAAAGAGATTAAGGAGGAAGGGAGAAAGAAGGGATTCTTACCCTTCATCTGCTGAGATGAACAGAATCGGGGGAATTCTTGGCCATGGGCTAAATCCAAAAAGGAGGAGGTCAGGCCTCCACAGACTCAGTGGAGGCTGGTCTCTCTAATGTCAGTGGGGCTGTGAATCCACTCCGGGTTTCAGTCAGAACCAGTCAGAATTCTAAAGGAGCTCCCATAATGGATTCAAATGAGTTCAGATTTCTATGAATCTGACCTGCAGGTTCTGCAGCGGTCCGGATTTTTTCCAAATTATGTGGCCTGGATCTTCACTGGAGTGGAGGCATTTGTGCTATTTCACAGTAGTGCTATTGTACATTTATTTATTTATTAAATTTATATACTGCCCCATAGCCGAAGCTCTCTGGGCGGTTTACAAAAGTTAAAAACAGTGAACATTAAAAAAAAAAAAAAGTATACAAAATTAATTTTTGTGAACCGCCCAGAGAGCTCCAGCTATTGGGCGGTATAGAAATGTGATAAATAAATAAATAAATAAATAAATAAAAATTTAAAACCGTCAAAAAATATAAAAACAACAGTATAAAACAGTATCCATTTTAAACAACAACAGTTCTGGGCTCCATTAAGAAACAAACAAACTTAGCATATGTTGTTAAATGCCTGGGAGAAGAGAAAGGATCTCTTGAAATGATCCGTATCTTTTTCTTTCTGGTCAACTGACTGTAAATAAAGATGAATTGAATTGAAAAAGGTCTTGACCTGGCGCCGAAAAGATAACAATGTTGGCGCCAGGCGAGCCTCATCGGGGAGAAAATTCCATAATTGGGGGGCCACCACTGAAAAGGCCCTCGCCCTTGTTGCCATCCTCAGAGCTTCCCTCGGAGTAGACACTTGGAGGAGGACCTTAGATGTTGAGCGCAGTGTACAGGTAGTGTCATGTCGGGAGAGGCGTTCCATCAGGTATTGTGGTCCCAAGCTGTGTAAGGTTTTATTTATTTATTTATTTCATTTATAGGTTAAAACCAGCACCTTGAATTGGGCTCGGAAACATATAGGCAGCCAATGCAAGCGGGCCAGAATCGGTGTTATATGTTTGAACCTTCTGGTTCCAGTTATCAATTCTGGTTCCAGTTATCCATTTTGCACAAGCTGCAGCTTCCGAACCGTATTCAAAGGCAGCCCCACGTAGAGCGCATTGCAGTAATCTAATTTGGAGGTTACCAGAGCGTGGATGACTGAAGCTAGGTTATCCCTGTCCAGATAGGGGCGTAGCTGGGCCACCAAACGGAGTTGGTGGAAGGCACTCCGTGCCACCGAGGCCACCTGGGCCTCAAGTGACAGAGATGGTTGACTTAAGTAGAATGATATTCTGGTAAAATTAAAATTAAAAATCCAATCCTGTCAATGAATGGATGATGGAATATAAGAACGTAAGAAGAGCCCTGCTGGATCAGACCAAGGGTCCATCTAGTCCAGCACTCTGTTCACACAGTGGCCAACCAGCCATCGGCCAGGGATGAACAAGCAGGACATGGTGCAACAGCACCCTCCCACCCATGTTCCCCAGCAGCTGGTGCTTACAGGATTACTGCCTCGGATACTGGAAGCAGCACATAGCCATCAGGGCTAGTAGTCACTGATAGCCTTCTCCTCCAGGAATTTATCCAACCCCCCTTTTAAAGCCATCCAAATTAGTGGCCATCACCAGATCTTGTGGTAGCAAATTCCATAGTTTATGTGCTGTGTGAAGAAGTCCTTCCTTTGATCTGTCCCGAATCTCCCACCCATCAACATCATTAGGATGACTCCATTAGATTCTAGTATTATGAGGGACGGAGGGAGAAAAATGTCTCTCTATTCTGATAATCCACAAAAATTTAACAACGTCCACATATCTCTACTCCCACTCTGCACTGGCGCTCAGCATTTTGGCCCAAAGTGAACCGCACAAAATGAAAAGGGAGGCTACTGGGTCAGGTCAAAGCTTCACTTCGTTCACCATGGTCTTTCACATAGTGGCCAATCGGATGCTTTAGGGAAGACCCAAGCAGTGGCACAGAGGCTCTGGTTGTTTTGTGAACCGCCCAGAGAGGTTCGGCTATTGGGTGGTATAGAAACGCAATAAATAAATAAATAAATAAATTTTGCTCCCCATGTAGCTACCATGACTTGTGGCCAGTGACAGACTTATCACCATGAATTCATCTAAACCCCTTGGATACTTACTTGGCTCAGCAATACTACAAACGAGAAGGATCTTGGGATTGTTATTGATCGCAAGCTGAATAGGAGCCAACAGTGCGATATGGCTGCAAGAAAGGCAAATGCTATTTGGGGCTGCATTAATAGAAGTATAGCTTCCAAATTGCGTGAGGTACTGGTTCCTCTCTATTCGGCCCTGGTTAGGCCTCATCTAGAGTATTGCGTCCAGTTCTGGGCTCCACAATTCAAGAAGGATGCAGATAAGCTGGAGGGGGTTCAGAGGAGGGCAACCAGGATGATCAGGGGTCTGGAAACAAAGCCCTATGAAGAGAGACTGAAAGAACTGGGCATGTTTAGCCTGGAGAAGAGAAGATGGAGGGGAGACAGGATAGCACTCTTCAAATACTTGAAAGGTTGTCACACAGAGGAGGGCCAGGATCTCTTCTCGATCCTCCCAGAGTGCAGGACACGGAATAACGGGCTCAAGTTAAAGGAAGCCAGATTCTGGCTGGACATCAGGAAAAACGTCCTGACTGTTAGAGCAGTACGACAATGGAATCAGTTACCTAGGGAGGTTGTGGGCTCTCCCACCCTAGAAGCCTTCAGCTGGACAACCATCTGCCAGGGATGCTTTAGGGTGGATTCCTGCATGGAGCAGGGGGTTGGACTCGATGGCCTTGTAGGCCCCTTCCAACTCTGCTATTCTATGATTCTATCTTAACAGGCGGGCATTACTACCAGAGGCGTGCACAACTCATTTCATTAGGGTGTGCACTTTAAAGCCCCGATTGGAGCGGAGGAGGGGAAACCGTGCTTTCTTGCCCCCCAATGCTCCAATCGGGGCCTTTAAGGGATTCTAATGGCTGCAGGGGCAGCCCCGGGAAGGGGCAGCCCCGGGCACACCCTGCAGGGGCAGCCCCGGGCACACCCTGTGCGCATGCCTATGATTACCTCACCTTGTGGCAGCAAATGCCACAAATTAATTGTGCCACCTGTTCTGGCCATGTCGTCCCTTCCCCTTTCCTCCTCCTTCTGGTTGGTCCCTTGGTGCCCCTCACCACCACCGTCGTCTCTGCAACCCTTTCTTGCTATCCTGTTAAGTTCTCGGGTTGAAGCGAAGTGCTGCAGCTTTCAGTCCAATGGGAGGCCGTCTTGAACGTTGATGCCCCCCAAAGGCAGCGATGCTATCAGCTCCTTAAACCAGTGCCGCATTGCTGAGATTGAAATTCACAGGGCGACACCTTGGCAACATCCCTTCAAGCGATATCATCGGCTGAGACCCAGCCTGGTGGGAATCCGTCCCCCAGAGGGATCCGTGTTACCGTTCCTTGTCTTGTCAAGGCTCCTTTGAAAGGCTGTCTCCCTCCTTCGCTCCTTATCCCTCGCCGCCTTTTCTTTTCAGCAGCGTGCCGTTCACCCGCTTTCATGTGAGATCCTGCCAGGTGCTTTGAGCTGGGTTGTTGATTCCTTTTGCTTGGCCTTGTTCTTCAGGCTTTGACAGTCTCAGGGATGGGGAGATTGAAGGAACACCTCCAAAAGTGATCCCCTGAGGACCTCCAGCTCAGAATCCCAGGCAAAATTCCTCACAGCTGTGAATGGGAGCACTTGAGCAAGCAGACCTCAGATAGAGATACTCTAGGATCCAGTGCAGTGAATTGTTGGGATGGGGGAAAGCAGCCTGGATTCTGGAATGGAGCAGGAAAGATTTTCTCTTGAGTAGTGCAAGGACAGAAAGCCAAACACCTAGGAGTCAGAATTTGCTTTGTTCTTAATTGTTTCTTTCCTCAAATCAGGAGGGCAGGTTCTTGTTCATTTCTACGAACTAAGTTTCTATTTCCTGAGTTGAAACTCTCCCACTCTTCCTCTGACCTTAGAATCGTAGAATCATAGAATAGTAGAGTTGGAAGGGACCTACAAGGCCATCGAGTCCAACCCTCTGCTCAATGCAGGAATCCACCCTAAAGCATCCCTGACAGATGGTTGTCCAGCTGCCTCTTAAAAGCCTCTAGTGTGGGAGAGCCCACAACCCCCCTAGGCAACTGATTCCATTGTCGTACTGCTCTAACAGTCAGGAAGTTTTTCCTGATGTCCAGCTGAAATCTGGCTTCCTGTAACTTGAGCCCATTATTCCGTGTCCTGCACTCTGGGACGATCGAGAAGAGATCCTGGCCCTCCTCTGTGGGACAACCTTTCAAGTATTTGAAATTGCCTCCATTTCCATTGTTCACAGTCCCTCCATTCCACCTCAGGTGTGTAATTTTCATTGCCAGGTGTCAACTCAGAAATCCTGCTGGGTTTTTTTTAAAGAGAAAGATGACACAGCTGAGCTCTGGCTTCTCTTCCACCAGCTCCTTTGCCTCTTCCAGTTCCGTCTTAGGAGGGAGGGTGACCCATTTCATCCCATGGCAGGTGGGGTAGGGTGGCCACTTGCGCATCGCCCCAAAACCCAAACGAACAGACAGACACGGATATGCATAACATTTGCACATGCTAATTGTAGAGATGTAGATTTGGAGATAATGATTATAATTTGAATCGAAATGGGATACATCTCACTGTAGTAGGGACGACTAAGACCAGGTGACCACCTGATCATAGAATCATAGAATAGCAGAGTTGGAAGGGGCCTACAAGGCCATCGAGTCCAACCCCCTGCTCAAGGCAGGAATCCACCCTAAAGCATCCCCGACAGATGCTTGTCCAGCTGCCTCTTGAAGGCCTCTAGTGTGGGAGAGCCCACAACCTCCCTAGGTAGCTGATTCCATTGCCGTACTGCTCTAACAGTCAGGAAGTTTTTCCTGATGTCCAGCTGGAATCAGGATCCTGTGTGCTGCTCAGTCTGTAGGTGCTGGTAACTGCGGGTGGGCAACTACTTTCTTGTCTTAAGGCACGATCCCAAGAAATAGTGATGGCCACCAATTTGGATGTCTTTAAAAGGGGGGTTGGATAAAGTCCCGGAGGAGAAGGCTATCAATGGCTGCTAGCCCTGATGGTTAAGTGCTGCCTCCTGTATCCGAGGCAGTAAGCCTGTGTGCACCAGTTGCTGGGGAACAGGGGTGGGAGGGTGCTGTGTCCTCCTTGTGGATCCCTGGTTGACAGCTGGTTGGCCACGGTATGAACAGAATTCTGAGCTAGAGGGACCCTCGGTCTGATCCAGCAGGGCACTTCTCATGTTCTTAAAAGAAGCAGGGGAAGAGGAGGAATTAGAAGAGTTTTCTCACAGGGGTGGGGGTGGGCATGGGTTCCATTTCCCTTTTAAGAGGGTGCTGTTGCACCGTGTCCTGCTTGTGGTTCCGTGGTCGACAGCTATTTGGCCCCTGTGTGAACAGAGTGCTGGACTGGATGGACCCTTGGTGTGATCCAGCAGGGCTCTTCTGATGTTCTTATGTTCCATGCTGGCTGGGGAATGCTGGGAGTTGTAGGACTTTTTTTTCTGTCTAAACATGCATAGGATTGCACCCTTAGGGTTCTTTCACTTAAACCCAGCCCTAGATTGGACAACCCTCCAGGGGAAATCTTCAGTGGCCATCTTCACCCGGAGTGCGGCTGGGCAAAGTGACGGGTGAAGGATCGAGAAGCGGACATTTAAGGGGACAATTTCCAGCACAGCTCTACAGTTTCTTCGAAGAAGCAAAGTAGTTGGGCACAGGCAAGGCTAGTCACGCTTGGGTGAATCTGTCAAGCTGGATCTTGTTCAGGTTCTCCATTTTTCACCACCAGGGCTCATTCCATCCAGGGCTGTGTGAGCTTCGGGCCTCCGATTCGGAAGTCCGAATCACAGAGATCATTTTATGGCAGATCCTCCATTTCCTTGCACAGACCTAGGCCCCTATACAGCCTACAACTCCCAGCATGCAATGCCTAGGAGGGCTGTACTTACCGGGGCCCAGGACCAGAGGCTATACATGTCCTCGCTGCCTCCATTGCCTGCTCCTCGCCACCATTGCTGGCTTCTCTGCTGCCGTTGCCAGCTTCTCCGCGAGATTGCGAACAATCTCACTAGGAAGCCAGCGATCGTGTCATGGCACGGATCCACCATAAAATGGCCTCTGTGATTCAGACTTCTGAATCTGAGGCATGCCCAGCCCTAATTTTTGCACACATGCACCAAGTGTGTTTTATTTTGTCATTATTTATTTTATTTTATTTTATTTTATTTACAACATTTGTGTACTGCTCCATATCTAAAACAGATTCCGGAGTGGTGAACATAAGAAGTAAAATAGTAAAAGGATAAATAATAAAAATAATAACATGGTGCTTTAAATTATACTTTAACAAAACAACAACAGGATACCAATAAAACTGTGGCTGCCAGTGAAGGAATGCCTCCTGGAATAGAGCTGTTTTCAAGAGGCGACGGAAGCAACACAGAGTTGGTGCCTCCAGGGTCAGGGAGTTCCAAAGAAAGGGGGCCACCACACTGAAGGCTCTTCTCTGGGTGGACTCCAATCAGGTCAATAGGTCGATGTGGGACCAAGAGCACTTGGCTTGAAATCTACACATTTTCCTTATGCACCTTTCACATGCGTGCGTGTCCTTGAACGGATTTTGTTTTGCGAAACACATTGCAACTTAAAGATGTATGGATTTCCAATCACAAATAACACTTGTGTCTGCATTCGGTTCTGGGAGGTGCGATTTGGGTAATATCTTAGATTAAAATGTGAACTCAATGAATTTCTCACCCATCCCTAGCCAAGAGGGTGCTTTGACCATTGAATTTACGGGGCATTTGCGACAGTTTGGGATGTTACTAAAAGCACCAAGCAGGTTCACAAGAGCCTCCTGAAGTTCTTTTCTTAATGTTTTTGTGGGGGGCGTGTGTGTGCGTGGAAGTATGTTAGGGTGACCCTATGAAAAGGAGGACAGGGCTCCTGTATCTTTAACAGTTGTATTGAAAAGAGAATTTCAGCAGGTGTCATTTGTATATATGGGAAACCTGGTGAAATTCCCTCTTCATCACAACAGTTAAAGCTGCAGGAGCCCTGCCCTCTTTTAAAACTGGTCACTCTAGTATAGCTCCTGCAGCTTTAATTGTTGTGATGAAGAGGGAATTCCACCAGGTTCTCCATACATACAAAAGGCACCTGCTGAAATTCCCTTTTCTATGCAACTGTTAAAGATACAGGAGCCCTGTCCTCCTTTTCATATGGTCACCCTACCTCATCAGTCACTGGCACCAGAGCAGGAGGGCCTTGGGTAGGGTGACCATATGAAAAGGAGGACAGGGCTTCTGTATCTTTAACAGTTGTATTGAAAAGAGAATTTCAGCAGGTGTCATTTGTATATATGGGAAACCTGGTGAAATTTCCTCTTCATCACAACAGTTAAAGCTGCAGGAGCCCTGCCCTCTTTTAAAACTGGTCACTCTAGTATAGCTCCTACACCTTTAACTGTTGTGATGAAGGAGGAATTTCACCAGGTTCTCCGTATATACCAATGATACCTGCTAAGATTCCCTTTTCTATGCAACTGTTAAAGATACAGGAGCCCTGTCCTCCTTTTCATATGGTTACCCTAATGTATGTACAATCTGCATGGACATTTGAAGGCTGTGAAACTTCCTCACATGGGCTCCCCATGAGACATTTCAGTGGAAACCCAAACAGAAGAAACTCTAGGCCCTTGAGCACCAATTCATCTGCAGTTCTATGATTCTATGATTCATTGGGAGCATCTGAAAATGGTTTGAAGAACCGTTAGCTTTGTAGTGTCACTTGCTGCCACCTAGTGACCACCCTTAAATTTGTATCCTTTGATTAAAACCGCTGAATGGAATATGTAGAGTCTTAATGGCACTTTCGCCAGCGATACTAAGGTTGAAACCCTCTGCACACTTTACCTGGAAGTAGCTTCAATGGATGCAGTAGGGCTTGCTTCTGAGTAAACACGCACAGCATTGCATAGGACAGGTCACTTCTAAACCTTACTAAGGCAGGATAGAATGTGGAACAGGGACAATCAAACGTGACATAATCTGGCCCAGTGTAGCCGTTCTCCTGTATAAACCTGTACAGAAACAGAACGGTACTCCATTTTTGTGAATTTAGTTCGGCTGTAGGATATTATGGACTTTAAGGAATGCTGCATTTGATTGATAATGCTGAAAAACATTTGAATTAGAAGATTTCTTGGGTTTTTTTTGGCAGCCAAAAGCAAGCCAGGACAATTTGCTATAAACTAGGGTGACCATATGAAAAGGAGGACAGGGCTCCTGTATCTTTAGCAGTTGCATAGAAAAGGGAATTTCAGCAGGTGTCATTTCTATATATGGAGAACTTGATGAAATTCCTTCTTCATCACAACAGTTAAAGCTGCAGGAGCTATACTAGAGTGACCAGATTTAAAAGAAGGCAGAGCAGCTGCAGCTTTAACTGTTGTGATGAAGAGGAAATTTCCCCAGGTTCCCCATATATACAAATGACACCTGCTAAATTTCCTTTTCAATACAACTATTAAAGATACAGGAGCCCTGTCCTCCTTTTCATATGGTCACCCTACTATAAACCCCCTCCCTGAATAGAATCATAGAATAGTAGAGTTGGAAGGGGCCTCTAAGGCCATCGAGCCCAACCCCCTGCTCAATGCAGGGATCCGCCTTAAAGCATGCCTGGCAGAAGGCTGTCCAGCTGCGTCTTGAAGGCCTCTAATAATACAGTTCCACTTTCGGGACCAGGGAGGTAAAAATCAGGGTAAAATCCAAAGTGGTGTTAAACAAGGTGGAAAATGTATTTGAGCCTGAGGGCCAAATTCCATTTCAGGGAAGCTGGGGGGGGGGGGAAAGGGGGGGGGGTGAGGCCAAAAAATAAAAAATACCAGTCGATTGTAGCTTAAATAGGGTGACCCTATGAAAAGGAGGACAGGGCTCCTGTATCTTTAACTGTTGTTTGGAAAAGGGAATTCCCGCCAGTGTGATTTGTATGGCTGCAGCACCTGGTGAAATTCCCCCTTCATCACCACATGGAACACTTAGAATCAGTTGTATTGAAAAGAATTTCAGCAGGTGCCATTTGTATGCCTGCAGCACCTGGTGAAATTCCCTCTTCATCACAACAGTTAAAGCTGCAGGAGCCCTGCCTTCTTTTGTATCTGGTCAGGTGCTGCATGCCTACATACAAATGAAACCTACTGAAATTCTCTTTTCTCTACAACTGTTAAAGATACAGGAGCCCTGTCCTCCTTTTCATATGGTCACCGTACCTATTTGTCCCCCAAGCCTGAGGTCCTGTACTGATGTGCTAAATGCTCCAACTTTTCTTGGCTTTACAGAAGCTGAAGCCTTTCATTCTTGCAAATGACACCCCTCCAGACAAGTACGCGAGTCTGCAAGGTGGCACGGCAGCATGCAAAGCAAAGGTAGGTGGGTCACCGATAAGAAGAGAAGGGGGAAAAGTTTACGGAATAAATACAGGCGAGTCTTAGGATCAAACCGCACACTACATTAAGCACACTTTTTTTAAAAAAAGAGCTGAACATGGAACACTTAGAATCATAGAATAGCAGAGTTAGAAGGGGCCTACAAAGCCATCGAGTCCAACCCCCTGCTCAATGCAGGAATCCACCATAAAGCATCCCTGACAGATGGTTGTCCAGCTGCCTCTTGAAGGCCGCTAGTGTGGGAGAGCCCACCACCTCCCTAGGTCACTGGTTCCATTGTCATACTGCTCTAACAAGTCAGGAAATTTTTCCTGATGTCCAGCTGGAATTTGGCTTCCTTTAACTTGAGCCTGTTATTCCGTGTCCTGCACTCTAGGAGGATCGAGTAGAGATCCTGGCCCTCCTCTGTGTGACAACCTTTCAAGTATTTGAAGAGTGCTCTCATGTCTCCCCTCCATCTTCTCTTCTCCAGGCTAAACATGCCCAGTTCTTTCAGTCTCTCTTCATAGGGCTTTGTTTCCAGACCCCTGATCATCCTGGTTGCCCTCCTCTGAACACACTCCAGCTTGTCTGCATCCTTCTTGAATTGCGGAGCTCAGAACTGGACGCAATACTCTAGATGAGGCCTAACCAGGGCTGAATAGAGAGGAACCAGTACCTCACGTGATTTGGAAGCTATACTTCCATTAATGCAGCCCAAAATAGCATTTGCCTTTCTTGCAGCCATATCGCCCTGTTGGCTCCTATTCAGCTTGTGATCTACAACAATTCCAAGATCCTTTTCGTTTGTAGTATTGCTGAGCCAAGTATCCCCCATCTTGTAACTGTGCGTTTGGTTTCTATTTCCTAAATGTAGAACTTGGCATTTATCCCTATTTCATTGCCCCTATCTGCCCCATAAGCAGCCATGCGAGGAAGAGGGGACAAAACATTTCCTGCTTATGACATTTTCCTGACAGAATCCAGGAATACACCATTCACCTCTCTTCCGCTCCAGAGCTAATATTGCACTTCTCAAAATGTGCTGTTTCACCTTCAGGAACAAATAGGAGCATGTGTTAGTGTGTGTTACTAGGAGGGAAATGTTACAGGGAGGAAAGAGTTAACCTCTTCCTCTCTCACACAAGGGTTCCAATCCAGATCAGGGATGAGGGCACATGACTGCATTTTTTTGGTGGTGGTGGGAATTGGGTACGTCATCACACGGGAAAATCTCGTTTCCTTACCGTCGCTTCTCCGCCCGCACGTTTGTCCTTCTTTACTTCCTCTTTTGAAAGAGGAAGTAAACAACGTGCACATGGCCCATTCAGTGGGCTGTTTTGATTCCGTTGTTTCTCCTACACACACCAAGAGATAGGGGCAACTTCTGCCTTTAAAAATAAGTCAGACTTACTGGGGCGTTATTTTGTGGCATGAAGAAGGCTAGAAGGGGCAGGAGGCAGACAACGTCGTGGGAGGGACCTGCGAAAATTCATGTATGCCCAGTAATGAGCATGCCATAAACGCTCCTCTGATGGAGCTCTAAGTGGCTCCCAAATTACTCAGATAGATAAAAGTGGGACTCTTATCAGTTCATGGGACCATGTCCTGCAGTGGTGAATTCTGGTTTCTGTGACCTCCATTTGACCTAACTTAGGCGTGCACAACCTTTTCGGCCCCAGGGGCCACATCGGGTGGAATCAAGGCCCCACAAGCGCACACAGACATTCCCATACTCATCATGCATGGGTGCACGGACACACACGTAAACAGAAGACTTGGAGACGAGGAAGGGGTTAACTTGCTAGCGCTAGCAAGGGAAACCCCAGGCAGTGGCCCCCTGATTTCTTAGGCAGCGGTATCAACAAATGGAGGGGATCTGGCAGGCCACATGTGGCCTGTGGCGCGCACACTTTTTGTACCTTGGATTTAAGAATTGGATTCTTCTGTTCCTAGTTTATCCTTTCCCGAGTAGATCTAGGTTTTGACACACACCAGATGAGAATCTGTGGTTTTGGATAGCCAAAGAATTATACCCAGTGAATATACCCGGTCACTACATTCAACATCTAAGGTCCTCCTCCGGGTGCCTACTCCGAGAGAGGCTCGGAGTGTGGCAACGAGGGACAGGGCCTTTTTGGTGGTGGCCCCCAGACTGTGGAACGATCTCCCTGACGAGGCTCGCCTGGCACCAACGCTGCTATCTTTCCAGCGCCAGGTTAAGACTTTCCTCTTTGCCCAGGCATATGGCGGCACATCTTAATCACCCACATGTTTAGTTTTTTAAACGGTTTTTAATGCTTTATGTGTGTATGCTTCTGTGTTTTAGAATTTTAAATTTTGTATACTCGTCTTAATTTTAGAATTTCTGTAAACCGCCCAGAGAGCCCTGGCTATGGGAGCGGTATATAAGTGCAATAAATAAATAAATAAATAAATAAAGAGTAGAACATCAGCAAAAGCGTCGTATCCTGGGTCAACTACCAATACCATTTTTACGGCTGGACCAAAGCGGTGATGGCTGGGATGGGAGAAGAAACCGTGAGTTTGTTTAATAAAAAGTTTGTGCACCTTTTATCCCTCCGCTTACCCTAGAAGGAGCTAGAGAAGGGAGGGGAAGCCGTTATCCACCCTGCAGGAAGACGGCAGTATTTGCTTAAGATGAAGATGCTGGAAATAAGGAAAGAGGTAATGGTGAAGCGGTTTAAAGAGAGATGCATTCGGTGGATTTAAGGAGGAAAAATGTGGATGATCAAGTAAAGTAATGGGACTACTGTTTTGTGGACATGAGAATCGCCCAGAGAGCTTCAGCTATGGGGCGGTATATAAATGTAATAAATAAATAGCATTGTAAAGCCTCAACCTTGTTAAATACATTTTAGCTGATTGATCATATGGGTTTTAGTCAATTGATCCAGCTATTAAATGTGCATGTTGAGACAATATTTCTATTTGAAAATATGATGCTGACCACAACTTAAACTCTGCATTAACTTGTTATATGGGTTTCCTCTTTTGAAACCCATATAACTGTGATACTGTAATACTGTGAATTTGTATTTGTATTGATTTTTATACCTATTCAGCTGTGATGATTTCCCTGAAAGAACCCTGTGAACTGTAGTTCGTTGAGAGCTGAGGATGCTGTTAGCAATAGCAACCCCCTCATTGAACTACAGCTCCCAGGCTCCCCTAGAGGGAAGGAATTTAATAACTTTATTACAGTCCGAGACCAGCACAACATTAATCCAGCAACAGCAACCATACAAAGTAGTACAAATCCTTAGTTCCCATCTCCCAGAGATTTAACAGTCCTCCGAGGTTAATAGGTTATGGCGTGTCCTCATAGCCAAGTGACAGAATTTAGCAACCTTATACGTAACTGAGGGGTTTCTATCGGCAAGGAGGCACTTGGTATAAGATTCTTCGGTGTTACCTGGAAAGTCCTGTAGTAGAGGATGGATTAAGCGTGACCGGGCCTCTGAGTAGAACGAGCGGTGTAAAAGCACATGAGAGGATGTCTCTATCTCACCTGAATCACATGGGCATAACCTTTGGGAGACTGGAATTCCTTGATATCTGCCTTCTGTGAACTTGGACGGAGAGCATTATAGCGAGCCCTAGTAAACGGCCACCTGTATTTATAATATGTAAGGGAGCTCAGATAGGCCACAGGGCCACCGCCCTGTATATCTTGAGAAGAACGGTAAATATATAGGATTTGGCTTAGATCGTTCTGCAGTTCAATATCCCAAATATGCTACTTAACAAGGTCTTTGGCTTCTTCTAAACCTATGGCTAGTAGATGTTCTGTAGAGAGCCCATATAGAATCATAGAATATAGGGTGACCAACTGTCAGGATTTCCCCGGATTTGTCCTGGTTTTTGTTCTTTCCATGGTGTCAGGGGGGATTTTCTATAATTTTCAATAATGTCCTGGAATGACACACCTTCCCCTTTAAGGCTGCCATTAGCATGGCAGGAGGGAATGACATGCTTTCTTGAGGCACATCATTCCCCCACCCCGAGCTCCAATTGAGGTCTTAAAGGGGAAAGTGGGTCATTGGTGGACATTATAGAAAAGGCCCCAATTGGAGTGGATGGTGGTGGTGCAGAATGAAATCCTTTCCCCTCCTCCACTCCAATCGGGTTCTTTAAGGTGGCGGGGGAATAACGTACTTTCTGCAGGACTCAGAAAGCTGCTTCCACACACACACACTAGGTGTCCTCTTTTTTGGTTTCCCAAATATGGTCACCCTATAGAATAGCAGAGCTGGAAGGGGCCTACAAGGCCATCGAGTCCAACCCCCTGCTCAATGCAGGAATCCACCCTAAAGCATCCCTGACAGAGGGTTGTCCAGCTGCCTCTTGAAAGCCTCTAGTGTGGGAAAGCCCACAACCTCCCTAGGTAACTGGTTCCATTGTCGCACTGCTCTAACAGTCAGGAAGTTTTTCCTGATGTCCAGCTGGAATCTGGCTTCCTTTAACTTGAGCCCATTATTCCATGCACAATTATGTGCATAATTTCTCTTTGATAATGTTCCACCACTTCATCTGATAATTGTCTTGTAAAATTAGGGGAGCCTAGAGGGAAGGAATGACTGTTAACCCAGTTTTAAGTCCATTGTGTATAGACACCCCATGACGAGTTGTTTATAAATCCAGGCAGAATTGAAGCGGCGCCTGCACCAGGAAGCAAGACTCAATCAGCCAAAAACAAGGGACCTCAACATTCAGGGGACTCGTGGGCATGTGCAGATAAATAATAGCAGTGAGGATGACGAAGATCTATTTGCCATTGAGCGTGACCAAACGTTTAATGGACACCATGGTAAGTGGCATCAAGGAATTTGCCAAGTTTTCCAGTTTAAGCTCCATTTTGTGGCTTGCGCGGCTGTTACTGCTATGTGATTAAGAAGCCAGTTCACTCTTTACTCTCTGTGTCAGCTCCATCTTTAGATTTAAGGCTCTTTAGTTCTTTGCTATGAGCAAACCTCTCCGCTGAGTACTCTGTATCCTCCATCTGCTGTCAGTAGCCCTACTTCATTTCCGAGGGCAAGGTCACCCATATTTAAAACATCGCTCAGTCGTACCGTGTGAACATGGCTGGCTCAAGAAGACAAAAAAAAATGTGTTAGGCCCAGTTGGGGATGATGGGAGTTCTAGTCCAACACGTCTGGAGGGCACCATGTTATGGAGGACTGCTTTAGGCAAAACTAGTGACTGACTGTAGTCAATACAACAATGTTATCATTACGCTTCCTGTGACTTGCTGGCTGTATGCTGCAACAGAGATTTGCTTTGCTTCTTTTATTAGATGATTTATGGAGCGGTGGACTCTATAAAGAGCACAGACCACCTGAATCCCATCTTGGCCAGAGAGGTAAAGTGGAGACGTGGCTGCTAAAGCAGCAGGCCAGAAGAGAATCCTCTTCGGATGCTTCAAGCACCGACTCCGATACCTGGAACGGCTTTGGGAAACCTTGCCGGAGGCCTGCCTTAGTGAGAACCAAGACGGAGAGGATCGCCCTTTTTGACGAGTTTTTCGATCGAGAGTTCTGAGCTAAGGGTGCCGTGCAAAAGGCCAAGCGGCCATGACTCTTACATGGGAATTGTAGTCCCCACACATCTGGAGGGCATGAGGTTGGGGAAAGCTGGTGGGTTCAATAAATAGGCCTTGCCCACCCCTTCCAAGAACCTGAGGTCTGCAGCAGGTTTAAGCTGGTATTATCGTCTTTCCCTTTTCTCAGGTCACCCTGGGAAGTGTAGCATTGTAGGGAGGGTGTCTTTTTTGTAAGTCTCAGCTCATTACCAGAGCACAGGTCCCAATATTCTTTGTGGGGAAGCCATAAAAACCAATGGGGCATGAAGCCAATACAGGTTTGTACTGCACATAGACTAGGGTGACCATAGGAAAAGGAGGACAGGGCTCCTGTATCTTTAACAGTTGTATTGAAAAGGGAATTTCAGCAGGTGTCATTTGTATATATGGAAAACCTGGTGATATTTCCTCTTCACCACACCAGTTAAAGCTGCAGGTGCCCTGCCCTCTTTTGTATCTGGTCACTCTAGTATAGCTCCTGTAGCTTTAACTCTTGTGGCGAAGAGGAAATTTCACCAGGGTCCCCATATATACAAATGACTCCTGCTGAAATTCCCTTTTCTATGCAACTGTTAAAGATACAGGAGCCCTGTCCTCCTTTTCATATGGTCACCCTAACATAGACCTTACTCAGGAAGCTAAAAGAATCTCGATATGCTAGGTGCAGAAATGGGCATTTCAAGTAGGGTGACCATATGATCAGATTTGTCCAGGTTTTTGATGACAAATCTGGGAGGGGGAGGGGAAATCCGGATTTCCCCCAAAGAGCAGCTCTAATGGGAATTAACAAAAATGCTTATAACTCTGTCATCTTTTAAGATAATGAAACTTGGCATGATGGTAGCTCTTAGGTGGGGCTTTATTCATACCAAATTTGAAACAGATCTGTTCATCCATTGATTTTTTAGGAATTTTTTTAAAATTAGGTTTTAAAATTATTATTTTTAAAATAGTCATTTTTAAAGATAAAGAGATGAAACTTTGCACCATGATAGGATTTAGGTAGAGCTTTAGCCATACCAAATTTGAAACAGATCTGTTCATCCATTGATTTTTAGGATTTTTTTAAAATTTGAGGATTTAATTTTTTTTAAAAAAATGTTATTTTTAAAGTTAAAGAGATGAAACTTGGCACCATGATTGCTCTTAACAAAGACTTTAGTTATGCCAAGTTTGAAACAGATCTGTTCATCCATTGAGTTTTAGGAGTTTTTAAAAAGTTTGAGGTTTTAAAAAAATTTTAAATGACATTTTTAAAGATAAAGGGCTGAAAGCTGGCACCATGATAGTTCTTAAGGAGAGATTTAGCCATGCCAAGTTTGAATCAGATCTGTTCATCCATTTTTTTTTAGGGATTTTTTTAAAAGTTCAAAGTGTTAAAATTGCGTTTTAAAACAGCTGGAGCCATATCCTTCAAGCTCAGGTTGTCAAACCTCCTCTTTGGGGTGTTGCATATTGAGCAGTTTCAGCCCTTGGCATTAAGGGGATCTCCAGTCTTTAGGTAAGAAGTCCTGGGCAAGCAGGGCACCTTTCCTGTTGCAGATTTGGTGTGCAGTCGGGTACCTGGAGCTCAGCAGAGGCAAGGCATCCACAAATCAAAATGTGCGAAAGGAGAGGTCAGTCAAAGCAGCCCACAGGGCAAAACAGAATGGGCCAGAGGCCTTTTTTTCAAATTTCCACATCATGGGCGATGATCTTTAGAGAAAAACTCTCACGACCAACAGTAGGGTGCCAGTCGAGAGAGAGGCTCTCTTCTTTGCGGATGCCCTGTTGCTGTGAATGTTGGAACCTGGTATATCATTGCTTTGCTTCGCTACCACTTCCCTTTGTACACTTGTGAGCTAGGCTCTGACTGCACTGCTGGGATGCAATGCAGAACATTTGAAGTGCATACCAGAGAAAAATAGATAGATTTGTGGCTTTGGCTGGCTGGCATATCTCTTAGAGACAGAGTTAGACTGAAGACACAACTCAGAGATGGCTGTAGCTGAGCCCTGAGAGGCTGCTGTACCACACAGAGCCTTTTTAAGAGTGTCTCAGAGCCTAGTTTTGGTGCAGGCAGAGGCGGCTGGCTGTGGAGTTTTTTTAAAAAGCAAGAGTCACCGGATGCAACCAAGCTATAAGCTGTTGCCCTACCCCCAGCCACAGGGTACAAGTGCACAGCCTGGCTGGACCGTTGGGAGACTTTGGCAGAGAGAGAGGGGGGTGGGGGATTATTTGAGGGTGGAGATGTTGGCTGGCTGGTATAAGGCAGAGAGAGGTTGAAGGCAACCCAGATGCACCTGTAGCTTGGCCCTGAGGCTGGCTTGCCACGCAGTGTTTTAAGAGTGCATCAAAGTTGTGCAAGAGGAGAGGAGGTGGAGGCAGCTGGTGGCAGAGGTTTTTAAAGTATTGGGCAAAAGGCAGGAATAATAATAATAATAATAATAATAATAATAATAATAATAATAATGATGTAAGAGTCACCAGACATGACCAAGCAATAACCTGCAGTAAGCAATATCCCAAGCCACAAGTGTGCAGCCTAGCTGGACCATTGGGAGACTTTGGCGGGGGGTGGGGTGGGGGGAGAGAGAGAGAGATTGTTTGAGGCTGGAGGCTTTGGTTTGTCTGCAATGACTTAGAGTGAGAGACAACAGAGGCTGCACAGACAACCCAGAGACATCTATTGTAACTTAGCCCCATGGTGCTGGTATGAAACGCAGGGCATTAGGAAGAGGGTTTCAGAGTTGCATGTTTGTGCAGGAAGTAGACAGGAGTTCAAAGTCTGGATGTGCCAAGTGGTGCCAAGCCTTGAGAAGCTAATGTATGTAAGTGAGAAGTGTGAATGGGCAAAGTTGTGTTCACTGCCACAACACCCACCCTAATGTTAGAGTAGAGAAACTTGTGACAATTATACACAAGCTTTTTTTTAAAAAAAAATTGAAATTAAAAAAAGCCAGCCATCCGGCCAGCCAGTAGCAAACCTTGTTAACAACAGCAGCAGCTTGCAATGAGTAAAGATACAGTCAGAAAAGATATTTGAGGGAAGGGGAGAATGTAACACACAGAGTACAGCAAAAGCTTCGAAGTACAGCAAAACCTACAAAAGTCGGAGTGAGTGAAGTTCATTTCAGATCCGTTGAATCTCTCTTGTTCTTTATTTCAGTGATTTTAACATTAAGATGCTATGTAGAACAGGTTTGTCTTAAATGTGTGCTGTAAAATCAGATATGTGACCAAGGCTATGTTTGGGTGGGCACGCCCCCTTGGTGCTGGACATGCCACCTTGGGGGGCTACCATGTTGTCCTCCTTTTTGGTTTCCAAAATATGGTCACCCTATTTCAAGGCAACAGAATCCTGGCGTATTTGCATATACCTGTAGCCACATTTGTAATGCTACAGGATTGCCAAGCAGAATACATTCCTCTATCTTGTCTCTGCCTTTCACCATAGTTTTTATTCACAATTTCCCTCACTCTTCAGGGATTGGGCACATCAGAGTGCAGAACTACGGGGATGTCCTTCAATATTCAGATTCGGCTCAAACACAAGGCAATGATAGAGTTTGTGTAAAGACCTAGAAAGAAACTGTCCAAAAGTGAAAAAAGCTGGATTTATTTTCTTTCAAGGGCTGGAAGGAACTGGGGCCTGTTTTGGAGCGCAGAGAAAGAAAGTTGGATTTCATTTCAGTGAATCAATCAATAAATAAGCATCTACCATCTAGGCTTGAGGAAACGTTTCCTTTCCTTGCAAAGGGTATTAGTAACCCAATACCTGATGAAGGAAGCAAGAAACCGGGCCTGTCATCAGATAAGGAGACCTCAGGCTAAATGGTTTAGATGGCCAAAATGAGATAACTTACCATATTGGAACTGCGTGAAAGCGATTCTCCTTGTGCAATCTTTCTCTCTCCTCTTTTCTCAGCACTTCTTAAATTGTTTAGACGAATTGTTTAGATTTCGGGGATGGCCTGTGGGTGGACCTAATCCGGGCCACACAGATTTTTCTCCCAGCAACCCTTATATTTCTATCTGAAAATTAGCACTTGTAGCGGACTTTGGGAACCATGCCCTAAAGCCCGAGGGAATGCAGTGGTTTTGCTAAGTGGGATACAAACCACATCTAATTCCTAGCAATTTCTTATGCCAATCAGTCAGTCAATCAGTCCATTCTGTCCTGCTGCCGACCAATTATGCACACTTAAAATTCCATTTCCTTGCCAGCTCCTGGATTTCCAAAGCATCCTACCCCAAACTGGTGCCCTCCAGAGGTTTTGGACTACAATTCCCATGATGCCTGGGGCATGAGGTCCAAAACACCTGGAGGGCATCAGTTTGGGGAAGGCTGTCCTAAAGAATCAGGAACTCTACAGATTCCAACACCTTTCCCCCCAAATAGTACATCTGTTACAAATATATATATATATATATATATATATATATATATATACTGAACCAGCAATAAGCCATACTTTTCATGATGCCCCCTCCTGCCCCTTCGCATTAATTTAAGGTTGAAGTGCTGCCTTGCACTTTAGTTGCACAGATGTGACAGGCACATGACATCACAGGGCGACAGATACTCTTCCTTTATGCCAGGGGTGGTCAACTTGTGCTCCTCCAGATGTTCTAGTCTACGATACCATCATCGCTCACCATTGGCTTTGCTGGCTAGAGTTGATAGGAGTTGTAGGCCAAAATACCTGGAGGGTGACAAGCTGCCCAGCATCAGTCAGGAGATGGGGTGTGAACGTGTTTGATTGCTGCCCCCCGCGCCCCGGTATATAGAAAAATGGAACATCCAGGAGATGGCTATTCGCCCTTCCACCTGGCATGTTAATCACGAGAAGTTCATAGAATAGTTGAGATGGAAGGGGCCTCTAAGGCCATTGAGTCCAACCCCCTGCTCAGTGCAGGCCTCTTGAGTGCCTCTAGTGTGGGAGAGCCCACCACCTCCCTAGGTCATGGGTTCCATTGTTGTACTGCTCTAAGCCGATCCTCTAGTTCTTTTCTCCCCTTTCTGTAGGAGAACGTTATCAGCAACACGTCAGGAATTTCCTGGAGGGACATTTGGCAGAATTTGCCTCCCAACAGATATTGGGGTAATAGAAGTTACTACATCACACCTCGTTGAAAGACTGGCAATTACTGCATCACGCCTTCTTGAAACACTGGCAATTTGCTTTTCAAAAGTGTCATCCTCGTCTTCTCCTTGATCGGGTGGTCAGTAGTAGACTCCGATTATCATGTTCTTTTTATTCCTTGCCCCATTTATTTCAATCCAGATGCTCTTGATGGGGCTCCCAGTCTGATCCGCCTGTATTTTTGTGCAGGGATAAGTTTTTTTAAAAAAACATATAGCGCTACTTCACCTCCCATTCTATTTCTTCTGTTCTTTTTGAACAAGTTACAGCCTTCAATTGCTGTATTCATCATGGGAGCCATCCCATCAAGCTGCAGTTATACCTATCAAGTTGCTTTTGTCTTCACGTATTAAGCGTTCAAGTTCATTCTGTTTGTTTCCCATACACTGGGCATTAGTATATAGACATTGAAGACCATGTGCTTTATAGAATGGCTTCCTACCTACATTATTGTGAACACTATTATTGCTGAACCAAAGTGATTTCAGAGGAGGCAGCAAAAGTTGAGAACCGCCCCGCCAGCTTCAGCTATTGGGCAATATATAAATGTAAAAAAAGTTCAAGGAAAAGTTGGTAACTGAATATAAGCTCCATCCGTTGTATAAATGATGCATAGCTAAGACTTTAAGAGAGGTGGTTTTAACTTACGCTTCTTAATGCATTTTACATCCTCTGTTGACTTAATTGACATTGGTTTAAGATAGAATGAGAAGATGCCTTCAGGAATGAGCACCCATTGTCATGCAAAGTGTCAAATCTACTGAACCGAAATTCTACCACACATTATTATTATTATTATTAATTTATTTATATAGCACCATCAATGTACATGGTGCTGTACATTGTAAATATCCCACAGCCATGGGATATTTTTAAGGCAATCCTGCCTCAGCAAAACGCTATGGGCCCTATCCACAGTTGGGGATAGGGTAAACTTACATAGAATCATAGAATAGTAGAGTTGGAAGGGACATATAAGGCCATCGAGTCCAACCCGCTGCTCAATGCAGGAATCCACCTCAAAGCATATCCAACAGAGGGCTGTCCAGCTGCCTCTTGAAGGCCTCTAGGGTGGGAGAGCCCACAACCTCCCTAGGTATCTGGTTCCATTGTTGTACTGCTCTAACAGTCAGGAAGTTTTTCCTGATGTCCAGCTGGAATCTGGCTTCCTGTAACTTCAGCCCGTTATTCCGTGTCCTGCACTCTGGGAGTATTGAGAAGAGATCCTTGCCCTCCTCTGTGTGACCACCTTTTAAGTATTTGAAGAGTGCTATCATGTCTCCCCTCAATCTTCTCTTCTCCAGGCTAAACATGCCCAGTTCTTTCAGTCTCTCTTCATAGGGCTTTGTTTCCAGACTCCTGAACATCCTGGTTGCCCTCCTCTGAACACGTTCCAGCTTGTCTGCATCCCTCTTGAATTGTGGAGCCCAGAACTGGACGCAATACTCTAGGGCCGAATAGAGTGGAACCAGTACCTCACGCGATTTGGAAGCTATACTTCTATTAATGCAGCCCAAAATAGCATTTGCCTTTTTTGCAGCCATATCGCACTGTTGGCTCCTATTCAGGTTGTGATCTACAACAATTCCAAGATCCTTCTCGTTTGTAGTATTGCTGAGCCAAGTATCCTCCCCCATCTTGTAACAGTGCATTTGGTTTCTATTTCCTAGGTGTAGAACTTGGCATTTTTCCCTATTAAATTTCATTCTGTTGTTTTCAGCTCAGCACTCCAGCCTATCAAGGTCACTTTGAAGTTTGTTTCTGACTTCCCAGGTGTTAGTTATCCTACCCAATTGTGTGTCTTCTGCATCTTGTGTCATCAAGCTCAAGGGCAGAAATGTGCAGTGAGGGGACCAAAAAGGATAAGAAATCAGTGCAGAACAGCAATAGAGGCAGTTTTGTGAACCGCCCAGAGAGCTCCGGCTGTTGGGCGGTGTAGAAATGTAATAAATAAATAAATTTAATATGTCTGAGGTTATTTACAGTGAAATTCTATGCACGTTTACTCAAAAACAACGGCCGATAAGTTCAATGGGGCTTCCTAGCAAGTGGGTTCAGGCTGTAGCCCTAATTGGATGAAATTATCTTTTCTTTTAATCCTACAAGCAGGCGATTAAAAAACAGGAGTGGGCAACTTGTGGCTCCGATCCAGATGTTTTGACCTACAACTCCCATCTGCTCTAAACATGATCCCAATGGTGAAGGATCATGGGAGTTTTATGCCAAACCATTCAGAGGGCCGTAAGTTGCCCACCCCTATAAGAACAGGAATAATCCCATTACCTGGCATTATAGGCCATAGCTAGCCGGGGCTTTATCCTGGGGTGATCCCCGGGATCATCCCAGTGCGTCTACATGACAGGGGATCCCGGGATCAGGGAGGGGGATCCCTCCCTTGCCCCAGGATCTCCCCCTCCCCTTTGGCCTGAGTTTTTCCACAGTCCTGGCCTGAGCCCGAGACCACAGAACGTGTGGCCGGGTTGACCCAACTCCGCACGATTCCTCAGAAGGAGCGCTGCGCCCATCGGGGGTAGGGTGGGGGGAGCGGAGAAAGTAATTTAAATTTCAAAAACCACTTACCTTATGCACATGAGTGTTTGTGTGCTGCTGGCCCTTTAATAAAAAAATGATGGGCGCAACGCTTCTTCTGAGGTCGTCACGTGTAAATAGAGGAGGGATCTTGCGTTAAACACAACGCGAGATCTTCTCTCCTCCATCGTGGGCTAACAGGTAGGTCTAGCTAAGGCCATAGAGGCAGTTGTATTCTTTTAATAGGATGGAGAGCCTGCAAAGGAAAGCATTGTGAACAGAATTATTTAAGAATTGTAAATGTGTTTGTATAATCTCAGGTGATTGCTATAAACCTGCACAACAAATTAATACAGCTATTCAGTTAAATAGCTGGTTTCTTATAACTTTTGTTACGTGTTTTGTGATGAATAAAATACAGGGCGTCTAACGTGTCCCTTTATTTCTACGCAGGTTCCGAATAGATTCAGTCAGTCTTGGGAAATTTGCAGTACCTTACTCTGTTTTAACAGCGAAAAGGAGTGTAGTGAAAAGCAACAGGGAGAGGCCATAGCCCAGTGTGATGGAACACATGCAGAAGGTCTCAGGTTCGATCCTAGCTTCTCCAAGTAGGGCAAGGAAAAGGATCCTACCTGAAACCCTGTCTGACTCAGTATAAAGCAGCTTCCTATGTTCCTATGCTCATAGTAGAGTTGGAAGGGGCCTACAAGGCCATTGAGTCCAACCCCCTGCTCAATGCAGGAATCCACCCTAAAGTATCCCTGACCGATGGTTGTCCAGCTGCCTCTTGAAGGTCTCCCTCTAGTGTGGGAGAGCCCACCACCTCCCTAGGTAACTGGTTCCATTGTCATACTGCTCTAACAGTCCGGAAGTTTTTCCTGATGTCCAGCCGGAATCTGGCTTCCTGTAGCTTGAGCCCATTATTCCGTGTCCTGTACTCTGGGAGGATCAAGAAGAGATCCTGGCCCTCAAGACACCTATTACACGTTTTAGGGTTACTTAGGCATAGAACAGTAGGAAATGCTATGGATCACAAAGGTAACTACCACACAGTACACTCAGGACAGCTAAAGCTGCAGATACTTTTGATTAAATTCAGTAGACACATTCCTGAAGTATGTCCCCACACTACAAACGCTTGTTGCACTATACGTATGGGCAGCTGCCAGAAGACACCAGGTGTTCCTGCAGAAGGCCAGATTATGGGCATGTGGGAGAGAAAAGAATTAGTCCTTCTCTTGCTGGAGTCAGAGGGCAACTTAAGTCCTACAGAGGCAGCTAATACATCCACCCAGCTATCCTAACACTAAGGGGCAAACACATACTTCCTTCTTCCAGCTATGCTTTCATGCAATACATGACAGCATAGCTAGAAGAGGGAAGTGTATGTACTTCCAAGAAAAGATCCTCAAAGGGCAGAAACCCTCAAGCCTGTCTGTAGGTTGTGCATGCTCTCTTGCAGAAAAAACCCCCCCATGTCTTCTGGTACTTCGTTACATTTTCTGTAACTCTCTTAAGACATGACCAGTGCTAGGAAGCATCCTTATATCTGACTGACTTCAGAGTTTTTGGATATACATTAATGAACATTAGTTTGAAGTTATCAATTTGGAAAAGGTAGCTGGGTCAAATTTTTAGCTTTCGTAGAGATTTAATGTCAGCGCAGGACAGCAATAATATTTTTGCACTGAAAACAAATTGCTTTTATTATGGTGGAGGCAGCTTTAGAAACGGATGAGCTCGTTGGAACTGAATTCTCATCTTGGTGGTGCAGCAGCTCTTGAGAATTTGTCTTCTACCTTCTGAAATTGGAAATAGACCAATAAGACTTGAATATTATACATGCACAGCCCTGGTCCTTTTTACTACAAGTTTTGCTATACAGTAGTCTCATTTTTCAAACAGTATTTTTCTTACACAGAAAAGCTATATACTTTTTGGTTCAGCAGCCAAACCTTAGATATCAAGAATTTACTGAAAACAGATGGTATTTGAAATGGGCTCAGTAGCCAGTTGGGGGGGGGGGGGAACCCCACTAGTGCCAAAACGACAGATTCAAATGTGTCTAAAAAGCACCTGGTGTGGTTTTTCCTGAATGGTATCATTTTTGATAGAGGGTAAGAAAATCGGTGGGATCCCCTACAGCAGCCTTCCTCAACCTGGGGCGCTCCAGATGTGTTGGACTGCACCTTCCAGAATGCCCCAGCCAGCTGGCTGGGGCATTCTGGGAGGTGTAGTCCAACACATCTGGAGCGCCCCAGGTTGGGGAAGGCTGCCCTACAGTATCAGAGATCGTACGCCTCTGAATTCTAGCTGCTGCAGAACATGTGCAGAAGGGTGCTACTGTGCTCGTAATTCTGCTTGTAGGCTTCTCAAAGGCGTTTGGATGGTTCTGTGAACAGGAAATTGGATTATATAAGCCTTCTGTCAGATCTAGCAGGGCTCCTTATGTTCTTATGGCGGCAGTTGGGAGATTGCATGTTTGAATGCTCCCCCGTTCCATTCTGGCTCACTGGCTGTAACATCAAACATACAAAATTCTATGGGGAAGAAGTCATAAAAAAGATGTTTACAGAATTCTCCATGACATTTTGGCAGTACCACCCAAACCCCTAGACCTCATCAGTAGCAGAGATGACCTTCCCCACTGGTTTATCTAGAGCTGCACTAGCGTGAATGAAGATGGCTGGTGGTTCTCAAGAGGAAGTTCTACGCTGCTGCAAACGTGGCATGTTGCTTCGGCCAACAGGGCACTCTTAAGTTGCAAAGAGCTGCAAATGGAGGCACCGTGCAGACAGGTGAGGGAGAGGAGGTGGTGAGCCATATAAATCGTGTCTGGAAAGAAGTGCCCGTTTTAAATTAAAATCCTTTATTTTTCCCAAATACAATTCACAACTTATACATAGTGGGGGAGACGCTCAGTCTGTGCAAAATAAGGATGGCCTTCCTTTAAACTTACTAAGCTGTCCAGAATGGGTCTTTTTCTCCAAAGGGTGACTGGAGGTCAGGTCCTCTCAAATGTACAGTAACTCGAGCCATTTTACAAAATGATAGGTTGAATCCTTAACATACAACATAGTAAGGCAAAGTTGAATTCTGAAGATTTTCCTTTCAATATAAGGAAGCAATCTATTTTTCCATGAGTCATCTAGGGTTGTTTTTACATTTTGCATATATATATATATATATATATATATATATATATATATATATATATCAATGCTGTCATTGCTGAACTGCCAAAAAGAAGTGATTCGCTTTACATATTGCACTGACAGACAGAAGTACACACTGTGTAACTGCTGAAAAAAGATGTTGGTCTTAACAAGCCCGTGTAGCCCATTTTTTTAAAAAAGGGGGGAAGTTCAAACCCGATGTTTGGATACACCTCTGCCAAATAATTCAGAAGGAAATTAAAACTGCAAGAGTTTTGGCTTTTGCAAAAAAATAAAAATAAAAAAAAATAGAGAAAACCAAAGCAGCTTAAAAATGGACATGGTGAAATTTATTTCCAAGACCAAGAACTGAAGACTAAAGCATTTTTAGAACATGGAAGCAAAGCAATATGAATCCAAATCAAAATTAAGTTATTCCAAATGCTTTAAAATAATGGTTCTTTAGCTATTATAGTGATAGTTTTGATTTTTAAAAAAATTGATCCAATTTGCATTAATTTGTTGTTTGTTTTAAAAAAGATCCCTCAGTCTCTTTAAAGGAAAAAGTGCATCAGACTCCCTTTTAGCAGCTACTCAAGGTTTTTTTTTTTTTTTAAAGATAGCTTACACTTCTTGCTATAAGAGAAGGACTTTTTAAGCCCTCACATGGGAGAAGTATCCAAATTATAAATGAAATAATTTATTATCAAATCCAGAATTTAAATAAAAGCCATTCTTGCAAAGACAAAAAATCAAGAAAAGAAAAGCATGCACTCAAAAATTAGCGGTGGAGACAAATATACGTATCTATACAGGCACTGGCAGACGCAATTTAATTGTTACCGTTACTCGATGTAACACACACCCCACCCTACAATACATTTTTTCATTCACTAATCACTGAGGTACCAATATTTAAAAATGGAAAGTTCAATATTGAAAAATAAAACCTAAAGTTGAAGCTGTTTTTATTTTCCCCAGAAAAAAAAACAAAAAAACCTATGGTGAATTTTGTATGAAATGTTAGTATACTTATAGAATTTTACAATCTACATTGGCTTTTCTCTCTCTTTCTCTCTCTCACACCAAAAAAAGAAAAGAAAAAAAGAAGTTGTGTTCTGCTAACACAGGTTCTTGGATAAAATGTTCACCGTTTATATAACAAGAGTCAGTAGACTTGCAACTGAAAAGAAGGGATCTTGGCTACCTACTGGCACATCTTCCTGGTTACCAAGAGGATCTGAAGTCTGAAGCAACCTGCTGTAAATTCAGAACAAGATGTGCCATGCCACACAGTGCAACGATTTAGGTGCGACGGAGAAGAGCTGCATGGAAGTTATTATGTCCACCTGCAAAGCAATTCCACACAAATTGCATTGCATGCAAAGGACGCTGCTGCCATGTTGGTTGGAAAGAGGAGGTGCTCCTGTTAACGCAGCCACAGTTTAAGACGCAATGCATCAACTCCATTTAAATAGTATCTGAAGAGCCTCTTGTCTCGCACAAAGCCAAGGTTTTCATAAAGTTTCAACGCAGACTTGTTTGTGATCTCAGTCTCCAAGACAACCTACAACAGAAGATACAATTTTTTTCAAAGGGAGTTAACATTCTTTTAGGACTTTGCAGAGAACAAATCCAAGCCACTTTGACATCATAGGTTCAATCTGAAATGTGCATGTTAAAGCAAGAGTCAACTTCTCAAGGGAGAGATAGTCAAGGGAAGACCATAACAAAAAAAAATATCCACATCTGTTCCAGGAACCAATTCAAAAGTGCATCTTTAAATCTCTTGTTATTCATATACATATTTTTAAACATGCAATACATTTACAAAATGGGACTAAGGTTCTCAACTACAACTATTCAGAGCCTGCGATATAGTGATCAGAGTATTGGATTAGGATTGGGGACATCTGGAGCAGTCTCCATTCAGCCATGAGTTGAGAGACAAAAAGGCAAAGACGGCCTTAAGAGATCATTTCAGTTGGAATCTTCCCTTTCTCTCACAGGGTCCCAACCGCCAGTTGCCCCTTTGCAGCAGGTCTTGATGACACTGTTTACTGCAGTTTAAAAAAAATGTATTTTGATGTTACTTGTAAGCTGCCTGGGAAGGATTTGTATTCTGAAAGATGAGATATAAATAATTGTAATAAAAAAAAGTAGAATCATAGAATAGTAGAGTTGGAAGGGGCCTACAAGGCCATCGAGTCCAACCCCCTGCTCAATGCAGGAATCCACCCTAAAGTATCCCTGACAGATGGTTGTCCAGCGGCCTCTTGAAGGCCTCTAGTGTGGGAGAGACCACAACTTCCCTAAGTAACTGGTTCCATTGTTGTACTGCTCTAACAGTCAGGAAGTTTCTCCTAATTTCCAGCTGGAATCTGGCTTCAACTTCAGCCCGTTATTCCGTGTCCTGCACTCTGGGAGGATCGAGAAGAGATCCTGGCCCTCCTCTGTGGGACAACCTTTTAAGTATTTGAAGAGTGCTCTCATGTCTCCCCTCCATCTTCTCTTCTCCAGGCTAAACATGCCCAGTTCTTTCAGTCTCTCTTCCTAGGGCTTTGTTTCCAGACCCTTGATCATCCTGGTTGCCCTCCTCTGAACACGCTCCAGCTTGTCTGCATCCTTCTTGAATTGTGGAGCCCAGAATTGGACGCAATACTCTAGTTGAGGCCTAATCAGGGCCGAATAGAGAGGAACCAGTACCTCACGTGATTTGGAAGTTATACTTCTATTAACGCTCCCTAAAATAGCATTTGCCTTTCTTGCAGCCAGATCGCACTGTTGGCTCATATTCAGCTTCTACAACAATTCCAAGATCCTTCTCATTTGTAGTATTGCTGAGCCAAGTACCCCCATCTTGTAACTGTGCCTTTGGTTTCTATTTCCTAGATGTAGAACTTGGCATTTATCCCTATTAAATTTCATTCTGTTGTTTTCAGCCCAGCACTCCAGCCTATCAAGATCCCTTTGAAGTTTGTTTCTGTCTTCCAGGGTATTAGCTATCCCACCCAGTTTTGTGTTATCTGCAAATGTGATCAGTGTTCCCTGCATCTCCTCGTCCAAATCATTAATAAAAATGTTGAAGAGCACTGGGCCCAGGACTGAGCCCTGCGGTACCCCACTCGTTGCCTCTCCCCAGTAAAACCCACTGGGTGATCCTGCTCTTCAAGAAGTGATTAAATGTTGAAATTCAAGTTTACTGGCATCCTGAGCACTTTGAGGTTCCCTTTTCTGGTACTCAGGAAAGCCTATTTGCCAGTAAGTCCTCCAGAAACAAGATTCTTCGAAGTCAAGATTTTAGAATCATTCGATGTTAAGTTAATCTTGGACCTCAATTTAGTGGGCAAAAAATGGGCTACAAAACAAGTAACATCCTTAAGATTTTTGAACATAATGTCAAATTATGACTGAGGAGATTTGGCAACATATGTGAACTCATAAATCATGGTTTGTGATCAGCCAGTAAACCGGAATGAGAAACCAGAGGCTGAAGTGAATTTGCCAACAATGATTAGTGTTAATATGGGCTGGTTCACCCGTAATGAGAGCCTGTGCATTAAACAATCTATGCGCTATCTGTTTTTAATCAGAAACTTACGATCATATAGACTCATATGGTGTTGACCATGACATGCAAACTCCAAGTGCTGATTTGTTTAGGGCTTAAATCCAGCAGCAAGCGCATAGTTTGCTGAAGCCCGCTATAACAACACAGTACTCTGGGTTTGCATGTTATACTCAAAAACATACAAACGGGTCGACCATAGGTTGATGAGTGAAAGCGGAAGTGGCAGATCTCTCTCTCTCATTCCTGCTTGTGCCTGATAGCCCATGGGTTGTTTAACCCGTGGGCAGTCATTATATGCAAAACAGGATTATGATTTGGCATGATGACTTGACACTGATGAATTGCAATCATGGCTTGTTGCTGTACATTCAGATGTCACCATACCTATAGACAGGAGTGCTGAGCAGACAGAAAACAAATCACACAAGAAGCTTTAAACCATGGATTGTACAGTGAATGCTCCAAACCATGGCTTGGATTCTAAAGAGAGGTTTCGCACAAGCCACAGTTTTGGTGTAATGCCTAACTGAGCCACAATTTTGGAATTTATTAAGTTTATATCCTGTCTTTCCGCCAAGAACAGTGGTGAAGGCTGTTTATTGTTTGCCTATTAACTTTTTAGGTACAAGCTTAATGAGCTAAATATGGGCAATATTTAGCTCATTAAGCACAAATTTTAAAAACCTGGCAAGACATTTTTTACGATGGAAACCTACAAGTTTATGGAAGAAAGCCATTATTGTTAAACTATGTGATTTCTAATGGAATATCTAGCATCACAAGCAGAATTTTCTATCCAAATTAAAATTTCCAAAAAGAAATCTAGAATTCCTCCTAGTCCACTGTTTTATACCTACAGTGAAGAGATGTACATGCTGAAAAAACCCACAGGACTAGTCTCATATATACTCAAAACTATGTTCTCAAACACAGGAAAGGTAATCTCATTCTTTTGCTACTTAATCTACAGCAACAAAGCAGCTGATTAGCATCGACTTGATTTAATTGTGCTTATAAGAAACAAACAGGTGTAGTGAGTAAGTTAATTGTAACTGAATTATTCAAAGAAGCGATGCGGCATACATTCAAACAGAAGGATTGCAACTACTTCAAATTCCACATAAATTTCTTTTTAAAAAAACCACAAGCGTGAAAATCTTCCTGAAATTTATTTGAGGAGTCAAAGGGACGGTCCTGATTAGTACTGCACCATACTAGAGGAGAGGCAGCTTGGGGCCCTCCAGATGTTTTGGCCTACAACTCCCATGATCCCTCACCACTGGCTATGCTGGCTAGGGCTGATAGGGACTGTAGGCCAAAACATCTGGAAGGCCACAAGCTGACCACCCTTGCTCTAGAACGATTCTCCAACTCATATTTACACGGATTCTTCCACATCTAGTATTTTAGACTTGATACTAGATGAAACCAATAGTTGTTGCTATAATTGAACTGTCATCATTACAAAGTCTAGACTTCAATGCCTTTTAAAAAATGAAAAGTTACCCAACACAGCCCAGTTAGTACAATACAGAATGCTTGGAGCAAAGGGCACAAAAATGTCCATCCACGGGAGTTGGGGCAGCCAGTGATTTATGAGGCACCCTTCGCCGTGCTATAGGGAGTGACAACTTTATACATTCCCTGAATTTGGGATCAACTGAGTCAGCCCACGTATATTTTCTTTTTCCAAAAAAAACACAAACACCATGTACCTGAACTGACGTTTTTAACGAGCTATGCTATCAGGCCACTGAAGAAGATCGCAAGTCGGAACGCGTTTGGCCTTCACTTACAGATATTGTGGAGCAGCTGTATTACTGTTGTTTGTATGCTTATTACTTTTGTGTGTACGCTTCTAAAAAGTGTCCCACATTTTATTCTCTCTCTCTCTCTCTCTCTCTCTCAAAAGATTGCTTTTGCTATAAGTTTATTGTTTCATTATTTCCTTAACTTTGTAGCCACTCATTGTTTAACTTTTGGTTAAGATGAGCACCTGTTGTTCATACGTTTGCATGTGTAAAACTAGCCGTCACAGTTAATACTGCACTGCCCAAAAGAGACAGAAAACAACTCCTTTTCTCCTGGAGTCACAGAAAGCTTTCAGGATAATGTATCTTTCTGAATGTATTCTATATTCTGCTCTAACTGATTACAGTGCAAAAAGCATTTGAAGAGACAGCCTTCAAGTGAGCAAAGCATGAAGACATAGTTGCTTCAAAGGAACAAGACTCACCTCATCGCAATCTCCTTCTACCATGGCATAAATAGCTTTCTTAACCAAGTTTGTACCTGGAACAGAGATTAAAAGAAACAAACAAATTTAAGCTACAAGGACAAATTATTTCAGCACAAATTAGCTCTTACAGTGCAGAATATGATCTTATAAAACAATTCAAATTTAATTTAATTTAACCAAGATCAATAGTTATTGTGGATATTCTATACAACTAACAAAGACTGTCACGCTGGGATGGGGCATTTGAACTAAAGCAGAGACTTATTTAGGATCTTCACCCTGCTGTTTTGCCCCAAGCAGGTCCACAAAGCGACTTCCAGAAAAATCTACCCCCTAGCCTGCCACAGCATGGACAGGGGTAGAGAATGAGAATGTACACATCGTGAGATCTACAACCAACACCGTGGCTGTAAACAGAATGGCACTTCTGCATTTCCTATTACACAAAATGAAACAAGATACTTTTGAAATGCCCCCTGCCAAAAAAAAAAACCCTGAGCTTTATATTCTTTCCTTTAAATGACGAAGTCTACTACAAAAAGATTCCTCACAAGACAAAGCTCCCAACTTAAAGAGTGCGCATTGCATATAAACAAGGCATGTCACGAAATAAGGGGTGGGTGGGACAAGCTTCCTCTGAAGAGTTGCTGTGGGGGACACCACACACAAGGAAGGCTTTGGATCACCGCCACAGGGTCTGTTCAGACAACACACTAAGCCATGGTTAGGCTGCTAACCCTTTTGCAGCAAATGGTTACTGTGAGCGTGTTTAAACCGTAGTTATGGAGTCACCATGGTTAGGAATTGTTCACGTGAAATGCTAAGTCATGGTTCACACAACACATTAAGCCATAATGTTTAGTTCAAAATGCTTAACCACTATGGCTTAGTGTGTCATCTGAACAGGGTCATAGTCCGCAACTTGCTACTTTGTCCAAAGCAGCGTCCCATGAATTCTCTCACCACAGTTGCATGGCAAGCGTCTCTCCAGTCAGTCAGCAGAGATTTGTTCCTGTTGAGCTCAGAGCACCAAGAAAGCAAAGCACAACTGCACGGCAACCCCCCCACCCTAACGATGGGATCAAGGCCCATGGCCAACGACAAGAACAAATAATTCTTTTAAAAAAGCCTTTTTTAAAGGTGTTTTCATTCTTTTATTCTATTCGTTCAGCGCTTCAAAATCTTCAGAGAGGGAGTGGTAGATAAATATTGTAAATAAATAATAAAATTCAAGATGTGTACAGTCCTGGTCTGAACAAGGAGGCTAGAACGATCAGACTGTGTAATCAAGCCTCAAGTGGAGGTGTATGCAGGAGGGAAAGCATAGTCAACCCCGATATTGCTCCCCCAGAAGGTTAGTTTGTTTCTGGCCATGGCTAGACCAGGCCTTTATCCCGGGATCATCCCTGTGCATCCAAATGACACACAGGGGATCCCGGGAGCAGGCAGAGACGACCCCTCCATTTGCCTGGGATAATCCTTAGGTCTAGCTAAGGCCTGTGTCCAATTCAGTCTGTCAATGATGCATTGCCAGTGAAGTGTGCGTTCAAAACACAGGTAGAAAATTTGAAGATTCTCGCCTAAATAAGAGTATAGAATCTAGGGGTCGGCAACTGGTAGTCAGGCTGCATCTGACCACCTGAGGGATGCCACCTGCCCACATCACATATAGGTAGGTAGATTAAGGGTTTTATTGCACAGCACTCGCTAGAGCCCCATGACTAGAAATGTCCTTCAGAACGTAGCCTTGACATATTCCACTGATTTCACAGTGACTCAATCAAACAAGCCCAGGGAACTTGCAGAGAAGATGAAGATATCATCTGGCGATGGGACAAGCTGGTGACCTCATAGAATCCTGGCTTCAGCTTTTCCCTTTGGAATGTTTGCTTTGTCCCCTTGGAACACGCACAGGAAGGACATTAGGTGCTAGAGTGCTTCTGCTGATTTGCATTGATTAAGTGCAGGCGTTTAAAATGATTTCCATATCAATTCCATAAACTTGGGATACACCATACAGCGCGAAGGATTCCACAATATAATGATGCAGTGATAGCACAGGGGAAAGATATTTTCTTTCATAATGGAACTCAAGGCAGCACAACGAGGCATTATGGTTTTCAGGCACTGAAGAGACCCTGTCCTGGTTAGCTTCAGCAAGCGTGGTGCATCTTGGTAATGTGTGTAATTTGGAAGTCATGGGAAGAGAAGGGTAACAAATTCACTCATTTTAGATCTCTCTTCCCCTTCTTTTTTTCCTTTTTTTACGTGTGCCATAATAATTTCAAACTCAACTCTATAATCAAGTTGAATTGTAACTACAAACAGAAGTGTATATCCCTAGGATAAGAACCCATGGCTTGTGTAGAGGCTGGGAACGGCCCAGCCTTAAAAACGAATCATGATCAAAATAACCTGTAAAACGAAAGGGCGCACGCCGAAATTTATAATTCAAAACAGCAACTAGTCAGTGTATTGTATTTAGGAGGATTTTTAAAGGACACGAATGCTCTTCTTACCTATGCCTTTTCTTCTGTATTTGGAATCCACTGCTAACATGGCTATATAACCTCTGCGAAACATCTTTTTGTGCATATCCAACTTGCAGACAATGGCACCTACACACTCGTCTCCTACCATTGCCTTTAAAAAAAAAATGCAAAGACATTTTTGTAGATTAAGAAGCCAATACGCAGTGCTACAAAATCCTTAACCTTATATGCCCGTTCATAAAAAGGACTGCATCCTGGAAGTTATTTGCTATGAAGACAGATGCATCGCCTAGTAACCAAAAGTGTTCATTGCACATTTTGTTGTATGTTTTCCGATAGGATTTATCAAAAAAGAAATGTTACACTCATGAGCTTGCGTCCTGAGTCATGGGAAGGGAAAGACGTTTGTGTAAGACTTTCCCATCTCCCCCAGCTCCACAAATCTCTGTGAAGGGTCAAGGGACCCTCTTATGGAGCAGGGAACAGGCAAGGAGGGCTGCTGAGGGAGCAGGAAGTTGCCTAAGATTGGGTGGGCACACCTTTTCGTGCATGGAGTGGACAAGCTATTCCATCCAATTTTGAGCAATTTCCACCTCCCCCCTCCCTGCCTCATCTCACGCTGTTTAAGAGGGGTTGCCAAATCCTTCTGAGTGGCTTTTCATGGGTGTGTGTAAGGGACAGGAAGATCTCCTCATGCGAGTTTCCAGCATTACCTTTAGAATTGCTTGGCCTGGTCCTATTCCCCAAAGAACTATATAATGCCAAAGCAAAGCCTTATTGTAATTCAAATGATGCATCATTGATACCTACATAAGTGTGCGCCTTTCAGTTGCATAAGGAAAAGAATGATGAAACCCCAAGTAGAAACTACATGACTTAAGTATTATTTAGATGAATAAGCTGCTCTAATGATATAAAGCCTGATGTCCTCTAACTATGTACTCAACTGGAATCAAAGGAAGGATTCCAGAGGCTATTCTGGAATAACTGGTTCGAGGATTGTTTGGGGGGGGGGGGGGAGGAGAAGGCCTCTGCACTGCAAACAGCTAAATTCAGATTCTGAAATGTAATCTGGCCAACTTTAAATTAATTTATCTTACGATGAATGCCTTGTTAATTTCTTTTAGGGAGCTCAGCCCCACCCCACCCCTTTTCCCTATTTCACACACACACTTGTCATAATGGAATTTGCTTCGGAGTCCTTATGGATTCAAAACGCCCTTCACTGGCCAGCAGATCCAATCAGCATTTAAGTGCGATATTAACGATACATTTCCTAATGCATCATTCTCATAAAAAAATCTTGATAGGAAATGAAGAAATTGCAGAACGAAAGAAAATGTATAAACCTACATGATAAAGTATGATTGTACAGAAATTTACCTTCAATATAGAAGGGCTGACTTAAGCAAAAAATATTTTGAATCTAAAACATATAGAAAATTAATCTTTCCATGATAAATTTATCGCTTTTCTCCTTTCATATACAAATCAATGTACAAATGGGTTGAATTTCTCAAGTAACAGGTCAACACAGAGACCCACTGAAGAAATCTCTCTTTTGCACAAATCCTTTAACTATTTGGTTAAAGAAAAGATACTGGATTTCAAATTTAATTACATAACATGTTTTCTTTTTTCAAATTTGGTAGAGGAAGCCTTGAAAGTTTAAGAGATTACAATTTAAGCAACAATAAGCTATAGAGGAACTATCCAAGTTATTTTGGTTTGCAGGGCAACTGCTTTCGAGTTCTGAAAAGAGAGCAAGAGCGAACAACCTTACATGAAAAACTTGCCCTAGGCTGAAACTTTGCACACATTTGATATACACAGCTAGATCCTGACACACAGCTAGATCCTGAGAAATGTTGCTCTAATGCTGAAAATGCTAAAACATCAATTTTTGTGTGGAGTAGCTAGACTGTATTAAGTGACCACTGCGATATAGCCAGTCCTTTTGTTAAATTGATACGAACGGTGAAAATGCATGATCTCTTGCAATTCAGAAGCTTTATAGACTAGCGGTACAATCAAACCACAATTAAGCACTCTGAAGTCCCAACAACTTCGCTAGGAGGGATTTAAGCAAGTGCTTAAATTGCTCATTGAGATGAATGGGACACAGTTTTTTTTTCTAGACAAACCTCTTGCAACAAGTGCATTCATGTAGTGAGTTCAAGGGCACATGCACACACAGTATACAACAGGCTTATTCGTTTTGCCAGTGGACAGTATTTGCACAGCAGGGAAAGTACTACCAGCTGCTTGATCTTAAAATGTTTATACTGGTAAAAACCTAAGCATTTTGTGCCCTCATGCCAGCACCACTATTCTCTTACATTCTATCCTTAGGATTTAAATAGAGTACAGAGTCTTAGTATTGGTAGGTACGCAGAACAGTTTTTATTACGCATCATCATCTAAATCATAGTGGCCAGATTCACACAATCAATTTGAGCCACAGTGGCTTTAGTAAGACACCGTGGCTTGCAGGATGTGCTGGATAACCCAACTACTGTGTGTGTCATCTGAACCTAGTGAGGGTTGGGTGTTGGCATGGTTAAAAAAACACCCAGACCCCATGGGCGGTTTTAGGGTTATGTGTGGTTTGTTAACCATGCCAACAATGTCACCCCACCAGGTTCAGATGACAAGAACCTACGAGGAAAGGCTGGGTTACAAAGTGGGGGCTGGGCACACACTGCAAGCCACATTGGCTTATTATAACAATGCCTTTGATGGTTAAACTCAGTGGCACATTGTTTTAACTGCTTTTATTGCTTTTAAATTATATATTGTTTTAACTTGGATCATGGTTTAATTTGTTTTTAACTGTGTATATTTACTGTTTTATACTGTATATTTTTATCTGTATGCCACTCTGAGATCTTAATGATATAGGGTGGGATATAAATGTTTTAAATAAATTTATGCTACTGTGGCTCAAATTGAACATGCAAACCAGGTTACTGTGACATAGCCTCAGTTTGCATGACACAAGGTTGGTTAATAAACCAAAACAGAGTGTGGGTTCTGGGTGGTTTGTTAACAATTCCAGCCACCCATCCTTGTTGGGTAGAAAGGTTTGGCAAGCATTTTAGGAAGTGGGCACAAGAGCAGCCCTGCTGGATCAATCTTAAGATTGGCAGCAAATTATTTCTGACTGACAATGTCTGCCTTGTAATAGTGGCAAAAGTAATTGCAAACAGAGATAACAGCAAATCCAAGCTCAGGGTTCACAACCTTGGAGCCATGGGTTCCTCTGCATGTGCCTGATCAACACCTGAACTCCTATGTCCCTTTGTCTGGGAAAAGGAGCTTTCTAACTATATTTCCAGTAATGCAGCTAAATAAACAGTGCTTCAGTTGAAGTAGCTTTGAATTCACTTTACAAATTTTCTTCATAGCCCTGATTTAAGACAACATGATGGGACAATCTATAAGCCATGGCTTAGAGACTAGGTATATGCCACAGGCTTTTATACACCCTCTTTCTTCTCATGTGTCCATAAACCAGCTTTCTTTCATTGTTTTTAGGCAATCCTAGTTAGCATTGGTCATAGTTTCCTATGACACCTGAAATCAAACAAACTATATGAATCAACTAAACCAGGAAAAGGGAATCCACAGGTGGATGGAGTCTGTTCCTGACTGCCAAATGGTAATTTGTGGCCTGGACCAGACTGATAACTGAACAGGGCCGTTACTCTACAAAACACTAACTAGAAGTTCACAGACGTATTAGCTCCATTTAGATTCTCAGTCTACTGAAGGTTTGTGTCTTATTAATTTCATCTAAACAGGGAGGGAATTATAGTATACCACTACCACCAATTAAACATTTAAGCATGAATATCCCCTTAACTACCGAGAAGCTGAGCATTTCTCCCTGACATTACTACAAAATTAGTTCCGGCTTCGTAGCATTGCTAAAAATGATCAAGCACACATTGCACAGAGATTAATTCCGCTAGAGACTAACCAGGGGTCTCAACGTCTTGCAGCGTTATTAGTTTGACTGAGCCTGGAAAACAGGAGCCATAAAGATTTAGGAAGAACACTTTGTATTTCATACTTAGAACTTGCTCAGAACTATTAGGATTGATAAACATTGAAACCCATAAACGCAATGCTTTCTTCCTAGAATGCCTTTACAAATGCATTTTTGTGATGTGCTCTAGTTCAGCCTACTGGAAGATCAACCCTGCAAATGACTATTTAGAAACAAGCCTAACAAGTGCCAGAAGCTGTGCAGAACACAGATATTGGCTGACTCAAGTTGAATTGCTTAATCACTTTTCTTAGAAACAGATGCCCATGAACACCCTCGGCACTTTTACCAAATGCAGCATGAAGTCAGCATTATACTAAAACATGGTGTTCAGTTTTGTTGCTGAAGCCAAGCCAATGGCTTCTGAAGTCACATACCCAATAAATACATCTGGTTGAGATCTGCTCCAGCTGTACACAAGGTCTGAGTGATTCATAGACCAAATGCAAAGAGCGATGAACACTTAGCCTAATGTTGCCAGTATGAATAGCCAAACATTGAAGATTTTTCTCACACCATTATTCTTGCTTCCTACCCAGTCAACTACTCGTGTCCTTCAATGCCTCCTGCTGCACTTCTACATCTCACAACCCTATCAAAAGCTCAGTCTTAACAGCAGCTCATAAATATTACACACATTTCAGATCAGTGTAGAAAACCTACAGATGATGTCTTCCTTGAAAAGATCAGGGGAATGGCTTAACAGACTCCCTCATAAAGCAATCTCCAAGAAATACCATAAACCTGAACATCAGTTACTTCGTATATACCTCCATAAAATTAAACTTATGGCGGACTGGCAAGTCTGAGGTCTAAGCATTGCAGAGTGCAGTCCAATCTGACTGTTAGTAGTATAAAAGAACATGTCATTTTCCTTTAAAATAAACAAGTTCTTTAACATCAAGACTGGTTTGGACAATCACAGAGGGGGAAGAAGCCATCACGGCTCCTCCCGCTGTCCACGATGGCTATTTGCATTATTCCCTGTGCTGGAGCTCAGGTGGGCATGTCTTCTAAACCCGGTGTGTAGTGGGGAGTTGTACCTACCCTATAACCCATAACATGCAATAGAGGCTGTAGGGTGGTTACGATGTCCTGCCCACCCTGGCCGTGCGCCGGGTTCAGATGACATACCAACCTGCGTGCAGCTCGACGAGTAAAGCAAATGGCAGTCACTCACGCAGCACGTGCAGGCTTCTTCCCCTGTTGCTGTCATCCGAACTCACCCATATAGAGTACTGTCACTTAATTAGGTGTGCAGGTTTCCCCCTCCTTCTCTCTCACCACATTAACTGCACTCTTTTTAAAGTTAGGCTTGAAAGGAAAATTTCCCCAGGACCGTGGTCAGCCCCTTATCTATATGGATGGACCAATTGCTCAATGTCTGTAACTGGAACAATAAGTATTTCAAAATGTAGTTTGATGAGAGACATGATCAATAAATGTTGCATATAAATTAATGTTATAAATACAGCATGGTTTTACTGATTAAAAGGTAGCCATTTCAATTTAAAATTGGCACTACATACTGTAGGAAAACAAACATATCTCTCAAATTTCTAACTCTCTACCAACATCTATTTCAGCATTCTAAAACTTTTTTAGCCTCAGTGAACCATCAGTTACCATCACTGAATAATATCAAGTTGTCTCATTGAACTAGCTGAAGGAATCCAAAGAAGAATAGCATTTAGTATGGAGACTGGGAAAGCATACAGTTTTCGAATATATAAAAAAAGATTAGACCAATTGTTCTATTTTCACTATGGATAAGATAGTATTACTGTGTTAATATTTGTAGACACGTTAGTTGGTGTACATAGACCAGAAGTTCAAACACCAATTGTACGAAAAGGAAATTTGTTATTATGAAATTCTGTAGAACGTTATTTTTAGAGTATTTTTTTTAAAAAAAAGTTTGATTGCTTTTCAGAAATAATGTTTGTTTACATCAATCCTTGGCTGCAGGAAAATAAGACTAGACCATACCCAGGCCAAGATGTTATGACTTAATAACATTAACTTAGGAGTTAATTTTTCAAAAACCTGCTCTACAAATATTCCTGTGAAGGTTATGTTGATGTTCTTAAAACCATTAATATTGCTATTTCAGATTTTTCCTGGACAGAGGCTGGGGAAGAGAATGCTAAAAACAGATCCAATGAAAGAACTAATGACAATTAAAATACAAATGATTGAACACTCCAAAACCGTTTCGAAAACTGACCACACTGCTGTGAATTCACGGAGCTTGAGGATTTCCATTTACTACCCTGGCTCCCGAAAACTAACAGGCACAGAAGTTTCTCTCTTATTGCACTAATTTACAATGCATACCAATACGCAGGCTTTTGTTACTCAAAACTCTTCACAAATCAAGAGACTCACACAAACAGCTGCCAAATCAACTGGGCCACAGAGATCACCACCCCTATTTTGTGTATCATTTATTTCATTGACAAAGTGACCAACAGTTGGGGCACATCCTCGAGTTTTACTGATGCTGTAATTCCCCCCCACATATTACCCAGTGCTCCCCAACCTACATCTCTCTCCCCCCTCCCACCCCCGCCACCGTCCCCCCTCTACCTAGCATCACACACTTTTAACCATGTCTCTTTCCACCCCCGCCCCCTCCACCCCCAACTTACCAAAAAGCAAAGCTGAGGCCAGTTGTGAATAAAATACCTATATGTGTAAATGGAGTAGGGTTCAGACAGATCTTTGGTGATCAGTCTCATGATATCTGGCATCTGCAGCTCGGACTCGTATCGGACGTATCGTATCGTGAGGTCCTCTTTTTCCTCCTCCACCTGCTGCGGGGCCCAGGAAGAGTCTGTGGGGGGCCCCACGGGGCATTTCTGCAAGCTGCACGTGGAGGCCAAGGACCTGGAGAGGAGCAGCAGGGACTCCTCCTCCCTTTCCAACTCCTGTTCCTGGCCTTCCTCCTCCTCCTCCTCGTCACCTCCCCCAGCCAGCCCATTCCTGTCCCCGGCAGAGGGGCCAGAAGCGCCGTGGTGGCGGCGGTGCTGGTGGTGGTGCTGTGCAGTCCTTGCCTGGGGATGGGGCCCCCGGTGGTGGTTGCTGAGCGAGGGGGGAGGCGGCGGCGGCCCTTCCTGCGGCGGGGGCTCCTGCCCGTGTCCCATTGTCTTGCCAGGGGCCGTGTTGCTTCCGCCGCCGCCGCCGCCGCCGCTTTTCTTGCTGCCGCCGCCGCTCAGCACCTTGCCCTTGAGGGAGCCCCGCAAGTGCCGCAAGTCCGGGCCCGCGATGAGCCCGTTGAGCTGGTGGTTGCGGCGGCGGGGCGGGCAGAGGCGGCGGCGGGAGGGGGGGCCCTCCCGCCCTTCTTCATCCCCGACCTCCTCCTCTTCCTCCCCCCCACGGGGCCTTCCTCCTCCTCCTCCTTCTTCCTCCTCCTCCTCTTCCTCCTCCTCCTCTTCCTCAGCGGCGGCTCCTGGGAAGGGCGAAAGGAGCGAGGCGGCGGCTCCCGGCGGCGAAGCGAGGAGGCTGCTAGGCCCGGGCGGTACCTCGGCCATGTCCTGAGGAGACCGAGAGGAAGAAAAAGAGACACCGAGAAGGAGAGCGTGAGGGAGAGAGACCCATGGCGACCCCCTCGTCGTCGTCCTCCCCCCTCCCTCACGTACGCCACCCCTCTCTCTCGCCCGCGCCCCCTTCTTCCTCCTCCTCCTCCTCCTCTTCCTCACCCCAAAGTCTCCTCAGCAGCAGTAGCGGCCGCGGCGCCTCCCGCTCCCCTTCTCCGCTCCTCCTCATCCAGCGGCCGTAAAGCGAGGCCAGGTTTCCTGTCAGGCCAGGCCGCCGCCGCCGCTCCAGAGCGAGGAAAAGACGCGCGACGCTTCGCGACGCCGCCTCCCTTTACGGCAGGCGCCTAGGAAGGGCTGAGGGAGAGGAAGGAGAAAGGGGGTAGGAGGCGTGGCCTTGCCTGGGCTCGTGCGCCTCGCTCGCTACCTTTCCCTCCCCTGGCGGCCGCGTGCGACAGTTGGGCAGGCGGCTCGCTCGCTTTACGGCCGGCCCCAGCACTGTGGTTGGCACAGCTGCCAGTCCCGTCCTGCCTCTCTTGTCTCTATGGTCGTAGCCAGACTCTATGGTCAACGCGTGAGAAAGCCCGATGCCTCCGCCTTTTATCTTGCCTTTATGGAAGGGCCCTTGCGAGGATAGGAAAGCGGCGCAGGCGCAGATGGGCCGAAAAATAGGCGGGAACGAGCCTGAGGGGAATATTGGGTGGGCCGGGGAGAGGGCGGGGCTACTAATAGAAAGATGCGGGTTGGGGCATACACACGATTCTTAGGAGGCAAGAGAAGGGAGAATAGTGTAAGGGAAGACACGTGACAGTGCGCGCACACACACATAGACACGTGTTTCAAAAATATTTCTCAGGTGAAGCCTTTTTCGTAACCTCTTTAGTTCTCATTCCTTTACCGCGCCTCCCCCTTGCTGAGCCTAAAACCAGCCTTACCTAACCTGGTGCCCTCAAGATGTTTTGGACTACAACTCCATTAAAATATAAGGCGAGCCATGCTGGATCAGACCAAGGGTCTATCTCACCCAGCATCCTGTTCACACAGCAGCCAACCCGATGCCCACAAGCTGGACATGATTGCAACAGCACCCTCCAGCCCATGTTCCCCAGGAACGGGCATACATTTTTACATATACATATTTTTATTTGTATTTTACATATACATATTTTTATTTGTATTTTCCCACAAAATTGTGCCCACAGCGTCTCACAACATAACAAATGAACAACAATAAATACAATTTACAAGGTATCAAACAGCAATAAATACAACAATATTCAAAAACTACAATAACCATAGTGTTGGCAGATAAATACATAGTAGGAATATAAATATATATAATAAAATAGTACAAATAAACTTAAGTAACCTCACTAAACAGAAGAGAGAATAAAGCAAATAACTAACTAACTAAATAAATAAATAATAACTAAATAAACAAATAATAACTAAATAAATAAATAATAAAGCAAATAAAGCAAATAAATAATAAATAATAACTAACTAAATAAATAATAACTAAATAAATAAATAAATAATAAATACGCAAATAAATAACACACATAAATAAGTCTCCATTCCACACAAGGGTTATCCACAATTAGCCTACAAATTGGCAGCCGCAGCCTTCATACAGAGGAATACCGCCCGATTGCGGATGTAATATACAGCCACCATGACTAGTAATCATTGATAGTTTTTATCATCCATGAATTTGTCTAACCCCCTTTTAAAGACATCTTTTGTCAGTTGGCATCACTACATCTTGTGGTAGTGAGTTCCATAGTTTAACTATGCACCGTGTGAAGAAGTCCTTCCTTTTCTCTGTCCTGAATCTCCCACCAAACAGTTTCATGGGCCGACCCTGGGTTCTAGTATTATGGGAGAGGGAGAGAAATGTCCTCCTTCCCAAATTCTCCACACCAAGCATAACTTTGTACATCTCTATCAAGTCTCCCTTTACTCACCTCTTTTCTAGCCTAAACAGTCCCAGATTAAGAGGCTGGAGCATCTCCCCTATGAGGGAAGGTTACATCAACTGGGATTGTTTAGTTTGGAAAAAAAGGAGGCTAAGGGGAGACATGATAGAGGTGTACAAAATTATACATGATATGGAGAATGTCGATAGGGAGTCCGTTGGAAATGGCTGGCCATGGCCTCTCTTGTCCATGCTCACTAGGACACACCTATCTCTCCCCTTTTTCTCCCTTGGGGTAGTGATTTCAGGTAAGGTAGCCGCCATGTACCTTTCCATGGGGATTGGGTTGGGAAATCCATGTTTGGATCGCTTCTCTGGGTGGAGCACTATCTCTGGCCAAGGAAGAGGGGATCCACAGCATCGTATGGTACCCCAGCTGCTCTCCGGGGAGAGGGGTGGTGAGGCATAGGATTGCTCTGTAAATCTAGGGTTTAAAATTAACTAGCTGCAGCCCTGCTTGCATTGACCTGTCAGTTTCTAGGCCAGTTGAAATTATTGTCTAATTCTTACTGTGTCGTTTTTAGCTCCTTTGTTGTCTTTATTGTGGATTTTACCATATGCTGCCTCATTGTTTTTACAGAAAAGCAGGATTTAAAAATTAAATTGAACTGAATTTCATTGTGTGGAAAAATGCAGCTTGCAGTTATGGCTAGTCAGTCTGTCTGTCCCCTCCTGTTGGATGGTGCTTTTATTACTCTGTAAGGGCAAGAGGAAAGAGAAGATAATTCATTCTCTTCCCCTCTTGCCTTCCTTTCATTAAATGTCCTCTTACATTCAGTCGGATCCCCACATAAACTCCAATTAAAAGGATTCTTATTTTCATTGACCTTTCCTCAACCTCATATTCACTCCAAATATGTTGAACTACAACTCCCATTGCTATGCTAGTCAAAAACATCCGCAGGACACCAGGTTGGGGCAAGCTGCTAAGCTACCTGTTTGCTGTTCAGTGCACTGATGTATCCATCGGTTCTTTTGTAAAGTCCTGAGGCTTGCAAAGTGGTCCATGCACTGTTGAGACTAAGCAAACAGGCGACCAAGCCAGGCTCTGCTATGTTCCACAAGAGAGCCTCATCTGAAGGAAACTAGACTCTTCTGCTTCAGGCTCCACAGGTCATGTTCTCTATGCCTGAAGTCATAAAGCTGGCAGTGATGTCAGAACAGCTTAGGCTGTTGTGTGCGAGGGTGTCTTGTACCATGGGTTGACTTTGGACAGCGTTCAGAAGCTTCACCTGGTGTTGGATGAGGTGCCCAGATTTGCTAACTGGCATTAAGCATGATGAACATATTATGGCAGTATCTAAAAGATCTTTGCTGGCTCTGATTTGAGTTCGGGACTCAATTCAAAGTGTTGACTTTAACCTTGAAAGCCATAAGCAGCTGAGACCTGTGTTTCTCAGAATTGCCTTCTGCCACATGAACCTTTCCCCCAATGAACATCTTCTTCAGAGGTGCTTCACCAGATGATGCTACCTTCTGAGGTTAGGCAGGGGGCAATTGAAGAGAGGGAGGGAGAAACCCCAATTATGGAGCTCTCTTCCTGACAATATTCACCTGGTGCCATCTTTGGCCTTAGCTAGACTGGGCGAAATCCCAGAGCGAACCCTGAGATCGTCCTTGTTCGTCCACATGACGCACAGGGGATCCCGGGATCAGGGAGGGATCATCCCTCCCTTGCCCCAGGATCTCGCCCTCCACTCTGGGCCCGCTTTTTCCGCCGTCCCGGGCGCTGCGCCCATCGGGGATTTTTTTTTTTTAAATTACCTTTGCGCACGACCGTTTGTACGCTCCGTCTTCTTCAAAAAATAAAAAAATGGCGGGCGCAACGCTTCTCCTCCTGTGGTCGTTGCGCCTTACGTGTAAGCAGAGGAGGGATCTCGCGTTAATCACAACACGAGATCTTCCCTCCTCCATCGTGGGATAGAAGGTAAAGTCTAGCTAAGGCCTTTGTTACCTTTTCGGCACCTAACGGAAACTCTTGGGTTCCTCTGTGCTTTTAATAATATTTGAGATCCTGTTGATAGTTTTTAGAGGCTGTTTTATTTGCTGCCTCTCTTGTTTCTGTAACAAAAAGGGGTTATAAATGTAAGGCTTGGGAAGATCTGAAATCGAATTCTTGTCTGGGTTCAGCTTCAGTTGGATCATCAATGATCAGACATCTGTTAAGCACTAAGGACCTACTTTGGATGAAGAAGTGTTTATCATCAGTATAGTGGTGTCGTGTCTTTGTATGAACTCATCCAGTGCCTCACATGCAGAGTAAATAACGGGAGACGGGGCAGTGTGGATACCTGGAAATGTTGCAGAGGGATGATAGGTAAGTAGAATGGTCCAAGCTTCTGCTTCACATGCAGAAGGTTTCAGGTTTAGTCCCATGTATATCCAGTTCAAGGATCTCAAGGCAGGGAGGCTGGAGATCTTGGTGAGTGGCTGGCAGTCAAAATAGACAACTCTTTGGTAGATGGACAAGTAGTTTGACCTGGTATAAAGCGAACACAGGGCTTTGCTAGACCAGGGTTTAGCCCAGGCTGACACTCGGGCTTGCCCCTGTGCATCCAGATGGTGCACAGGGGATCCCAGGCTCAGGCAGGGGTCAACCCTGCCTGGCCCCGGGGTAACGGGCACTACTTTTGGCCTGGTATTTCCACAGTCCCGGGCTGAGCATGGGACCGCGGAAGGTCTAGCCCGGCTCCACCGCTTACTCGCACGTAGCCGGGAGAAGCCGTGCACGGGGAGAGATCGGGGCCAGGGGCTGGGGGAGAGATCGGAGCCGGGGGAGAGATCGGGGGGAGATCAGAGCCAGGGAGATCGGAGCCAGGGGGGAGATCAGGGATGGGGGAGGGGAGCAGGGAGAACTATTTTAATTTATTTATTTATTACACTTCTATACCGCCCAATAGCTGGCGCTCTCTGGGTGGTTCACAAAAATACTTGCCTAAGTGCACGAGCGTTCGTGCACATCCGGCCCTTTAAATACAAAAAAAATGGCGGACGCGATGGAGCTTTCCTTTTGCCCGTTGCATCTGACGTCTAGATTAGAGCAACAGCCCGCGGTAGTTGCACCACGGGCTCGCCCCTCCTGCTGCATGGATTAAGAGGTAGGTCTAGCAAAGGCCATCGTGTTCCCATTATAAGGTCAGACTATGCCTGTGAAGACCTGAGTTCAAATCCCCTGGACTCAGTTTACAGGGATCAACAGTGTTCTTTCTCCCCAGATTCAACCTCCCGGAAGTCCACTAGGTGACCTTTTGTCAGTCGCGTTCTCTCAGCCTAATGTACCTCACAGGATTGTAGTGACGAGTCCCTGTACATACCTCCTTGAGTTCCTTGGCAGAAGGGTGGGATAAATGCAATAAAGTATGTTCGTACGTTTGATTTGTTGGGACTTCTCCAACAGGACCGAGTGGACCTCTTTTTCACAGCCAAATATTTAAAGAAGGGGAAAAAGGATTCTATTTTCACCTGCTGTTGCTGCTGCTGCTGCTATTGGTTTTACCAATGTAGCTTAGGTTGTGTGCCTCTTCCACTGCAGTGCTCAAGAGATTTGGAATATGCGGAACACAGTGTGTGTTAACAAATATCACTAGAGGGCAATGTTGCATAGCATTCTTTGCACCAAGTTTCTCTTACAGCACTAGAAAGTAATCCCAACTGCCAGTATTATTTCTGTTCAGGTCACACTGGGTGCCTCTTCACGCGTTACTTTTTATATATGTACCCAAGTGTGAATGTGCCAAACACATTTGCAAAAAAAAAAATGGGGCTCATACAGTTACCCTCATAGGGGAGCTAGGATCAGCAGTGGTTTCCTGTGGAGCATGTATTTCATAGAATCATAGAATCGTACAATAGCAGAGCTGGAAGGGGCCTACAAGGCCATTGAGTCCAACCCCCTGCTCAATGCAGGAATCCACCCTAAAGCATCCCTGACAGAGGGTTGTCCAGCTGCCTCTTAAATGGCATACAAGGCCGATGAGAGAGAAGGGTGGGGGAAGCCAGTACAAATGACTGGGGCCCGGCGGTCTAGAAGGGCCCCCGACTATGTTGCATATGTTGTTGTCTTTCTCGGTAGTATCATTATTTGTTGATTGTTTTTGACATCCATTGTAAAATCGGTGAATTTCAAAGAAAATAGTAAGAATATATTTTTAAAAAAATTATTTCCCACCCCCCTCCAGGGGCTTTTTTTTTTGGTAGATAGAGAATTAAACAAGATGTTGATTTCTAGGGCTGTGCAAGGACCCCCCGATCCGCTCCGGATCCCGATCTGCAACTTCTGGATTGGGTCCACTCCACCCCGCGTCGATCCACCTATGGTGCGCTCTGATCCACTGCAGAGCTACAGTTCCGAATCAGAGCGCCGCCGCCAGGTAAGGTCCCCCTACCCCCTCAAAACTTACCTGGCTTCGTTGTGATCCGGCGACGGCTTCAACTGAGGCCGAGGACTCAAACAGGAAGACCAGGCTGCAGCGTGGCTTGGTCTTCTAGTTTGAATCCTCAGCCTCAGTTGAAGGCGCTGCCGGACCGTGATAGAGCCAGGTAAGCTGCCCACCCCCCTGCCCCCTACCTGGCTCTGCCGCTGTCGCCTCATGGACTGTGGCAGCGCCAGATAAGCCCCCACTTAGCTTTTTTTGGAGATTCGGACTGAGGCGAAGGATCCACTTGGTCTCGTTCTGCTTCATCTTGATCCACAGCTCCCCTGACCCGATCCGTCTCCTCCTTTGTCAGAGGTGAATCAGGCCGCCTCGCTATCGCTTCTCCGGTCCGAAGCGAAGCAGAGCACAGCCCTATTGATTTCATCAGCGGTGAAAGGATTTTCAGTACAAATCTTCATTGTTACTGCTGAGGATGACCGGATATGCTGTCCCTATGTATTCAGGGCAACAAGAAAGCACAGAAATATCCATGCTATAATGGGAGTTCAAGGTGGTTCCTGAGCTAGAGTGGCCAAAAAGGGAAGAAAAGTGGGCGTACCATTGTGCGGAAGTAATTTGATTATCAATAGAACCATGTGCCTTTCTAGTCCCTTTTGCCACCAGAGCCCAGAATCTAGTTGAATCCCTTTCCATGGTTGCCCGGCCTAACTCTGTCCAAGTGAGGCGAATATACTCTGCCTTTTCCCCGCTAAGTAATTTTTTATACTCTCTTCTGAGTTGTATATAGCGTCTATAATTTTCTAGCGAATCTTCGCATTTCAATTTTCTTATGGCTCTCGCTAAGATGTGCTTCTGAGTGGCACATGATAATATACGTACATTCGCTCCTGTTTTTTGACAGGAAATTCGGGGGCCCTACTCTGGCACTCGGGGACTTGGAGGGGTCTGGAAGCCCTAGGGGGTCAGGAGTGGGAATGAGGGGGGAAGAGGCGGCCAAGGGCCCCGCCCTGCCCGAGTGCCATGGGACTCGCAGCACATCTCTCACCACCGAGGGCATCCCTCGCCAGCCAGCCAGCCAACCGCGAGCCCCAGGGGAGGCTGCCGCTAGGGGTCTACCAGTCCTGCTCCCTGGGTTTCATTGAGGGCTGGGATGGAGAAGTGGGCAGCCAAGCAGATCTCCCCAAAGCAGGGGGAGCGAGTGGCACTGGTAGGCCTTCCAACAGTGCCTGGTGGGCATCTGGGCCTTGGGCAGTCTTCCTCCACCGAGAGCCTTCCTGCTGCTTGGGATGGCAACTTCTTCCCCACGGACCATTCTGGCTAGAGATTTTTAGCCAGTCCGCCCCTGCTTGGGGTCCCCATTTCCCCCCCCCCCCCACTGCTCTTGGCAGCCTGGATGGCATACTTGGGTCTGTCCACTGTCTCCAGGGGTGGGGGGGGGAGAGGGGAGACAAATAGCAAAAGGCAACCTTTCCTGACCTGGTAACCCTCCAGGTGTTTTGGATTACAACTCCCAGCGTTCCTGATCATTGGCCATGTTGGCTGGAACTTCTGGGAGTTGGTCCAAAACATCTGGAGGGTACCAGGTTGGGGAACTACTAATGTAAGAGGCTTACTGGGCAATGCTTCAATTCTAGGGAGGCTGTGTGTATGTATGTGTGTGTGTGGGGGGGGGTTGCTCCCTGCTTTTTGTGATCACTCCCTTAGCTAATATTTGTAGAATCTTTTGTGTGTGTGGGGGGGGGTACGTAAGAAAATGGGGTTTGTGGATTTCATAATGGTCCCCCCCCTAGCTTTTGCCCCATAATTCAGTTATAGTTCCAGTTATAACCATGGTCATGTGTTCACCATTAAATAATGAGCTAGGAAACAGGTCACTGATATCAGTGACCATATCATAGAATCATAGAATCATAGAATAGCAGAGTTGGAAGGAGCCTACAAGGCCATCGAGTCCAACCCCCTGCTCAATGCAGGAATCCACCCTAAAGCATCCCTGACAGATGGTTGTCCAGCTGCCTCTTGAAGGCCTCTAGTGTGGGAGAGGCCACATCGGGTCCACATCAGACCCAGGCTTTGGAATGGTCGGTGCATATATTCTTTTCTTTTTGAAACACACTTGTTCTCACACTGTGTTTTTTTTTTTAGCCCCCAGAAGTCTCCCCTGCACTTCAGCCCCCCTCCCCTGGCCCGGCAAAATCACAATTGGCGAAAGTCACATAACTTTGCCCTCCCAACGACAACTGTAATGGCAAGTCCAAAAATCTTAGCACACCAGGCAAGAAAGGTTCTAGGACTGTAGAGGTTCTCTGATTTTTGTTTGTTTGTGTTTTAGTATTTCTGCTTCAAGGGAAGTTTTGGTTTAATGTTCTTCAATGTGGGGGGAAATGGACTGTGCCATGCTGCATTCTGAAATACTACATTTCATTTTATGATCTCAGGACTCTACCATCTCCTTCTCACCTTATTCTCCTGCATATGATAGAGCAGCCCTTATTTTCTACTATGTGAGTTCAGGTTGGAGGTATAAAGAAATATTATTCATTAAAGGTTAGTTATTGCATGGATGGTCGTGACAACCAAGAGCTGCATTCACACCTTACATGTTCTCTGTGCAGCTAAGATATTTCATAGAATCATACAATAGTTGAACTGGAAGGGGCCTACAAGGCCATCGAGTCCAACCCCCTGCTCAATGCAGGAATCCACCCTAAAGCATCCCTGACAGATGGTTGTCCAGCTGCCTCTTGAAGGCCTCTAGTGTGGGAGAGCCCACAACCTCCCTAGGTCATTGGTTCCATTGTCATACTGCTCTAACAGTCAGGATGTTTTTCCTGATGCCCAGCCAGAATCTGGCTCCCTGTAACTTGAGCCCATTAGTCCACGTCCTGCACTCTGGGATGATTGAGAAGAGATCGTGGCCCTTCTCTGTGTGACAACCCTTTAAGTCCTTGAAGAGTGCTATCATGTCTCCCCTCAGTCTTCTCTTCTCAAGGCTAAACATGTCCAGTTCTTTCAGTCTCTCCTCATAGGGCTTTGTTTTAAAGTGTTCATCTTCAAATGCAACATGGGATTAGAACAAACACATATTCCATGCATGTGTATCATACAAGTGTACCCACTGTGGGATTGCCTAAAGTTCTCTGTCAAACATATAAAGTGTCAAACCTTTAATGCATGTAATGTGTGAAACCTTAAGAGAAGCTAAACGAGTGTTGTAAAGCTAGTGGAGAATGCAGGTTTTGTCTGATTAATTAAGAATTTTGATATTCTGGAGGTGACAGACTTGACCTTGGGGAAGCTGGGGGTGGCGACAGCCGACAGAAAGCTCTGGCGTGGGCTGGTCCATGAAGTCACGAAGAGTCGGAAGCGACTGAACGAATAAACAACAACAAAATAATGTGGATGCCTGTGTATTATACTGACAAACACGTAAAAAAGAACATCCTTTAAATCTCTCTTACCTTACCTTACATCTCTGAGTTTCCTTTCAGCCACTTAAATTACATTGTATTACAATTACATTGTAGAAATGAATCAAGAATACAGAAAGGACCTGTTAGGTTTTTTTACTCCTGTATTGTTTCTATGGCAATGCAGTGCAAGAATACAGAATCTGCTGCTACTTAAAGAAAAACACCAACCCCCCGCCCACAAAACTATTTATTTACTTTTGAATGAGATCCAGACTTATTCCAGCTGTGCATAAACGGTTACGCTTTTGGTGAGCAAGAGAAACAGTGAGTCTACATTCCCATTCTGTGCTGGAACGGCAGGCTCATGTACCAATGCCAGTCTGTGTTCTAATGCATTTTTATTTTGATATAATACACCTCCTGGCCGACTGGAGCACTCCAAGAGCAAAGTCAAAAAGCACCATCCAACCGGGGCAAATCGCTGGTGTCGAATGAGCTACATATATTGCGCAAATCTGCCCTTAGTTGTAAAGTGTAGCAGAATTTCAGCTCCTCTAAACTGGGTTCAGGGGAGAAATTTGTTCAGTTCACATTTTAATGCAGACTTACTTACCTTCACGGTTTTCAACCAATACACATTTTAATGCAAAACTCAGTTACTATCCAAAACTCAGTTTCCCTTTGAAATTTGCACTTTTCTGAATTTTGCAGAGGAGTTCTCCATTTATTAAGGAAAAGCGCACACAAAAATGTGTATTTTAGTGAAAATACCATTCAAAGATGCCTTCTGTTAGGAGTTTTCTTTTGCAAAAAGTGTGTATATTAGGCAAAATTGCATACAATAAAAGGGGGAATTAGGAAAAATGCATACAAAAGCATGTACACATTTTTATGCAAACTTAAAGTAAAAATGATTCTCAAAGTTCAGGATGAACTGAACCTAAGATTGGAAAATCTGCCAGTTTCACTTTCTTTCACATTTGAATTTTTTAAAACTTCAAGTTCTTTTCATCCCATTTATGAAGAAATCTGCAAATTTTTGTAAGTTCCTATAAGAAAACTGAACTGCCCCAAATGCTCACCCATCCTGTATGGAAGAATATTCAGTCATGTGGAGCCCTTTGCCCAAAATCCCTAACATGAGTTTACCTTCTCGGTGAGGCAGGAGTTCTGTGATTAAAATCTCTGGGATCTGGAAGGTGGGATCTGGATCACAACATTGTGGAAGGATGGTTGGACTTTTTTTTTTTCTCATGCATTTTCCTGATTAAATTTAGCTCCATCTGTCACCAAAAAAAGGAAGAAAGAAAGTAAAGTAAATTCAGTTTGTAATAATTGAATACACTGTACTTTTAATATACCAAATGTAATAATGTTATGCCATACCAACTTGGACATAATTACATTTTATGTTCCTAAATTAACAAAGTGACTTTCAATCTGTAAAAAGTGCTAATATTGCATTATTTATTTTTTTCTGGAAAAAATGTCAAAGTTCATTGAGGCAACCAAAATAAGGTTTTAGCCAAAATTTATAATTACATCTTACAATACAAACTATACATAATAGAGCAGAACAGAAGACATATACATAACGAGAGTAATTTATGGGGTACCGGATTATAAACCCCCTTTCTAAGGTACCGTCCGAACCCTCTGAAAAAAATTGGGGGGAAAAGTTTTTTTCCACGGCTTCAAAATTTCTGGAAATTTTACATCTCTAATCTGGATAGGGAGAATTTCAAAAGCATCTCTAACTATTACCCACAGTTGAAGGTGTTTCTCTTTCTGACGGATTCTGTTTTTGTTGGCTCTGCAACAGTTTGTCATGTGCTTGGAGCTAAGGGTGCTCCAAGCTCCGTCTGTGTTTCACAGCTTGTCAGGCAGTTTTCATTCTGTTGTCGGCTCATTGATGGAAATTGGATTTTGTATGAGAATTCCGCTCCTGTTTGCTATTGCGCAGCTGCGCAGATGTGCACTTCTGCAAAGGCACATTTGGATACATGGACACCTGAGCAAATGCGCAATTGCACAAATCTCCCCCCCCCAAGTTTATTTTTTTAAAAAAACACCAGTCTACAAGTCCGTGGAATCTGCAATTAAGAACAAGAGGATCACCTGCAGAATCCACAAGTCAGATTCATAGAAATACTACAGACGAGAAGGATCTTGGAATTATTGTAGATCACAAGCTGAATATGAGCCAACGGTGTGATATGGCTACAAGAAAGACAAATGCTATTTTGGGCTATATTAATAGAAGTATAGCTTCCAAATCACGTGAGGTACTGGTTCGCCTCTATTCGGCCCTGGTTAGGCCTCATCTAGAGTCCACAGTTCAAGAAGGATGCAGACAAGCTGGAGCGTGTTCAGAGGAGGGCAACCAGGATGATCAGGGGTCTGGGGTCTGGAAACAAAGCCCTATGAAGAGAGACTGAAAGAACTGGGCATGTTTAGCCTGGAGAAGAGAAGATTGAGGGGAGACGTGATAGCACTCTTCAAATACTTAAAAGGTTGTCACACAGAGGAGGGCCAGGATCTCTTCTTGATCCTCCCAGAGTGCAGGACACGGAATAATGGGCTCAAGTTAAAGGAAGGCAGATTCCGGCTGGACAGCAGAAAAACTTCCTGACTGTTAGAGCAGTACGACAATGGAACCAGCTACCTAGGGAGGTTGTGGGCTCTCCCACACTAGAGGCATTGAGCAGGGGGTTGGACTTGATGGCCTTATAGGGCCCTTGTGATCTACAACAATTCCAAGATCCTTCTTGCTTGTAGCATTGCTGAGCCAAGCGTCCCCCATCTTGTAACTGTGCCTTTGGTTTCTATTTCCTAATGTCGAACTTGGCATTTATCCCTATTAAATTTTGTTCTTTTGTTTTCAGCCCAGGGCTCCAGCCTATCAAGATCACTTTGAAGTTTGTTTCTGTGGCTGCACTGAATGGGGTATTTTGCCTCCCCTCCTAGGTGATGACATGGAACTAGCTTCAGCAGAGTTACAAAAGCACAACACAAGTGTTAGAAAACATTTTCTTTCTCCTGTGGGCGAAGCCAATTGAAGCCCCAAGAAATCAGCGAGCATGAAAAAGAGGAAGTCAAAACAAATCGATTTATTGATTAACTGCTTGCAAGTCAGGGTACGGAAGCATATAGCAGACCGGACAAAAGGTGTAGGGTGCGGACATGTTCAACTTGAGGTGCAGGTGGGCCCACCTGTGACCCTGATTTGGCCACACCCATTTTCCCCAGTCCCCCTCCCCCCCATTCTAAAATATTGAAATGTCTCTCCTAAGGTTTAGTTTCCAGCCCACCACTGGAATATGGCTCCCGAGACCTCCTCTGAAACAGAATTCAGCCCCGAATTAGGATGCTACCAGGACGTTGTTCGAAGAGACGCAGAGCAGCAAATGGTAAAAGTCTCTCCTGGGACGGTGTCCATAGCGTGGTCTTATGAGAAGAGGAGATTGTGAAGCAGCCCAGGGTGGTATAGTCTGGAGGAGCCGCGCTCCGATTTCAACAAGGCTCGCATAGAAAAATGTCCCGGTGGATTGTGTCCCACGAAACTGCAAGCTTAAATCTTCACCCGACAGCAAGGACAGCTTTGCAAAACAGCTGTATTTAAGCTTTACCATTCTACACATCCCAGCAGCTCACAAAAGAGACACCACAGCAAAGAAAAACACAAGGCCTTCTGCATCTCCTGCTGCATATTATCATTTTATTTTCCTGCGAGTGGGAAACATGCCATATTTGCATTTTTGAGCCTGAATAGTTCTAATTTCCCGTTTTTTAATTGCAGAAGCTCAAGAGGAACATTTACTTTGTTTTCACTGAGCAGTTATACAATTATTCCTTTTCAGATACTATGTGAACCATGAACCCTAATAAGCTAGGCTTTGTTAATGCAATTTGGCAGAGGTATTTACATGAAAACAGAAATCTAATGAATTTTTCAAACGAGTACATTGGTAACATAAAGTAATTACTTTTGGGGTGTGTGCGTGTGTGTATGTGTGTGAAGAGACCCAAAATTCATTAAACTTTTTCACAATTAGTAAAGTGACTTGCTAAATAAGCTGGAGAAGAAAAGAGAACAGTTTTGTTATAAACATGTTGTATTATTATTTTTTGCAATTCCCCCCCCCCCACTTCAGCAGCAAATTTGGTTAGAGAGCAGGGTTGGTCTAAGAGAATTCGGAGCCAACAAACCACCCCAGTCCCAATTAAGATACATAGCATCCAAAGCCGGTCAAGTTATTTTGGCTCCTGAGAAAGAAAAGCCTCTCCCTGACATCAAAAATACAATAAGAATAATTAATTCGATATCTAACAATTTGCTGTGCTTTTGGGACACCCCAAATCGGCTGCTTTAGGCAGCTGTCTCACTCTACCTAACGTAGGGGTGACCCTATGGAAAGGAGAACAGGGCTCCTGTATCTTTAACAGTTGCATAGAAAAGGGAATTTCAGCAGGTGACATTGGTATGCATGCAGCACTTGGTGGAATTCCCTCTTCATCCCAAGAGTTAAAGCTGCAGGAGCCCTGCCCTCTTGACCAGATACAAAAGAGGGCAGGGCTCCTGCAGCTTTAACTCTTGGGATGAAGAGGGAATTTCACCAGGTGTATGCATACAAATGACACCTGCTGAAATTCCCTTTTCTATGCAACTTGAAGATACAGGAGCCCTTTCCTCCTTTTCAGATGGTCCCCCTACCTAACGGCAGGCCCGGTGCTGCCATAGAGGCAACTCAGGCGGTGGCCTAGAGTGCCAAGCAAACGAGAGCGCCGAACAGCGCACCCGGAAGCTGCTCTCCTAGAGTGGCTTCCGGGTGCGCTGTTCAAAAGCCGCCGCCTTGGCTGCTGCCCAACCCCAGCGTCCTGGCTCCTTCGAAGACAGGATGCTGGGGTTGGAGGCGGAGGCTTTAGTACAGCATGCCAGGAAGCCACTTCCGGGCGCGTTGCTTCAAAGCCTCCGCCCTGCTCCCCAACCCCAGCATCCTGGTTTCAAAGCTGGGAGCGGGAGGGAGCGGGCGAGCAAGCAGGCGGTGAGTGGGTGAGCGAGGGGGGAGCGGTGAGTGAGCGAACGGGCGAGTGAGGGGGGTGGTGAGCGGGGGAGCAGGCGAGTGGGCGAGCAGGCGAGCGAGGGGGGCGGTGCGGAGGCTTCAGAACACGCCTGCCTAGGGCGCAATATAGTCTGTAGCCGGCCCTGCCTAATGGTAGGGCCTGTCCTCAGTCTGAAGGAAGGCTTGCTGCGGAGTTTCAAGGCCAGGTGTAGTTGAGGCTTTGGAAGCATTCTCATCGATCTGGGAGTGGGGTTGTGATAGCTCAGTGGTAGAGCCCTGTTTTACATGCAGAAGGTCCCAGGTTCAATACCTTTCTCTAGGAAGGGATAGAAAAGTATCCATCTTGAAATCCCAGAGAGCCATGGCTTCCTGGCATTATGCAGGCAATACGGAATTTGATGGGCCAATGGCCTGACGCAGTAGAAGGCGGCTTCCTATGGGCAGAGCCCAATGGTAGTCCTACGTAAATTAGGCCCATTTACTTCAATGGGTCTACTTTAAGTAAGCGTACCACTGGATACTGCGCTATGTTCCCTAACATGTGTTATGGATTTGGGGACATGAACCAGCAACCGGACACGACAACAATGAGCATCTCTACGCCAGAGAGATATGGCACACTTGTGACTGGCCACTCATGGAAGTTTGTGGGTCTTTTAGATAACATCATCAACCTCCTGCATGTCTCATGTGCCTTCCCCTGGTTATCCTGTTCTAAAAAAACCCAACACCTTGGATATCCCAATTCTTCTGAAACATTGTGGGATTTCCTAATGTCTGCAGCCGAAGTTGTGCTACAAATCACCTGCTGGAGGGCATTGTCCCATTCAAGGCTATGAGCACCGAGAGGAGGGGAAGTTTTCAGTTACAGACCAAGTGGTCACCCCTCTCTGCCCATGTAATACAGCACATTACAACAGCACAAAAGAAGCAGGAAGGCAATACAATTTGCCTTTAATATAGATGCCCAATTCTCTCTCTCTTTCTCTCTCTCTCTCTCTGTCTCACACACACACACACACACACACACACACACACACACACACACACACATATATAATAAAGAATTCTAGATTTGGAAGGGCTCCTTGAGGCCATTGAGTACAACTCAGTGCAGGAAACCAGTTTAAAGCATTCCTTACAGATGGCTGTCCTGTCTCTGCCTTGCCCTCTTAATCTCTGATACCTCTGTGATACCTCTCTACTGAATCTTTTAAATCTTTGGGTCTGATTTTAAATAGGGAATGGCTCCCCAAGCCTCCTAAGGCAGTGGGCAGATTTGGAATTTTGAGAGAATGTCAGGTCTGTTCTCGCAAAATGGCTGCCCCAGAGGGAGGGTGGTGGACTTGCTATTCATAAAATGCCTTCCATGGTGGCTGTGGTCGGTCACAAAACGCTCATTTCCCAGAAGGCAAATGGTGAGACGAAGGCCGTTGCTAGACGAGGTTTTAGCCCGGTGCGAAGCCCGGGCTCCCTGCTGTGCGTGCAGATGACGCACAGGGGATCCCGGGGTCAGGCCGGGCTAAACCCTCCCTTGACCTGGGATAACTAGATCCACTTTTGGGCCGGTTTTCCCCGCGGTCCCGGCCTTAGGTCGGGCTGAGGCCAGAACCACGGGCGTGTAGACCGTTCCGCCTCTTTTCCTGGCTACTGCATTTACATGCGAGTAGCCGGGAAAAGCGGCGGATGGGCCACAGCGCTCTTGCCCCCCCGTCCCCCAATTCCCCCCACCTCCCCTGGCCTTCGGAAGCCAGGGGAGGTGGGGGGCTTTTTAAAAAAATACTTACCTGGCTGTTGGTGCGCTCCTGCGCACGGGGCAGCTTTAAGGTGGGGGAAATGGAGGACGCGGCAGGGCTTCCCTCGGCCCCGTCACGCCTCAGGTGTAGATGGGGCCAACAGGCTGCACTACTTCTAGCGCGGCCTGGCCCCTCCTCACCTCCAGATTCGGCGGTAGGTCTAGCAAGGCCCTAAAAGAAAAGGAACTTGCTCGAAACCAAATGAAGATCATGCCGGAGGACAGGACTTTGCTTTGCGGCAAGCCAACTTTCCAGTCAGAAAATAATTACTATTCTTGGCGAGCATCAAGAGAAGTAGCGGTGAACACAACGATGCCTGCTGGCACCGTGTTGGAGATCCCAAAACAAAATATATTTGTGTTAACGTAAAAATATAGGTTTTGCAAGAGATTCCGAAGAGAAAGAAAGAATGACCACTTCCCCTAGTTCAGCTTTAAAATTATTATTATCATTATTTATTTATTTATTTATTTACATTTATATACTGCCCCATAGCCAAAGCTCTCTGGGTGGTTTACAAAGATTAAAAACAGTGAACATTAAAAACAAATATACAAAATTTAAAACCATAAAAAGCTTAAAAACAGACTATCCATTTAAAAAATTCTATTCTGTGGTCAGTTAAGAAAAAAAACTCAGCATATGCTGTTAAATGCCTGGTGCTGAAAAGATAACAATGTTGGTGCCAGGTGAACCTCGTTGGGAAGATCGTTCCATAATTTGGGGGCCACCACTGAAAAGGCCCTCTCCCTTGTTTCCATCCTCCGAGCTTCCCTCGGGGTAAGCACCCGGAGGAGGACCTTAGATGTTACATCATGGGCTGTGCCCGTGGATTGTCCCGGGATCATCCCTGTATGTTCACATGATGCACAGGGAATTCTGGGAGCAGGGAGGGATAATCCCTCCATTTCCCCGGGATAGTGCCTTACTCTTTTTTGGGGCGGTTTTTCCCGCGGTCCCAGGATGATCTCAAGGACCACGGGTGGTGTGGCCACCCACCACGGCTTATTCTCTTCTCCCCACGAGTAGCAGGGGTCATCAGAGGCAACGAGCCAGGCTGGGGGGAATATAGGGCCATCAGGGCAGGGTGGGGAGTGGGGTTGGGGCTTTTTTAAAAAAACTTTTTCACTGGAGTGCAGGTACGCTCCAGTTCCTATCTTCTTTTTTTAAAAAAGGTGAGTGCAGCAACGTCTTCTTTCCTCCCTGGCCGTCATGCGTCATGTGTGAACCCAGAGGGAGGATCTCGTGATCAGCATATCATGAGATCCTCCCCCTTGCCCTCCCTGGTGTAGACATTGAATCATCGAATCATAGAATAGCAGAGTTGGAAGAGGCCTACAAGGCCATCGAGTCCAACCCCCTGCTCAACGCAGGAATCCACCCTAAAGCATCCCTGACAGGTGGTTGTCCAGCTGCCTCTTGAAGGCCTCTAGTGTGGGAGAGCCCACAACCTCCCTAGGTCACTGATTCCATTGTCGTACTGCTCTAACAGTCAGGAAGTTTTTCCTGATGTACAGCTGGAATCTGGCTTCCTGTAACTTGAGCCCATTATTCCTTGTCCTTCAGTCTGGGAGGATGGAGAAGAGATCCAGGCCCTCCTCTGTGTGACAACCTTTTAAGTAAAGAGTGCTATCATGTCTCCCCTCCATCTTCTCTTCTCCAGGCTAAACATGCCCAGTTGTTTTAGTCTCTCTCTCTCTCTCTCTCTCTCTCTCTGTGTTCATTCCAAAATACACAAAGCCTGTACGATGACCCTTGATGCACAGTGTTAAATATATAGGCTTCTGGGTGTCCCCTCGCTCTCTTCTGCCCCTGACCCCATTATTCCATATATCAGCAAATCATGTGCAAATGCATCTGGGACTTTTTCTTTCTTTCTCACTCTAATTCTCACGTTAGGTCGGAGGGGTGCACATCAGAAGGTCTAATTGCCAGAATCATTAATTGTTACCCTATGACCCCCGGCTTCCCTTGTGTGTGAGTGGTGCACCATCGGTGGCTAATGGTGAGAAAATTTGACTGTCGCTCTGGCTAATGGAACACTTTCCTCCCATTTTCTCCTTAGGGTGGCTGTAGGAGTACAACCTTATAATTGTTGCTCTTACGGTAATTGGAAGTAGTAGGTGTACGAATAATTCCATTGTCTTTCCTATAAGGGGGTAGGTTTATTTATGACCGATTTGATGACTCCTAGCCGGCGGCAGAAACACGGTGAGTGTTGCATTAGCTTTGCTTTCTGGCTGAGTGAGGGCGACCCAAAAGCTATGATTAATTCAGAGGGGAAACCACCCTGCTAAAGATGTAAGTCGGGAACAACTATTAACAATATTGGACCAACAGTATTTGGGGGCTGTGAAAAAATTGCTGGCAAGGCGTGCACCAAATGTCTTCCCATTTTGATTTCGGGGGCATTTTGAGGGCAGAAATATTTTATTCCTGTTTGCAGGCATTCTTTCACCTGTCTGCTGCTTCTTCAGCGCTATTTTTCTTTCTTTTCTTTTCATCCTGTGAGCAGGAGAGTGAGGCCACATGGGTTCATCTCAGCCAATCGAGGGTGATGTCGCAATGTTATGTAGCCAATCAGATTTGGTTACGTGATGACGCTACTACAGGCAAGCAAAGCCAATTAAGAGTGAAGGCAATGCCTCCTGAACCAATGAACGCCTTTGAGTCCTTTTGCAGCAGTCACCAAGCAATTGCTGAAAAGGGGGTGTTTTTTTCAATGTGATTGAAAATATTCCAAAAAAAAAACCCACCTCCCTTTTGGCTTAAACCTATGGTTTGACAGGCGGCTTTCTGTCTTTGATAAGCAAGGTGTCATGGCTGATCTCCTTGAGGGCTAAACAAAATGTGTAGCATGTAACTTTTTTAAAAAAAAACACCTTTGATGTAGGTGTACGAGGCCCTAATCTAGACCAGAATCACCATGTGTGGCTGTGGGCAGGGGTTAAAACTTGGGTGACCATATAAAAAGGAAGACAGGGCTCCTGCGTCTTTAACAGTGGTATTGAAAGGGGAATTTCAGCAGGTGTCATTGGTATGCAGGCAGCACCTGGTGAAATTCCCTCTTCATCACAACCATTAAAGCTGCAGGAGCCCTGCCCTCTTTTGTATGAGGCCCAGTATTGGGCAAAAGGTGGGATACACATAAATAATAGATTAGGGCATGGGGGGCACGGGTGGGGGGGCAGCGGGTGTTTGCAGGAGCAGTGGGGAATAGATCCATGTTTGCAAAATGTATTTTGCTAGTCGACTTCTATAAACCTCTGTCATGTTCCCTCTATGGCTTCCATCACAAATGTCTTCCTTCCTATCAGACTCGTGTTTGAGCCCCTGCGCTGGTTGAGCTAATCCAGACACTAAGGGGATTAAAACGGAAAACACGGACAATAACATAATGCGATGTGCTGATGACGCCCTTCTTATTGTGCCGTGTTTATTTATATAGTGTGTTTCCTAAGTGCTCCAAAAGTGCTTATTGTGGCTGGTTCAGCCAGAAATGAGAGGCACAAAATCTGCCCAGGGTGCGTTAGAATAACGTTTGACATTTCAAGCCAGCGGTGGAGGTTTCCTTCTAAGAGCTGAACTCGATTTTGGGAAGCGGCGGCCACAATTCCACTGGTGGGCAGGGCAGAAAGTAAAACGGGCGCAGTGAAAGTAAAAACGGCTGGGCCCAAAATACAAAATAGACCAACATATTGTTGCTCAAAGATCTTACTGCCAGGAACTACGGTTCCAGGCCTTATTTATTTATTTATTTATTTATTTATTTATTTATTACATTTCTATACCACCCAATAGCTGGAGCTCTCTGGGCGGTTCACAAAAATTAAAACCATTCAAAGTATAAAACAACAGTATAAAACTATACTATAAAATACAATAGAAAAGCTCAACCAGATAAAAACAGCAGCAATGCAAAATTACAAATTTAAAACACCGAGTTCAAATTTATTTATAGACTGTTAAAATGCTGGGAAAATAAAAGGTCTTCACCTGGCGTCTAAAAGCATATAATGTAGGTGCCAAGCGAACCTCCTTAGGGAGCTCATTCCACAGCCGGGGTGCCACAGCAGAGAAGGTCCTGCTCCTGGTAGCCACCTGCCTCACTTCCTTTGGCCCAGTAATCCAACTCACTATGGCCATGTCTAGACCTCCTGGCTTTCCAGGAGGGAGAGGGGAGGATCTCGCGATATGCTCAGTCCACACGCGGTGCGCAACGTCCCGGGAGGAAAGAGGACGTTGCGCCCGCCATTTTGTTTTTTGCTGTGTTTTTTTTAACTGAAAACGAGTGCACAAGCGCTCCATTGAAAAGTGAGTGTTTTTTTAATAATAATAATAATTCCCCTCCCGCCACCCCACCCCGATGGGCACAGAGCTCCTGAAGAGCTTCATGAACCGTGCCCGGTTCCTGGCTCCTCGTGTTTACTTGCGAGGAGCTGGGACACACCGGGATGGCCACCCACACGTCCAGTGGTCTCAAGATCATCCTTGGGGCTGCGGGAAAAACCGGGAAAAAGGTGAAGGGCAATATCCCAGGAAAATGCATGGACCTTCCCTCCCTGCTCCCGGGATCCTCTGAGCGTCATGTGAACGATCCTTGGACGATCCCCGGGATACAGCCCCGTGTAGACGTGCCTGTGGCGTGACACCCCACAAGTCATTTCCCAAATGTATGTCTGCAGTTTGTAAGTCTGTGGTGAGTTTAGAAAGTTGGCCTGAGTGGGAGGAGTTAGAATGTCTTGGGAGGGGGAGGAGTGATATATAAGGGAAGGACGGAGGGGATTGAGGGGGACTTTTTAGGTCCTCTTAGAGCAGCCTTCCTCAACCTGGGGCACTCCAGATGTGTTGGACTGCATCTCCCAGAATGCCCCAGCCACCTGGCTGGGGCATTCTGGGAGTTGTAGTCCAACACATCTGGAGCGCCCCAGGTTGAGGAAGGCTGTCTTAGAATCTTTAGTGCTCTCTGTGTTTAGAGTACTCAAGTTCTGGGGAATTTGAGGTTCAGAGAAGAGAGTGGTGTCTTTGGGGTGTGGTGTGCACCTAGTTGATGTATATTAATCAATACAGATAATAAAGAAAACTCAAGAGTGATTGTGTGAGAGAAAGGAAAGCGCGTATGTGAATGAGTGGAAGGATTGGATGAAAGGTTTCAAAAAGGTTTTGAAATGTTTTAATTTGAAACAAAGCTTGTGAACTTTTAAAAATAAATTTTAATTATTTTGTTTTTAACTACCACAAAAATCCAACGTGTCTGTTTGGCATTTATCATCGGAAGTTTACACATTTAGCACCCACTCTGACAATCATTCACCTCAGCACATATAACGCACAGTGTTTTATTTTATATCTTGAAATCCTTCTCCATTTAAACCCCTTTCTCCACATAGTTTGGAGGAAGGTGGTTTTTATACCTTGCCTCAGGTGTATCAAGCGGTGGTGTTTGGCTTGAGTAGGGAGTAGCCGCGGCCGGGTCTGGTGTTCAGAGCCTGTGTCGTGGCAACGTGCCCTATGTGACAGATGATCATTTTTGAGAGTGAAGAAGGCACAGCTGACATTTTTAGTAGGGTTGTGCTTTGCTGCAGTCCCAAAACCTGAATCTGAGTTGAAACGGGCCAGTTTGGACTGCCTCAGCCCAACTCTGCATCGTAGAATCATAGGCCAGGTCAGTGTTTAAGAACTGTACAATATGTGTTATGCATATAGTTTACTATACTATTGCCAGCCCAGGACATTTAAAACTGTAAAAATTTAAAACTGTAAAAAGTTTTGGAATTCAAAGGTTTTACAACGCAGGCTTTGCAAGAATTTTAGTGTGATAATGACTGTGGTTCATGTTTAATGCTCTAGTGAAAATTATTTGCTGCACTTTGTGAGAATGTTTTAAAAATGTTTTCATTTTTTTTAAAAAAATTCTTATAAAACTATGAATCAAATTACATACATACTGTATTTCTTCTATTGTAAGACGCCATCGATTGTAAGACGCACACTAATTTCAGTACCACCAACAGAAAAACCCCCAAAACCCTAAGACACACACGCGATTCTAAGGAGCACCCCATTTTTAGAGATGTTTATATGGGGAAAAAAAATGCATCTTAGAATTGAAGAAATAGGGTATATAACCTCTAAATTTGATTGTTTAGGCAATAAACTGCTATTGAAATGTTAAGAATACCATAGGTGTTGTATCCCATGTGAGTTTGGTTTTGTAAATAAGTTTTAAAACTGTGTTAATCTGATTGATTGTAGCTCCTGAAGAAGGATTACTTTTAATCTGAAACGTCGCGCATTCTGGACACAGACAAGAATTATTAAAGATTTTAATCACTTTTATTGGCACCAGAGCTAGTCTCTCAATCTGCGCCGTTTCTACACCTGCCGTTTTTCCTGGGATTGTCCTGGGATCATCCCTGTGCATCCAAATGACACACAGGGGATCCCGGGAGCAGGCAGGGATGACCCCTCCATTTGCCTGGGATAATTTTTAGGTGTAGAAAGGGCCATAGAATCATAGAATAGTAGAGTTGGAAGGGGCCTACAAGGCCATCGAGTCCAACCCCCTGTTCAATGCAGGAATCCACCTGAAAGCATCCCTGACAGATGGCTGTTGAGGTGCCTCTTGAAGGCCTCTAGTGTGGGAGAGCCCACGATACAGCGTTACCATGATGATGGGATCGTAATGATTTGAGACAAGGTGAAGCTTGTGAAGTACATTTGCAATGCAAATCCCTCTCCCTGTCCGCTGGCAGAAGAGACCGTTTTGGAACGACGTCTTCCTGGCTCACTGTCCGTCTTTTTGAAAATCCCAGCCTCCCCACACCCTACATCTCCTTCTCAAGGTGAAGCGAAAGCAAGACAATCCCGGCGCTTCCAAAATAGAAAGCATAAAATGGAGTAACGTAGAGAGGGAGGCAACCCTTCCCCCGCCCTCCTCTCTCCAAGGATTTAGAAGCAAACAAGAAAATGAAGAGAAGACGACAATGAGGGAGGGAGGGGGGAAAAGACAAGCTGACCCAGATTCTCCAGCTTGTGAAAAGAGTTAGATGAAAGCTGAAGGAAGACGGGAGGTTTGCATTTCACGTACATTCAAGCGATGCAGCAAAATTGGACAAGTTGTGCCTTCCGAGTTGAAGCTTGTGGCTTGACAGCCGCCCAGCCCTCTTTTGGGACCAGCCGATGCTGAGTTGATGAGCCAACACATTTGGCGAAGGTTACATTTTAGTAGGGGGTGTGCGTGCAAAGTTACCGTGACACTACGCAACGTGGCCTGCAATATTGCAACGACAGTTTTGGCTCAATCCATTAGCAGTAGGTCTGCGCACCGCTTCGGCTCCGGATCCGAATCTTGAGCCGAAGCAGGCCGATTCGGACCGACACTGAAGTGGGTCGGACCTGTCTGGACCCCGCTGCTCCTTACCTGGACCCGCTGTGAGCGCCGCTTTTAAAATGGTGACTTGCTTGAAGTGGCCCGCACAGCTGAGCATGCTCATGACGGGTCCAAGTAGGAGGCAGGGGTCTTGCATGGTTCAGTGCTGGCTGAGCAGCTGCCCCTGCTCCCGTGCCCCTGACGCGTGGGGTGGGGCTTGCACAGCAGGGGTGGAACACACAGTGGGTACCCAGGAAAGCGGGGTGCCATCTATCCACCTGGCCTGTCAGAAGTCCAAATAATTCAGACATCTGAAACTCGATCCAGAGTGGGTCGGATCTGGGCCGAGGTGAATCAGGGTCGATTTGGAAGCTCCGAAGTGAGTGGGGGGCTGTGCACAGCCCAGTCCTGTGTCAAAAGAGAGACTCCGTTTGATCAGAGGACGCAAGTTATGATTGCTGGAGGAAACCCTGGTGTTCCAGCCGTTAGTTTGTAAACACCCATGTGGCCCCTGACCAATCAGGTTTCCAGCAGTTTGACAACAGATATCTAAAGATAAACATAGGCAAGTGTTTTACTTCTACTCTTTACACAATGGCTACAGCCGTGCCGCATCATGTGGCCTTTAATGAATCAAAGAATCATAGAATAGCAGAGTTGGAAGGGGTCTACAAGGCCATCGAGTCCAACCCCCTGCTAAATGCAGAAATCCACCTTAAAGCATCCCTGACGGATGGTTGTCCAGCTGCCTCTTGAAGGCCTCTAGTGTGGGAGAGCCCACAACCTCCCTAAGTAACTGATTCCATTGTCGTACTGCTCTAACAGTCAGGAAGTTTTTCCTGATGTCCAGCCGGAATCTGGCTTCCTGTAACTTGAGCCCATTATTCCGTGTCCTGCACTCTGGGATGATTGAGAAGAGATCCTGGCCCTCCTCTGTGTGACAACCTTTCAAGTCCTTGAAGAGTGCTATCATGTCTCCCCTCAATCTTCTCTTCTGCAGGCTAAACATGCCCAGTTCTTTCAGTCTCTCTTCATAGGGCTTTGTTTCCTAACCCCCAATGACCTTGTCCTGGTGCAAAACTGCTTGTCTCCCCCCTGCACTGCTGCAGCCAGAGGTCCTGCCTGTCGCCCCAGAGGACACAGCAGCTCTCATGCCCTGGTGGGTGTGGAGAGGCCCAAAGTGACCGGCCCATGAAGCCGAGGGCGGGCATATTTTCTACCCCAACGGCCGGATTGTGCCCCTCAGACCAAACTGTAAGATGTCAAGGGTGGAGCTCCACCCTGAAGCTCCACCCCCTCCACTGACATCATTTCCCCCTCCCCATTTTACCTTTCTCCATGTGGAGAAAAGAATGGAGCTCCGTGCCTCTTCTCAGCATGGAGGAAGCTGCCATAGCCTGAGTCAGACCCTGGGTCCATCTAGCCCAGTATTGTCCACACTGACTGGCAGCAGTGTCTCTCTGGACTATCAGGCAGGATTCTTCCCCAGCCCTACTTGGAGATGCTGCCAGGGATCGAACCGGGGACCTCCTGCATGGGAAGCAGGGACTCTACTATTGCGCCACAGCTGTTCCCTGGGAAAGGTACTTAGTCAGTGCCTGGAGTAGGCGGCTCCTCCAGGCACCAGCTGGACTGGTCACCTCCTTCACTCACTGTCCTGATTGGGTGGACAAATTGTCACTTGGGTGGCGCCAGCTGAGTCATACTGAGTCCAAGACGGAGGTGGGACCTCTGAGAATGGGAGGGGCCTTTGAGAGGGGTGGAGCCTGTAGGCTCAAAGGGGAGCCCCTGTAAGTAGTTGGGCAGGTTCGCCAACCCCGTATGGCTAGACAGGGATTTGAATTGGGCTCTCCCTCGTCCACTACTCAGTCACTACACAATGCTAGTTTCCATAGGCCTCGTTCCAACTGAGTGGGTCAGGACTATACCACTTTAGACTTAGATCATAGAATCATAGAATTGTAGTGTTGGAAGGGGCCTCCAAGGCCACTGAGTCCAACTCCTTGCTCAATGCAGGAATCCACCCTAAAGCATCACTGACAGATGGCTGTCCAGCTGCCTCCTGAAGGCCTCTAGTGTGGGAGAGCCCACCACCTCCCTAGGTAACTGGTTCCATTGCCGTACCGCTCTAACAGTCAGGAAGTTTTTCCGGCTGTCCAGCCTGAATCTGGCTTCTTGTAACTTGAGCCCGTTATTCCGTGTCCTGCATTCTGGGAGGATCAAGAAGAGATCCCGGCCCTCCTCTGTGCGACAACCTTTCAAGTATTTGAAGAGTGGAAGCTCGCATGATCCTCCTGATCAAATCAATGCCCCCACATGTAGAAAACTAGCATGCCAAGGAGAAGGCTAGTTTCGTTCGTCCTGATGTGTCCAATTTCTAGCAGGCAGAGAATTTGGCAGCAGGGGAAGGAAGAGCATGCCTTTGTGTGAGCGGTCCATCCTCAAGTCTGAACTTGCACAGCCCAGACACGGGTTTACCACCACAGTGAGAAAATGAGTTCCAACTAATTCTAGGTTGGGCACCTGGAAACACAGAGGAGACACACACACACACACAGGGCTGCTGCCAGACTATTTTGCACCCTAGGCAGGCTCGCCATACTGAACCCCCCCCCCCCGCGCCCGCTCCTGGCTTGGAAGCTAGGACTCTGGGGTTGGGGGGTGGGAGCGGCGGCTTCAGAATGGCACGCCTGGGCGTGCTGTTCTGAAGCTGCAGCCCCGCCCCCCAACCCCAGCATCCTGGCTTCCAAGCCAGGAGCGGCTTCCGGCCGGGCACGGGCTTCGAAACCAGGATGCTGGGGTTGGGGGGGGGGGGCGGCGGCTTTGGAACAGCGCGCCCGGAAGCCGCTCTAGGAGAGCAACTTCTGGATGCGCCGTTTCGGCGCCCTCCTTTGCTTGGCGCTCTAGTCCGCCGCCTGAGCTGCCTCTATGGCAGCGCCTGCCCTGCACACACACACCGCTGTGACTTTCTTGATGGAGCGACATTGAGGAGGGTGGGTGGGTCTTGCTTAATGGCTTGGACCACGCTGCAAAAATACATGGATGGGTTTATTTTGGGAGTGTCATGCCTGGGTGGTTTGCCGTGATGCTCAGGAGGAGAGAACTAAAAATGAAGAGAGCTGATGGAAACTGGGCGGGGGCGGGGAGGAGGAACTAGCCAGACCTCACCTGGGCACCTGCCATGGCATTTTACATTTGCAAGCAGCAGCAGAGTTTTGGAGCTGGTTTCTTCTACTGACTCGTGAAATAATTTCTGTACTGGTGAGCACTACAGGCTAAATCTGCCATCTACTTTTAACCCCGTTAAGAGATAAGAAATGATTATTCTCCTAATTGCCGTGCCGTTACTTTATTGGTTAAATTAACATTCAATTGCAGGGGTTTTTACTGTGCAATATACAATATTATTTCACCTACTGTGTGCTCAGAGTCTCCTTGTCACAGCACCAGCAGGAGAAATCCTTTTAACAAATAGGTAAATATAAGCCTTTGGGGGGGAAAAATAAGGGGGAACAGAGAGGTAATTATTTCAGCTATGTTAGTGGGTGAAGGAGGGGAAAAAGGGGGCTAAAAGTAAGTCCCAAACGCTGAAAATTATTAAGCCATCTGTAGGGGGAAGTGGCAGTGATTCAAGAAGCGACACAGACGTTCGAACGTAAGAACGTGCAAAGAGACCTGCTGGTTCAAATGCAAAGCCCATCTCAACCAGTGTACTGTTTCCGAGAGTGGACAGCCTTAGGAAATCCACATGTAGGGTAAGGAAGGCAATAACCTATCCCTCAATGTTTGTTCCAACCCCATAAGTCAGTTATTCCATGAGTCAATTATGCATCGTCTGAAGCAGTACATTCTTTTATCTCTCCTGAATGCAGAGCTGATGGATTCTATTGGTTCTAGTATTATGGGAGAGAGGACCTCTTCTTGTTCAAGTGAGAAGGATTTTGGAATTGTTGAAGATCACAAGCTGAATATGAGCCAACAGTGTGATGTGGCTGCAAAAAAAGCAAAGGCTATTTTGGGCTGCATTAATAGAAGTATAGCTTCCAAATCGTGTGAGGTACTGGTTCCCTCTATTCAGCCCTGGTTAGGCCTCAAATTGAGTATTGCATCCAGTTATAGAATCATAGAATCATAGAATAGCAGAGTTGGAAGGGGCCTACAAGACCATCGAGTCCAACCCCCTGCTCAATGCAGGAATCCACCCTAAAGTTCTGTGCACCACACTTCAAGAAGGACACAGACAAGCTGGAACGTGTTCAGAGGAGGGAAACCAGGATGATCCGGGGTCTGGAAACAAAGCCTGTGAGGAGAGACTGAAAGAACTGGATATGTTTAGCCTGGAGAAGAGATGGCTGAGGGGAAACATGATAGCACTCTTCAAGGACCTGAAAGGTTGTCACATAGAGGAGGGCCAGGATCTCTTCTCGATCCTCCCAGAGTGCAGGACACGGAATAATGGGCTGAAGTTACAGGAAGCCAGATTCTGGCTGGACATCAGGAAAAACTTCCTGACTGTTAGAGCAGTATGACAACAGAACCAATGACCTAGGGAGGTTGTGGGCTCTCCCACACTAGAGGCCTTCAAGAGGCAGCTGGACAAGCATCTGTCAGGGATGCTTTAGGGTGGATTCCTGCATTGAGCAGGGGGTTGGACTCGATGGCCTTGTGGGCCCCTTCCAACTCTACTAATCTATGATTCTAAGCAAGAGGAAACACAATCACTTAGATTGGCTCTCTCTAGACTAGGCTTCCTGAAACTGCCCCCCCCCCAGAAGTGTTGGACTGCAACTCCCATCCACCCCAGCCAGCATGGCCGTTGAGTCATTAAGCTTAATGTAGTAGTAGTAGTAGTAAGGCTATAGTTGGACTATACCACTTCAGACTGTGGCTGGGTGTCCTGCTTTGGCTGTAGCAGGCTCAAGATGCAGTGGAGTTCAGCCTATAGGAAAGGAAAGGAACCTCTCGTGCAAGCACTGAGTCATAACTGACTCTTGGAGGGACGCCAGCTTTCGCAGACGTTTTCTTGGCAGGCCTTATAGCGGGGTGGTTTGCCATTGCCTTCCCCGGCCGTTATTACCTTTTCCCCAGCTAACTGGGTACTCATTTTACCGACCTCGGGAGGATGGAAGGCTGAGTCGACCCGAGCCAAGCTGCCTGAAACCAGCTTCTGCTGGGATCAAACTCAGGCTGTGGGGAGAGTTTCAGCTGCAGAAACTGCTGTTTTACTGCTCTGCGCACACAAGGCTCTTCAGGCTATAACAGAAGTGATTTAAGTCCAGGCAGAGGTCAGAGCACAGGCAGACAAGACAACCAAGCAACAACCATCTGTCAGGGATGCTTTAGGGTGGATTCCTGCATTGAGCAGGGGGTTGGACTAGATGGCCTTGTAGGCCCCTTCCAACTCTGCTATTCTATGATTCTATGATTCTAAGAATGGTCACAATAATAGACAAGAGGTCAAACATGGTAAACCAGTCAGGTATGGTGCATAGTCTAGAAGCAGAACAGATTGCGCTGGAGGGGATGTAAGGAATTTATTTATTTATTTATTTATTTATTTATTTATTGCATTTCTATACCGCCCAATAGCTGGAGCTCTCTGGGCAGTTCACAAAAATTAAAACCATTCAAAGTATAAAACAACAGTATAAAACCACACTATAAAATATAATATAAAAGCTCAACCAGATAAAAACAGCAGCAATGCAAAATTATTACAAATTTAAAACACCGAGTTAAAATATATTTATAGACTGTTTAAATGCTGGGAGAATAAAAAAGTCTTCACCTGGCGTCTAAAGGCATCTAATGTAGGTGCCAAGCGAACCTCCTTAGGGAGCTCATTCCACAGCTGGGGTGCCACAGCAGAGAAGGCCCTCCTCCTGGTAGCCACCTGCCTCACTTCCTTTGGCAGGGTACTACCAGGTATCACCCAGCATATGTGGTGGCCCTGTGTAAAAGTGGCAAAGTTTTGGTCTGTAATCTTTGGTGAAATGGATAAGATACCTAGGTAGCAGTTGGAGAGAACACCAGAGTTGGCACTTTTAGGACTATTTCTGGGAAACAACAAAAACTGCTCCTTTAAGCCATTGGCTGGATTTTTGTTGGCGGCATCCGGACTGGTCATTGCTCAATTTTGGAAGGACCTAAAAGGAGTTTCATTGGAAGCCTGGTGGACTTGGGTCTGGAAGATTGCCTTATCTGAACAATTAACAGACAAGTTACAATTGGCAAAAGGAAATAGGGAACATGATACATTCGCTACGGATTGGTATCAATTTATTATGTATGTTGGTAGCACTCAATTTCATAACACTTCGCCTGCAGCGTATCGGTCCCTCTGGTTCAAGTGAATAATGTATTTTGTATTTTTCTGCCTTAATTTATTATTATAATTACTGAATGCTTGAACTATTGCATGTAGGGAGGAAATAGAGTGTTAATTTTCAAAAATTTCAAAAAAAATAAATAAAATTTGTATAAAGAAAAAAAGAAAGAAGTAGAACCGTTAGGCAGTCCAAAAGGTCAGGAAACAGGGCTTCAGGTACGGTTCAGGAGACAAGGTACAAGACAGTACGGACCAAGATGTTTCAACACTGGCTGGTTTCTAGTGAAGGCTTTTAAGGCCAAAGCCTGCTGGGCCCCACCCAGAGCTCAGCTGCAGTAATCAGAGCTCTCTTTTCAGAACCTGAGGAGTCATTCTTTCCTGAGACCTTTCCTGCAGGTGAGCCCTCATTGCACAGAAGACCTACTGGCTTGAGGTGATGGCGCTCCCGGGGGTCAGGGGATTGCTCAGCCTCTGCCTCAGAGTTCCTTTCTCCTGACAGGGATGGACCTGCCTCCACCTCCCCCAAGGGCCCAGGCTTGGGGCTGAGGGCCAAGGGCTCCCCCAAGGGCTCAGTACCACATGACATTCTGATTAACAAACTAGCTAAAAGTGGGCTAGATGGAACAACTATTAGGTGGATTCACAGTTGGCTACAGAATCGGACTCAAAGAGTACTTATCAATGGAACCTTCTCAAACTGGGGAGAGGCAACGAGTGGGGTGCCGCAGGGCTCAGTCCTGGGCCCGGTGTTCGTCAACATTTTTATTAATGATTTGGATGAGGAGGTGCAGGGAACGCTGACCACATTTGCAGATGACACAAAATTGGGTGGGATAGTTAATACCCTGGAAGACAGAAACAAACTTCAAAGTGATCTTGATAGGCTGGAGTGCTGGGCTGAAAAACAACAGAATGAAATTGAATAGGGATAAATGCCAAGTTCTACATTTGGGAAATAGAAACCAAATGCACAGTTACAAGATGGGGGATACTTGGCTCAGCAATACTACAAACGAGAAGGATCTTGGAATTGTTGTAGATCGCAAGTTGAATATGAGCCAACAGTGCGATATGGCTACAAGAAAGGCCAATGCTATTTTGGGCTGCATTAATAGAAGTATAGCTTCCAAATCACGTGAGGTACTGGATCCTCTCTATTCGGTTGTCACACAGAGGAGGGCCAGGATCTCTTCTCGATCCTCCCAGAGCGCAGGACACGGAATAACGGGCTCAAGTTGAAGGAAGCCAGATTCCATCTGGACATCAGGAAAAACTTCCTGACTGTTAGAGCAGTACGACAATGGAATCAGTTACCTAGGGAGGTTGTGGGCTCTCCCACACTAGAGGCCTTCAAGAGGCAGCTGAACAACCATCTGTCAGGGATGTTTTAGGGTGGATTCCTGCATTGAGCAGGGGGTTGGACTCGATGGCCTTGTAGGCCCCTTCCAACTCTGCTATTCTATGATTCTATGGTCTGGGGTGCCCTGGGCTTCCGGTGCCTCTAGGTCCTCCTTTGAGAAGGACTGCTCAAATAGGGGCATGACATCAGGATGGAATGCGTTTGGGATGCAAAAGCTAGCTTGTCAGGGTGAAGGGTTCGAATCTACTCTTGTAGTTCTGTGTGTGCGTGGAATAGCTTCGGCTATTGGGCGGTATAGCAATGCAATAAATAAAATAAAATAAATAAATTTCATATTTTTTTTGGGGGGGGAATGGAGGAACTTTCCATCCCGCAAATCCCCACTTGCAACCTGAAGTTGTTCAGTCCGCACACAGGTGCACCTCCCTGGTGAGGACAGTGGCCCACATCCCATTGGGCTGCTATTCTTCTCGTTCGCTTCCTTAGAATTTGGTTTGATCACGTATCCATTTTTGGTAGCCGGCTGGTTGCCTGTTCTCCATCGACAAACACACTTTGAAAAACCGAAGTACCATTTTATTCTCCAAATCAGTGCCTGTTGCTATTAGCGGTTTAGCCCGAGAACGTAAAGATGCATTTCACGGGCGTCCGAGACACAGAATGGATGCATTTTCTCTCCAAGAATGCTCCCTTTGTTATGGCTGAGCTCTGCCGTTTCTCCTCTTCCAACCTCTGACTCTTGGCCATGACTTGTTTTGGGTGGGTGGTGAAAGGATTTTTCAACATCCCTCAGCTTGTTCCAATTTGCTTTTCAAAGCTGGCAATCAGGATTGCGAAGGGAGCAGGTAAAAGGATCTAGTTCTATTAATTTGGATGGGTCATTTCTCTTGTTTGAGCCATATTCAGTTTCGCTGGCAGTTCCGCTTCCATGAGCTAAGAGAATCCAGTGCTCCACCGCCCGGTCCCGCGTGTGGGTCTACGGTTTCACATCCAGACCCAGGTTCAGCTCTGGTGCGGCAACAGATATGCTACACCTGTTGAAAAGGTGAAGAAATGTGGCAAGGGCTATTTTTTTTTAGGGGGGGGGGCTTTTCCGTTTTGCTTCACAGCTGCAGGTTTTAAAAATCCCCCCTGAGAAGAATGGCATTGTACTTCCTTCTATAACAGGCATGGAACAACATCTGTCCTGAAAAATCTTTCATTCAAAATAAACTTGGGAAAAACCGTCACTTCCAAATTTATTACTGGATAGATACCACAGCCCACCTGGGCTAGCACTGCTCAGTGCAGGAACCCTATTTTCTTCTTATTTTAAAAAGCACCTTATAGTCAAAGGGCAGCTGGCTGTGCTACAGATGTTCATTCTTTTTAATTTTTCCTTTAAAAATATTTCCCCCTACAATAAAATGGTGCTCATTCTCAATTCAATGCATTAAGAATCAGGGCAGGAGAATCAAACGCCAGGCTATTTCTGCACTATGATGCTACTAGTTCAGCAAGGTTAAAACGTGAAACTGCACGCGCTCGGAATATCTCGTCATTTTTCAACCAAGGTTGGCAAACAGTTGTTGTAATTGTTGTTTGCTGGATGGGACATGTTGGGAGTCATAGGACTTTATTCTGTCTAAACATCTGTAGTCTTGGGCCCTTAGGGTTTAGAATTATCTAGCTTGACCAATGACTCCTTTGGCTGATTCCCAAGTGCGGTTGCATGTCGGTGGGCGAGGTCAGTTGGAAGGGGCCTACAAGGCCATCGAGTCCAACCCCCTGCTCAATGCAGGAATCCACCCTAAAGCATCCCTGACAGATGGTTGTCCAGCTGCCTCTTGAAGGCCCCTACTGTGGGAGAGCCCACAACCTCCCTAGGGAACTGGTTCCATTGTCGTACTGCTCTGTCAGGAAGTTTTTCCTGATGTCCAGCTGGATTCTGGCTTCCTTTAACTTGAGCCCGCTATTCCACTTTGGGAGGATCAAGAAGAGATCCTGGCCATCCTCTGTGTGACAACCTTTCAAGTATTTGAAGAGTGCTATCATGTCTCCCCTCAATCTTCTCTTCTCCAGGCTAAACATGCCCAGTTCTTTCAGTCTCTCTTCCTAGGGCTTTGTTTCCAGACCCCTGATCATCCTGGTTGCCCTCCTCTGAACACGCTTCAGCTTGTCTGTGTCCTTCTTGAATTGTGGAGCCCAGAACTGGACGCAATACTCTAGATGAGGCCTAACCAGGGCCGAGTAGAGAGGAACCAGTACCTCACGTGATTTGGAAGCTATATTTCTATTAATGCAGCCCAAAATAGCATTTGCCTTTCTTGCAGCCATATCGCACTGTTGGCTCATATTCAGTTTGTGATTTGATCACTATCAAATCATCTTTGATTCCAGAGCAAAAACAATCAGTTCATTGTGACCCAGTTCATTCTGATCCCAGTTATCAATTAAGATATGAGGGTTCCTTCCCAACAAGGCTTTTATCAAGGCAATGACCTGCATCATTCATGAAACTTTACGGAGTGGGTGGAAGGACAGCTGATGTTGTCTTCCAATATTTCCCCTTACTGAAGAAAATCCGTTGGTAGCACAAGGAACCCTCCAATATTAAGCCTCCAAGATTTCTTGACTTTTGAGTTTGGAGGAAAATCCTGCTGTGTCTGAAAGTCTTTGCATTTGAATCTCTGAATCCAAGTTTGGTTTGATTAAGGCCTGTTTCAGATGTGCAGAAAGATGAGGTGGTAGGGTCCTGAGGCGCTAGAATGGGCTGTGCCACTTCAGACTGCAGGCAAGGGATCCCATTTTGGGGAGGAAAAAGCGTGGGGAGATTTCAATTTAGGGATGGATGGATGAGTGTATTTCTCATCTGTATCAGTTCCCCATGTGATCATTGATAAGTGTGTTCTGCCTTGTTTCTGCATCAATCTACAATCACACACACACACACACACACACACACACACACACACACCGCATGCAAATTCATGTTATTTTTGAACGGATTCCCACCCACCCTTCCCACAAAATGCACATTTTTACACACATTTAATGCTAACATGACTTCACGGTTTAACCTAAAATACCCATTTTAATCTGCATTTCAGCGAGCTAAGAACTGCATCTCAACATCTGGAAAAGTGCAAAAACTGAAGTATATTCTGATCCATGTATTAGTCCAGGGAGTGGAAATCGAGTCAGTTTGCTCAAAAAGGTGGACTGAATGAGCATCCTTATTTCAAAGTGGGCAGAAAACAGAGTGGGTTGGTTTGGCCAGACCCTCTTACATGAGCCTGAAAAGAAATGGGGCTGGCAACACACCACCTTCTGCCCCACTGTGAGCATTCGGTATAGCCCCAGCCCTATGCTGAGGAACCTCACAGCACTCCTGCACCAAGGAATCAAGATCTAGGTCAAGATCTCAGGAAGCTCTAAGATTTAAGAACATAAATGCTGGATCAGACCAAGGGTCCATCTAGTCCAGCACTCTGTTCTCACAGTGGCCAACCAGCTGTTGACCAAGGACCAACAAAGCAGGACATGGTGCAACAGCACCCTCCCACCCATGTTCCCCAGCAACTGGGGCACACAGGCTTCCTGCCTCTAATACTGGAGATAGCACACAACCATCAGGCTAGTAGCTTGGAGCTGCAAGCTCTAAGTATCTGATTCAGCCCCCCCCCCAACTCTTTTGGATCAGTATTTAGAAATCTGAGAGTTTTATGGGGGCTGTAAGAAAATAACTACCATGGGGGTGTGTGTGCCCATTTGCAAAACGGCTTCCATGGTGGGAATGGCTTGTCCCCAAACACCCATTTCCTATGACGCAAACTGGTGAGACTAAATAGATAGTAAATTGTCCAAGAACCTAATTACAAGGCAAAGGTGAGGGTCTGAGCTCTGAAACGCAAAATGTCTTTTTTGAATCCAAATAAGGTTGCCCTCGAGGGCAGCACTTTGCTTTGCAGCATGCCACCCTCCCAGTTTAAAATAAAAACCAGGAGGGGAAAGAACCCTGCTGTGCACTAAGAGGGGTGTCTGTGGAACCCAGATCTGTGTCCTCAGTCAACAAGGACCAATCATGAACAGGTCCAGGCTAAGATATTTTGCTACCTGAGGTGGACAAGGTAGCACTCCCCTCCATTTCAACATACAAAAGCTAATGGGACTGGCAGATGGGTCTTATTCAGCACCAGTGATTGGGGAGCATCCACCCAAGGGTGGTAGGGTGTCATGCTCTCTGGCCTTGACCCTCCCTCTGGCTCAGAAGAGGACTCCAAGGTGGAGGAGACATCCTTCACTGAGCCTTCCAGGCCAGAGAACAAGGCTTTACCGACTCCTTGAGCTCATTTTACATTTCTATTCTGTCCTACAGCCGAAGCTCTTTGGGTGGTTCACAAAAAACCTCATCCCCCAATGCAATCCTCACTACCCCCATGCCGAAGGAACAAGTGGGAGCGGACAGGTCCTGGGTTCACAGTAGGCCCAGAGCAGCCAGCCTTCACAAAGCGTTAGAAGATCCCTGCATTTTGCTGAGACAACAGATGTTCCTGAGTCAGTTCCAGCCAGCATGGAGCTGTCCAGGGTCCTGACTCTTGACTTGCCTCTGCCTCCTGATTTGGACCAGCTTTCCTGGGAATCTTGAATTGAGCTAGATGGCACTCAGGCTAGCTCAGGGGCTGCAGGGCAGTCTCTCTCTCTCTCTCTCTCTCTCTCTCTCTCTCTCTCTCTCTCTCTCTCACACACACACACACACACACACACACACACACACACACACACACACACACAGAGAGAGCTGGGCTCTCCAACACCTCCCCAGGGCTCTCCACTCCCCAGCCTCTGCTGCCTGGGGTGGCCACCTCACTCTGCCTAATGGTAGAGCTAGTCCTGATTGTGACCATTGACCAAGATCTCTCCCCCTGCCCACAACCCTAATGCAAGCAAGGAGTCACATGGGAAGCTGCCCTATGCCAGGTCAGATTATTTGTCTGCCTGAATTAATTGGGGCTTTCTGCTAAAGATGGGACTTGGGACCTTCTGTGTGCAACACATGTGCCTTCACACAGAATTATGGTGGAAATGAGGTGGTAGGGTCCTGAGGTGTCAGGGCAGACAGTATCACTTCAGCATGCACATGGGGAGATGCCCCCTACATACAAAACAAGCTCTTTGGAAGTAGAAAACTAGCCTCCTGGGAGTGGGCCGGGCTAGGAGCTTTCTCCCTTGTCTGCTAGCTTTTTACTTGCAAGGAGGATTTGTTTGTTTTGGTTTGGTTTTGAAACAAAACAGCCTGAATTGGGCAAAGCGTGGAGAACGAGGAGGCACATCATGAGCCTTTGATTCGGTCCACTCGCAAAAGCCACGGTTTGTGCTCACCCTGACCTTGCAAGCTACCAGTCCACCTGACCCTGGAGCACTCAGGTATTTATTTATTTATTTATTTATTACATTTCTATGCCGCCCAATAGCCGGAGCTCTCTGGGCGGTTCACAAAAATTAAAATCATTCAAAGTATAAAACAACAGTATAAAACCATACTATAAAATATAGGGATGTGCTCCGCTTCTCCTCGAACCGGAGAAGCAGGAACGGAGCGGGGAGCTTCGCCTACCCTTAAGGCGGAGGCGAAGAGAGTCAGGGGGGCTGCGGATCGAGGCGAAGAGGATCGCCTCAATCCGGAGCTTCACCTGAAGGTAAGTGGGGGGGAGGGGGACTAATCTGGCCGAGGCCTCTTTCGGCTTCAACCGGGGCCTCAATTGAAGCCCGCGATGGAGGAAGGTAAAGGAGGAAGGTAAGGGGGCTGGGGCTGGGGCTGGGGCCGGGGCAGGGGCCTGGCCTACCTGGCGTCGCCGGCACTGCCATCCATTCAGCAGCGCCGCCGCCAGGTAAGGGAGCAGGGAGGAGGGACGCTTACCTTCCTCTGTCGCCGGCTTCAATTGAGGCCCCGGTTGAAGCTGGAAGTGAAGACCGAGGCCTCTTCCAGCTTCAACCGGGGCCTCAATTGAATCCCGTGACGGAGGAAGGTAAGAGGTGGGTGGGTGGGTGGTTTCTCTTGCGCCGCTGCCACCGCCGTCCATATAGTGACGGCAGCGAAGCCGGATCTCGCTCTGCGGAGTGGAGCAGGAGACAGGCGGAGCGGCGCGAAGAGGATCGGGCCCGATCCGGATTTTCCGGATTGGGCCACGAAGCGGATTGGGGGGTCCGTGCACACCCCTAATAAAATACAATATAAAAGCTCAACCAGACAAAAACAGCAGCACTGCAAAATTACAGATATAAAACACCGAGTTAAAATTTATTTATAGACTGCTAAAATGCTGGGAGAATAAACAGGTCTTCACCTGGTGTCTAAAAGCATATAATGTAGGGGCCAAGCGAACCTCCTTAGGGAGCTCATTCCACAGCCGGGGTGCCACAGCAGAGAAGGCCCTGCTCCTCCTGGTAGCCACCTGCCTCACTTCCTTTGGCAGGGGCTCGCGGAGAAGGACCCCTGAGGATGACCTTAGGGTCCGGGCAGGCACATATGGGAGGAGGCGTTCCTTCAGATAAACTGGCCCCAAGCCGTTTAGGGCTTTAAATGTCAATACCAGCACTAATGTACCTTGGGGCAAGAAGGAGGAGGTAGCACAGGAGGAAGCAACAGCTTAGGGCTCTTCTAGGCCTTAGAAGGCCTTGTTACCCCACCAGAGGCCTGAACCGGGACTACAAATCCCAGGATCCCTTGCAAGAAAATGTTGTTCTGTGTGCAAATCCTACTCAAGAGAAGGCCCTCCAAGTTACTCCTTCACAGGCTCATCTGTCTAGCAGTTTTCTGTAGACAACTTCACAAATGCTATAAAGCCCTGAGGAAGAACGCAACTGCGTTCGAAACGCGTAGGCACCCTGGCACTTTAATAAAACTTTTGCTAATATTTATGTTTGAAGATTACTTGGTTCCGCCCTTGCCTTTGGCTATTTTTTACTGAAAGCCTGGAGAGCAGCTGCTGCCAGTCAGTGTCGACAATACTGGGTAGGTGGACTGATGCACTGACTAGTGGAGGCTGGTGCCTCCGACGACAGTGGGGTGGTGAATCCGCTCCAGGTTTTGGTCAGAGCTAGTCAGAACTCTAAAGAAGCTCTCAAGGTGCTAAGAGTTCTGGCTGGTACCTTTGCCTAAGAGCAACTCAAAGAACACCGCCACCCGCACCCGAGAATGTGCAAGCTTTCCAGATCTCCACATCTCTTCAGGATACAGACATCCTTAATGCAACATCAACTCATTCTCCTCTTCAGTTCCTGCCTCTTCCCCTGTCCAGAACCTGTCAGTATCAGGCCCGTTCACCCTAGTCTCGGGTTTTGGAACCTGAATCGGACTCAGAAGCTGAAGGGGAAGAAGCAGACCTTCACCAGGGGGAGGAAATTCCCCAAGACTCTTCAGGGGTCAACAAGGAATCTTCCCGGGAGCTTTTTGGACAGGAGGCCCAGGCTTAGAGATCACCCTTCCCCAGCCCCCTTGGGGATTCAGTCACTGTTAGAGGGGGATGTAGTATCAGAGCTGACAGACCCCAGAGTCTGCTGCAGGGTCAAACAAGTGGAATTGAGAGGAGGTGGGCTAGCCACTCACCGGAGGAACTTGGAGACCCTCCTTGAAAGAGGGGTCTGGTAAAAGCCTTTTGGGAATGGAGGGAAACTGTCCATTTTGTCGACAGGCAAATGCCTTCCCTTGTTAGCAGGGCCGGCGCTGCCATAGAGGCAACTCAGGCGGTGACCTAGAGCACCAACTAAGCGAGGGCGCCGAACGGCACACCCAGAAGCCGCTCTCCTTGAGCAGCTTCCGGGCGTGCTGTTCCAAAGCTGCTGCCCAGGCTGCCCCCCCCAACCCCAGTGTCCTGGCTTCAAAACTGGGAGCGCGTTGGCGCGCGTGCACACACGGGAGAACGGGGACGGGGCAGAGGCTTCAGAACGGGCCTGCCTGGAGCGCAATATAGTCTGGCGCCAGCCCAGCTTGTTAAACTGATTAAGTTCAGAGGATGGCTCTTTGTATTAACACTCCCCAAAGGTGTGAAGAAACATCTATTTACTGAATCAAGCTTTTTTGTGGGTTGCACAACAGACTTCTTTATCGTCTCACATCTCAGTGGGAGGACTTGGGAACACGACACAACCTGCTTTTTGTAACCTCTTGCCCGATACAGAGATCTGGAGATCCCAAAAACGTATGCATTTGGGGGTGATTTTTTGGCTGGCTGAATAAAGGCATTACTACACTAAGATGGATTTTTCCTTATTAAAATATTACACTGATGATTGACCACTGACAAAATCAATTTGCGAAAGGGGCAGGGAAGCGTAGAAGTAGGGCCTGCAAGAAAGTGTGGCAGGGTGGGGTGCGCTTGCCTGGTGTTCCAGCCAGCCCTATTCCCGAATACTCCATTCCATTTTCCCTCCCAGTTTTTTGTTATTACCTGTCAGCATCCTATGGCCAGGGAGCTTGCTCAGTTGTCATTAGGGTATTTTTAGGGTCCCCCTTAGGCTTTCTTTCATTCTTTCTCTTTGCATTTTGGCAATGCTTGGAGTTCCCCACTGATCTCTGGAAATAGAGGAAAGGGTAAAAAGCTATTCTTTGACCACCAGGGGGCAGACACGGCCTTTGGACAAAATGCTCATTCATTATTTTTCCCCTATTCTTTTTTTAAAAACTGGTGACCTTATGATAGATTCCCGCTTCCCTAATACTGCCTTTTCTTCCAAATCATTAGGTGAACCTATTATGGTCTGTAAAGCAGGCTATGCAAAGGAATGGGGGTCTGCCAAGGCTTTAGAGCCAGGCTACATATGACATTTGCCACACTGCTGAAAACAGCCTCCTGTCGCTGTGGCAAACTGCCTGCTCCCGTGCAATGTGCAGTAGGTGCAAACTTGGTGGATCGGGGCCCATGGTGTAGTTAGGGAAGAGGGGTGGAGCGGCTCAGACAGGGGAATGGAATAAGCATCAATCGTCATATTCCTGTCTTTCCTAACCTGGTGGCCCTCCGGATGTGTTGGATTACAACTCCCATCATCCCCAGACAGCATGGGGGCATTGCTACTAGTTGGTTACTTGGCAGGCAAAACGCCAGTGGGCAAGTAGGCCGTGGTAGTTCAGGAGGCAGAAAACCTTTTAAACCCTTCCTGAAGACACACTTGTTCAACCAGGATTTCCCTGAGCTATAAGTACCTAGGACCACCTCCATTTTACTGTGCCTTTATGGTAGTTGGAAGTGTTTTAATGTTGAATTTTAATATTGTATTTTGATGTTGTGAACCTCTGAACGGTTCTATTATATCCAGTGGTATATAACCAGATACAAAAAAGGGCAGGGCTCCTGCAGCTTTAACTGTAGTGATGGGGGATACTTGACTCAGCAATACTACAAATGAGAAGGATCTTGGAATTGTTGTAGATTGCAAGCTGAATATGAGCCAACAGTGCGATATGGCTGCAAGAAAGGCCAATGCTATTTTGGGCTGCATTAATAGAAGTATAGCTTCCAAATCACGGGAGGTACTGGTTCCTCTCTATTCGGCCCTGGTTAGGCCTCATCTAGAGTATTGTGTCCAGTTCTGGGCTCCACAATTCAAGAAGGACGCAGACAAGCTGGAGCGGGTTCAGAGGAGGGCAACCAGGATGATCAGGGGACTGGAAACAAAGCCCTATGAAGAGAGACTGAAAGAACTGGGCATGTTTAGCCTGGAGAAGAGAAGATTGAGGGGAGACAGGATAGCACTCTTCAAATACTTAAAAGGTTATCACACAGAGGAGGGCCAGGATCTCTTCTTGATCCTCCCAGAGTGCAGGACATGGAATAACGGGCTCTAGTTACAGGAAGCCAGATTCCAGCTGGACATCAGGAAAAACTTCCTGACTGTTAGAGCACTACGACAATGGAACCAGTTACCTAGGGAGGTTGTGGGCTCTCCCACACTAGAGGCCTTCAAGAGGCAGCTGGACAACCATCTGTCAGGGATGCTTTAGGGTGGATTCCTGCATTGAGCAGGGGGTTGGACTCGATGGCCTTGTAGGCCCCTTCCAACTCTGCTATTCTATGATTCTATGAAGAGGGGATTTCACCAGGGCTCCTGCATGCGTACAAAGGACAGCTGCTGAAATTCCCTTTGCAATAGAACTGTTAAAGAGACAGGAGCCCTGTCCTTCTTTCCATAGGGTCACCCTAGGATGGAGGGGGTAGAGGTTTGTGGTGTCTGGATGAGCTGAGGGTAACACCTGGAGAGTCACTGGATGGACTCTGGTGAGGCCTGTAGGCTAATAGGTGGAGCCTAATGGGCACAGCAACAAAGCAGAGAGCCAACGCTCTCACAGGCCTCCTGGGGAGTCTTGTCAGTGGGCATCTGGTGGGCAGTGGACCATTGCCAGGTGCCCAGCTTACCTACCTGTGACACCAACCTTGCTAACAGCTGTTGATAGACAAATCCTCCCTGGTTTGTTGCGTTGCTTTTTAATGGACCCCAGAACTGTTGTTGTTCAAATGGATACTGTTGTTTTATACTGTTGGGTTTGATGGTTTAAAATTTTGTATACTTTTTAATGTTCACTGTTTTTAACTTTTGTAAACTGCCCAGAGAGCTTCGGCTATCGGGCGGCACGTCAATTTAATCAATCAATCAATCAATCAATCAATCAATCAATCAGACTGCAGTGGGTCACCACAAGTTCTGGTAGAGAATTTTATAAGGTCAGTCTTGAATGTGCTGCCTTTCAACTTCATCAGATGACATCAAGTTCCAGTATTACGAGAGAAAGGGAAGTGTATATCCAATCTGTCGTCACCCTTTCGTTTGGGGAATCTTTCAGCGCCTTGGAGAGCTCCTTTAGGGGTCTGGCTGGTTCTGGCTGAAACCTGAGGCGCACCACCCCTCGGACATCGGAGCCGCCAGCCTCCACTGGGCGAGGGTTGCCTTATTATTAGGGGTGTGCACGGACCCCCCCGCTCCGCCCCACGGGCCGATCCGAAAATTTCGGATCGGCCCGCTCCGCTCCGCATCGCTCCGCCCATACTCCGCTCCTCTTCGCCGCGGAGCTCCGGCTCCGAATCGGAGGTCCGCAGTGGAGGGAAGTGGTGCCAGGTAAGGCTGGGAGAGGAGGGCGGGGGGGGGTTACCGGGCCCTGCCGCCGTCGCCGCCCATGCAGCGACGGCGGCAGAGCCCGGTAAGGGACCAAGGGGGAGGGGGGCCTTACCTGCGTCCGTCCGCGGTCCCTTAGCTTCTTCAGTTGAGCCCGCGGTTCAGTCAGGAAGTCTGGGCCGCAAGTGCGGCCTAGACTTCCTGGTTGAACCGCAGGCTCAATTGAAGAAGCCGAGGGACCGCGGACGGACGCAGGTAAGGGAGAGGAGGGGGGGTTACCGGGCCCTGCCGCTGTCGCCGCATGGGCGACAGCGACAGCGGCAGGGCCCGGTAAACCCCACTTACCTTTCCAGCGGAGCTCCGGATCGAGGCGAAGGATCCGCCTTCACCTCGATCCTCTTCGCCACGCTCCGCTGGCCCCCCAATCCTCTTCGCCTCCGCCTTAAGGGGAGGCGAAGCACTCCGCTCTGCTTCTAATTCGCCGATTTGATTAGAAGCGGAGCACATCCTTACTTATTATTGATATTTGCAAGCCATGTTAGGCTGAAGAATCAAATCTTCCCTGAAAGAAAGCTCTTTCTGCATTTCCAGCTGCATCGTGAAGCTTCAAGGGATCATTAAGGATATGTTCAGTTCATGTTGGGTGGCGGTGAGACTGAGGCCCCACAGGTCTGTCCGCTCCCTCCCTCTGGAACTGAGCATGCTGAAACACCCCCTAAACCCACACAAAAGTCTTGTGGCACCTTGAGGACTAGAGCATTGACTGAGGCATGCATACGCTGCCCTAGGTCAGAGGGTACAGCATTTGTGGGTCTGATGCAGGATGTGGCCACCTCCGTCAGTGGGTCCCCCTAATGGGAGTGGGACCTCTGGAAATTATGGCTGTGCATGGATCCCCGATCCACTTTGGACCCCGATTCGGACCTTCTGAACCGGGCCCGATCCGCCTTAGATCGATTCAGACCTCCCCCGATCCGCCTCGGATCTGTTTTAGAGAATCCGAATCAACCCGATCCGCTTCGGATTCAGGATTTGCATCCGAAGCGGTGCACAGCCCTACTGGAAACTGCTGCTCCAAACGTCTCTCTCCATTGCCCTGCATAGGCTGCCTCTGCAAACTGTCACACAAACTCCCGATTTGGGCATTCCTTAAAAGGGGATTTGTTTGCAAAGCCCACTACACCATAATAGGTCTTAAGCTGTTTCTGCCTAGGCTTTAAATCCGTCTTAGTTTATGTATTATTGACCCAATATAGACAGCAAGAGGCCCCGTGGACCTTCCTCCAACCCGCCACATCAATCCGGACGCTATCCCGCTGCTAGGCAGGCTGAAATCCTGCGGAGGTTTCTGTTGTAGCATGACATGACGGGCTGCGTGGGGGGTCTGAAGAAAGGGGGGCACGCGTATGCCTTATACTGAATTAGACCATTGGTCCATCTAGCCCAGGATAGTCAACACTGACCGGCAAGGACCTGATGCTTTGAACTGGACATGGCAAGGTTTGAACCTGGGGACCTTCTGCGTACCGATCCTGCGCTCTGCTCCCCCCCTCCAGCTCAGTTGTGAAGCTGGGTCATGTGCACCAAATGACCAGGGCTATTTCTTTGATTTGATTTATTACATTTATGTACCTCCCCATAGCCGAAGCTCTCTGGGTGGTTTACAAAAGTTAAAAACAGTGGGCATTAAGAAGTATACAAAATTTAAAACCATCAAAAACATAAACAGTATAAAAACAACGGTATCCATTCAAAAACAACAGTTCTGAGGTCCGTTAAAAAACAAACTTAGCGTTGTTAAATGCTGTTAAATGCCTGGGAAAAGAGAAAAGTCTTGACCTGGCGCTGAAAAGATAACAGTGTTGACGCCAGGCGAGCCTCGTCGGGGAGATCATTCCATAATTGGGGGGCCACCACTGAAAAGGCCCTCTCCCTTGTTGCCATCCTCCGAGCTTCCCTTGGAGTAGGCACCCAGAGGAGGACCTTAGATGTTGAACGCAGTATATGGGTAGGTTCATGTCAGGAGAGACGTTCCTCTCTATGTCTGTGAACCAGGAGAGTTCTCTGAGGACCGCAACTCATTTTTTGATAGTAACTACATTGTGCGAAAATGTGTGTGTGTGTGTGTTTGTGTGTGTGTGCGTTGGGGTGTTGAACGGATGACTCTGTCAATTTCCATTTCTCTGTTTATTTCTCCAGTCGTAAATTCAAGTTCGTTCCATTTCTGCATCAGTTTGAGATTATGAAAATTTGTCCCTGTATTTCCATTGCGGAGACCTAATGGTTTGTTAGTCCTACTTAGAGTAGACCTATTGAAATGAATGGAACCCTGAAACTGCAATGCAATCCCCAGTCCTGAGACCTGGCATCTTTTTCTGGAAACAGTATTTGGAATACTGTTGGACTATGCAAGTGGAGTAACGTATTTCTTCGATTGTAAGACACCATTGATTGTAAGACGCACACTAATTTCCGTACCACCAACAGGAAAAAAAAAACTTAAGACACACCCGTGATTCTAAGACGCACCCCATTTTTAGAGATGTTTATATGGGGAAAAAAGTGCATCTTAGAATCGAAGAAATACGGTAAGTCAAGCGAAACTAGGCTGATGCAGAGAACACTAGGGATGATAGGAGTTGAAAGCGCTAGGTTGAGGAACGGTCTTCCTTCTAGATAGAGCCTGGAATGAGTTTTCAATGGCCAGTGGGAGGGACCTTTTCACTCTGGACTGCTCTTTCCTTTGCCATGGCCCATGGCTTGAATTCCTTAGCTGCTGCCTCCAACTCACCATTGCCTCCACGAGAGCTACCGCATTGCGATGTACTTCTGCCCCCCACCTAGGGGTGACCACATTACACCAGTTTTTTAAATCTCTTCACTGGTTGCCATTTAGTTTCCGGCCAAAGTATAAAGTGTTGGTTATCATCTTTAAAGCCCATGGTTTGGGTCCAGGTTACCTGCGGGATCGCCTTCTCCCATATAAACCACCCCGCACACTCAGGTCCTCTGGGAAGAATTTCCTTCCGCCAGCCAAAACTAGGCTGACAGGTATTACCCAGAGGACCTTCTCTTCTGCTGCTCCCAGACTGTGGAATGGCCTGCCGGAGGAGATTCGTCAACTTAACAGTCTACTAGCATTCAAGAAAGCTATAAAGACTATTTCGGCACGCCTATCCAGTGGAATTTTAGGATGTTAGGATGTTGTAATCATGTATACTATGTTTTTAAATCAGTTTTATGTATTTTGTATTTGTGGTTGTTGCCCGCCTTGATCCAGATGGAGAGGCGGGTAAGAAATATTATTATTATTATTATTATTATTATTATTATTATTATTATTATTATTAATCTCGGTGGCCTTCCAGAAGCCACACTCTCCCAGAACCTCCCCTTCCCCATCTGAAATATTGGGGATAAGCCTTGTGGCCTGCCTTAGAGGGCTATGATAAAGATGACTGATTATTCTTTTAATGCTCAAAAAGTGCACATCAGTGCAAAGGATGATGATGATGACGATGACCATCTGCCTTTTTGTTTCCTTTCCCTTTCTGCTACTGTGCTATTTTGCAATTAGGACAAAGTCCGTCCGTCCCCATTTGCTTCCAGGAACACTAAAAAGTGCTGCTCTTGACCTCTGAAGTCCAGGTCTTTCTGAAAAAAACAGTCAAAACTCACCTTTTGTGTGGGGTGTTCTCCCTTACATTATTTATTTATTTATTTATTTATTTATTTATTACATTTTTACACCGCCCAATAGCCGAAGCTCTCTGGGCGGTTCACAAAAATTAAAACCATAATAAAACAACCAACAGGTTAAAAGCGCAAATAGAAAATACAGTATAAAAAGCACAACCAGGATAAAAACCACGCAGCAAAATTAATATAAAATTAAAATACATAGTTAAAACAGTAAAATTTAAATTTAAGTTAAAATTAAGTGTTAAAATACTGAGAGAATAAAAAGGTCTTCAGTTGGCGACGAAAGGAGTACAGTGTAGGCGCCAGGCGGACCTCTCTGGGGAGCTCATTCCACAACCGGGGTGCCACAGCGGAGAAAGCCCTCTTCCTAGTAGCCACCTGCCTCACTTCCTTTGGCAGGGGCTCACGGAGAAGGGCCCCTGTAGATGATCTTAAGGTCCGGGCACGTACATATGGGAGGAGGCGTTCCTTCGAATAACCTGGCCCCAAACCGTTTAGGGCTTTAAATGTCAATACGAGCACTTTGAATCGGGTCCAGACCTGGACTGGCAGCCAATGAAGTTGTAAAAGGACTGGCGTAATGTGATCTCTTTTTTGCATAAAATCTTTTTTACATAAAAGTCATGGGTGCAGGAAAACATGCCCCCCTAGTTTTGTGACTTTTTTAGTGGGGTTTTATTATGTATTTTGGAATTTCTTTTAAAAATTCAAAGTTGATTTTTATGTATTTTTATGTGATGATTTTTATGTTTTTTTTTTAATTGCACTTTAAGCTGCTTTGACGGCATGGCTGGGAAATGTAATTAATAGTAATAACACCTAGCCTAGCATGGTGGGGGGGGGGGTGAGAGGAAAAAGGAGACCCACATTGTCTTGCTTCAGCTGCTAACTAGCAATGCAGAAGGGTGTTGGTGCCTATTCAGGAACAGCTGTTTGACATCAAATAAGATCCACGCCCTATCTGTGTTCTAATCACTCTGGCTTCAGACAGATTCGGAGAACCAGTTTCAGGGTGTAGTTAGTTAGCATTTGGTTTTTCGGCTGTTAGATGAAGAAGAGCCGAGACCCAGAGACGTTGCATAAAAGAAAGCCACAAGGAGGGAGATACGTCATCTGCCTCATGCCTGAGAGCCAAACTTCATTTGCTATTCAATTGACTTTCTAACTCAGAAGCCATCTTCAAATACTGCAAACCGACAGTATTCTGGGCCCCTTTTCTTGTGGCGGCAGGGTGGTGGGAGTGGGTGGGTGGGAGAAGGTTTGGGAGAATGAAAAACACACCCTGGTCGCATCCTGGTCTTCCCCCTAATCTCAGTTGCACTTTGTCAGAACGTGGTAACTGCTAGTTAAGTGAAATACCCTAGATCAAAGGGGGATTAATCACCAACTGAATCCTTGCTGAATAAACCTGTCATTCAAGAAAATTATTTCCAGCGAACTTAGCAAAGGATTGGAGGTATTTGCATAACAGGGGCCCAACACGCTTCAGCCAGGTTAAAAGGTTCAGAATCCATCCGACGTTCCCGAGTTCTTTGCCTCCTTTCAGAGGCCGCGTACAATAGGGCTGCGTTAATCTGATAATACAGCTCACTATCTAAATGATGTCAGGACATCCAAGTATTGCAAAGTTTGGATGAGGGATGGATCAATTTCAGTTTCAGTAACTCCTAAATCTGATTTGTTGGAATTTAAGATGTAATCCTTAAAATAAGATGAAGAAGAAAGCGCTTTAAACTCAAAGGCTGTTTATTAACACTTCCCCCACTCCTTTCTTTCAATTTTTTTTTATTTGACCTTTGTCTTAGAAACTCTTCTTCTGGCTTTGCTACCCTCCTGACTTCCACGGTCACATTCAAAACTACATTTTTAGTGATATCCATGAAGCAAGGAAGTTAGGTAAGTATATTTTTGGAGGTAGTGGGGAAAGCCAGCTTTGCAGTGAGGCAGGGCACAGCACAGCAGTCTAACTCCGGTGGCAATTTTGGGGGTGCACCATTAAAAAGCAGCAATATTTCAAATATTCATGATTATATTTTCAGCGATGTGTGTGTGTGTGAAGGAGGAGGTGCAATGGGACCATTTGTATTTTCTGATTTGGTTTCCAAAATATTTTTGCTTGGATAAATGAACACATTCCTTCTGGCCTTTCAGACAATGTCACTAGCGCTACCACAGGCATAGGCATGTATGCAAAATTTGTTTTCGTTGGTTTTTGAGCAGAATTAACTCATTTCGCACTAAATATGGACCCAAGCACAATCTGTAGATGAAGTCCGTGGGTTTCTCAGCTTGCAAGGCGATTCATGGAGCAAAGCGAAATAAATGGACCAAAAAGAAATGCTTTCAAAGAACATGTACGCTTCAAAACATTTACATGAAAAAAATGTAATTTTGAAAGAAATACACTTTAAACCATGGGAGAAAAATGTGTGAATTGAACATGCATAAAATTGATGTGTAATTTTGAAAAATGCTCAAGAAAACACTCACTGAACGGGGGGACGGCTTGCAATTTGATTACGGATGTGAGTCAGAACTGGTTTCGAGGTGGAATTCAAAAAAGTCCGTGTGCTTGAGTGATGCTGGTTTGCATATCCCTACATAAAGATCTCCAAACTGCCCCTTCAAGTCCCTTTCCATTTTGGAAATAAGTTTGGAAACAATGCCTTTTAAAGGGGGATTTAAAAAAAATCAATAATAATAATAATAATAATAATAATAATAATAATAATAATTTATAGAGCACTTTATTACAAAGCACTGTACATCAAATAAAGTAGGTCAACAATTTACAAATAATAAATACAATAATCTTAATAGAATACCTTAACTCAGTGGTTCCCAAACTTTTTCAGGTCACCGCCCCCTTGGTTCCACAAACTCATGCCCAGTGCCCCCTACCCTACACTATAAAAATCATTATTCAGAATAGCGGTTTTCAACGACCCACTAAGGAAGATAATAACAATAAAATTCAAAACAGTAACAATTAATTGAATATTTATTCAAAATCCAATTACATTTTTTAATTTATTCAATTAAACATAATTGATGAACTTGATCCAGTGATATCATCTTTTCAAAGTCTCATAGTCATTTAGCAAGAATATTAGATATTCTTATCCTATTTAGTAACTAGGGTAGAGGACCTCAATATTCTGTAAATTCTTAATGTAATGGATGGGCTTGATGAAGTGACACCAGTTTCCCAATGTCTGGTCTAAAGTCACTTAACATGAGTCTTAAATCACCACATTTAGTAATCTGGAGTTGATTTCTTTGCTTGGAGAGAAGTAGGCAGACCACACTAAAACCACATTCCACCAAATATGATGTTGGAAATGCAACCAGGAGCTTCTGAAGCGCTCTCCATAGTGCAGGAGAGCGATCAGAAATTTCCTTCTGTAACCAAAACTCCTGGTACAGAAAAGACCACCTCGAGCGCCCCCCTGCCGCCCCCTTGCCTCTTAACGCCCCCTATGCAATCCCACTCCCCCCAAGGGGGCAATACCGCCCACTTTGGGAACCACTGCCTTAGTTGAATCAAAGAATATAACATTAACAATATGCAACAATATACTAGATACGGATTTACAGCAGAGCAGAGAAGGAAAAAATATGGAATAGCATCTCTCCCCCTAAAACAACAGTGCCTCCCAAACTGCAGCTCCTGCCTTGCTTTTAAAGTCTCCAGGTGTGTGTGTGTGTGTGTGTGTGTGGAGCAGGTGGAATAACTTACCCTTGATGGTACAGCCCCTCTCCAGCGTCTCTCCACTACATTTTATACGAGCCTTCCTCCAAGAAGCTTAAAGTGGTGTAAAGGGTCTTTCTCCTCCCTGTCTTTTTTCATGGCAACAATCCTATGAAACAGGTTAGGCCAAGAAATAACGACCGACGGAAGGTGAACTTGGTGGTTGAATGGAGATTCGCACCCGGGTCTCCCAGCTCCCTACTCTGACACGCCAGCCACTGCACCACCTCCGGAGTAACCGTTCCCCAATAACGTTTCCCCGTGTCGATAGAATTGGATTCACAATGGATTGCTGCTGCTTCATTTCATTTCATTTATTTATTGCACTTATATACCACTCCCACAGCCAGGGCTCTCTGGGCGGCTTACAGAAGTAACGTACAGCACCTACAACACTGTGGAAGCCGGCTGGCTGGCTTTGGCCCAGCTGTACTGGACGTGGTGCTGACGCCTGATCAGCTCCTGTTTATTTCCTTTCGAAGGCCAGAGACGTTTCTTTACGCTTTGCTTTGGCAGAAAACACTGCCATCTTTGTGTGTGTGTGTGTGTGTGTGTGTGTGTGTGTGTGTTTAAAGCGGCTTGACCATATTGACCTGAAGTGGGATGCAGGCATTATGCCCACCTGCAACCTTTGCCATGGGGGTGGGGGCAGCTTTGGTGGTGGTCCCTTCCTTCTCTTTGGGCATGTCTACACCAGGGGAGGGGGAGGATCTCATAGAATCATAGAATAGCAGAGTTGGAAGGGGCCTATGAGGCCATCGAGTCCAACCCTCTGATCAATGCAGGAATCCACCCTAAAGCATCCCTGACAGATGGCTGTCCAGCTGCCTCTTGAAGGCCTCTAGTGTGGGAATCATAGAATCATAGAACAGCAGAGCTGGAAGGGGCCTACGAGGCCATCGAGTCCAACCCCCTGCTCAATGCAGGAATCCACCCTAAAGCATCCCTGACAGGTGGTTGTCCAGCTGCCTCTTGAAGGCCTCCAGTGTGGGAATCATAGAATCATAGAATAGCAGAGCTGGAAGGGGCCTACGAGGCCATCGAGTCCAACCCCCTGCTCAATGCAGGAATCCACCCTAAAGCATCCCTGACAGATGCTTGTCCAGCTGCCTCTTGAAGGCCTCTAGTGTGGGAGAGCCCACCACCTCCCTAGGTAACTGATTCCATTGCCGTACTGCTCTAACAGTCAGGAAGTATGATATGCTGGTCTCGAGATCCTCCCCCTGGGTTCACACGCGGCACGCAGGGCCGATGCCAGACTATTTTGCGCCCTAGGCAAGGTGAGCTACTTTCACACACACACCCCACCAAAAAAAATGCCAACTTTGATTTTTAAGAACATATGTTGCCTGGAAAAAATAAGAAACCCAAAACATGAAACTGTTACATTTATTTTAAAGCGCAAGAAATATGTCATGCCAATTATAGCAAACAAATTGGAAAGGAACGTCTATGGGTCTAAAATGCATTATTTAATAGGAATATCGCCTCCAAATCATCCCCCCAACTCACACACGCGCGCGCACGCACACTCTCAGCATCACTCACTCCAAACAAACACACGCATGAACACATGCATTCACTCAGAGACCCCCTGCACCCCATTCACCCATACATTCTCTCTCTCTCTTCCGGGCGCGTCCCGGAAGTCTGAACGTGGAGCCACTCCACCCCAGCGTCCCTGGCTTCGCTTCGGCTGGGCGGGCGCGGGGCGCCTTCTTGCCCGCCCAGGCCCAGCTGAATCCTCGGGCCGGGCCGGATCACAGCCAACGTGTGTGAGTCCTGTGCTGCGCCCGGCGCCCCTCTTAGCTTGGCGCTGTAGGCGTCTGCCTGAGTGGCCTCTATGGCAGCACCAGCCCTGGCGGCACGCGACGTCCAGGGAGGAAGCAGGACGTTGCGCCCGCCATTTTTTTTTTAAAGACAGGAGTTGGAGAGCTCCAGCAATAAAGTAAGTTAAAAAAAGCCCCGCCCCCACTCCCCACCCACCCCCAATGGCCCTGGATTCCCTCCAGCCCGGCTCCTTCCCTCTGACGACCCCCCACTACTCACAGGGAAGAGGGAAGAAGCCGGGACGGGCGGCCACACCACCCGGGACCACGGAAAAGACTGCGAAAAGTTTATGGCAATACCCCGGGGAAAGGATCGTCCTTCCCTGCTCCCGGGATCTCCTGTGCATCATGTGGACATACAGGGATGATCCCAGGGTATCTCCTGGTGTAGACATGCCCTTTGAGTTTGTCCCTTCATCTAATTCTGAAGAACATTCTGCTTAGGGGGCAGTGGAACCGAGGCCTTTCATTGGGGAAGTATGGGCTTGCTTCTTCTTCTCTAGACGGGGATCTCGCCTTTTTGGATTGAGGCATCGGTCCAGATTCACGTAGTCCGAAATACGCCATTTAATCCCCATCTGCTAAAAGTAATTTTAGCCCCACGTCTATAGGGGCTAAGCAAGCATCAGAAGGGAGGGGCGTTCTACTGTGCGTTCACCTAGTGGGGCTAAAGCATCAGCGCCCTGACCCCTCCGCCATGCCGGAAGGCCTAGTTCAGGGCCAGGGACTGACCAGCAGCGCCAAATTTGGCTTGGCTTGGCTGCAGAAGAAAGACCAACGTACCTTAAGCAAGTCACTCTGGGGAAAAGATGTCAAGATATTTGGCAGGGTTACCTTGACCTATTTCAAGATTCAGAACTCCTTGAGATTCCAAAGGAAATTTCCAGGGACGGTTCTCATGTTTGTAGGATTAATGGCATGTTCTCTCCCACCTTCCGCAATCTCTGTCAATTTTTCATTCTTCCTTTTCATTCTTTTTTTCTGTGTTCATTTCTGTTGCTTCACTGATTTTTATCGTCCGTCATTTCCCTAAATGTGATGTTCCCCTTGTTAGGGAGTAGATGGTGGTGGGGCTTTCGGGGTGAGACAAGGGTATGCACGATGTGGACAGGGAGACATTTTTCTCCCTCTGTCAAAATAACAGAACCCAGTGGGGTCCAACCCCCTGCTCAATGCAGGAATCCACCCTAGAGCATCCCTGACAGATGGCTGTCCAGCTGCCTCTTGAAGGCCTCTAGGGTGGGAGAGCCCACCACCTCCCTAGGTAACTGGTTACATTGTCATACTGCTCTAACAGTCAGGAAGTTTTTCCTGATGTCCAGCTGGAATCTGGCTTCCTGTAACTTGAGCCCGTTATTCCGTGTCCTGCACTCTGGGAGGATCGAGAGGAGATCCTGGCCCTCCTCTGTGGGACAACCTTTCAAGTATTTGAAGAGTGCTCTCATGTCTCCCCTCCATCTTCTCTTCTCCAGGCTAAACATGCCCAGTTCTTTCAGTCTCTCCTCATAGGGCTTTGTTTCCAGACCCCTGATCATCCTGGTTGCCCTCCTCTGAACACGCTCCAGCTTGTCTGCATCCTTCTTGAATTGTGGAGCCCAGAACTGGATGCAATACTCTAGATGAGGCCTAACCAGGGCCGAATAGAGAGGAACCAGTACCTTGTTCATCCCTGGCCGACACCTGGTTGTCACTGTGGGAACAGAGTGCTGGATTAGATGGACCTTCGGTCTGATCCAGCACGGGACTTCTTATGTTCTTAAGAAGGGTTGGGGTGGGTGGGCTGTGAGTGAAAGAAGGAATTGTGGTTATTGGGGGATGTTTAGAAACTTTGGTGCTAATTGAGTCTCTGTGTGTGTTCAAATTACCAAAATAAAAGTGTTTAATAAATTGATATTATCGATGATACTGATAACAACAACAATAATAAATTATTCTCCAATAGAAAGTGATTGCACTGAATCCCTAAATTTGGAATAGAGCACTTTAGCGGTTTCAGGTGGAGTACCTGCTGGAAGACGAACCTCAATCGCATGCCTCCCCAAAGATCTCGGTCACCTGTGAACATTTTAAGAGCTGAAACAAAACGTTGCACCAATTCAAAAGAAGCCAGCCAAGTTTCGGACTTTGGCTTTCAGAATTCAAACTGGGAGGAATACTTGAAAAGGAGAAACAGAAATCTTAACTGGTCTGGATGAATTTTATGGAAGCAATGTTCATTATCTATTTCTGAAATGCCTACTTTCTATACCTTTGTTTTCCTTTCTTTTCCTTTTTAAAAAATCCCTAAATCCAGCAGTATCTATAACTAAGAACGCTGAGAGGAAATTAAACGAATCTCTGCAAGTCGATTTGAAGTTGGAAAAATCTGAATATCAATTCCTCCTCCATACCATCCCACAAATTAGTTTTAGCTCTGTAGAACGTCTCTTACACACTATAGAATGCACACGGACCCATCAGAGCAGGAATATAGGGAAAAATGCATTCAATGAAGGCTAAGGGCTCAGATTTTTTCGGGCTGCGAATCGATTCTGGGCTTCAGCCAGAACCCTAAAGGAGTGATCGCTGCATCATTATTATTTTTAATTGGCTTACTTTGGTTAAGAGTGGGAGGTCTACACTGCAAGGCCTGCTGGGAGGTGTGATTCCAGCAAGGTCCTGCCTATCGCTATACCTCACCCATCTTTTGATCATGCATCAGTGTGACCAAGACTCACAAGGCTATTATACTGATACGGTCATTTTTGACAAGTATGGGCTGGGAGATTGTGCCTGAGGCCATCCGGAGTGCCTCATATCTGAGTAGAAATCTAAACCCATGTCTCCCACCCAACTATTTATTTATTGTATTTAATTGAAAATTGGGGGAGGGGCCAGAAGGCGAGATCCTGCCCCCCCCCCACAAAAAATACATGTTCGGTAGCCACACTTGTAGCACAGGCACAATTGTTCTGTGATTGTCGGAGGCAAAGCAGTTTAGAGGATTTGTTGCTCTGAGAAGCTAAGCTTTGATTTCCGTTAAAGCCAAGTTTCTAGTCCTTATGAGAGGGATGGGGAACCTCCCCCTCCCTGAAGCTCCACCCCCTCAGAAGGGAAAGTGGGGTGGGAGAGCAACTGAGTGGTGGTTTTGAGGCTGTAGGTCATTCGCTTCGCTCCCGCCTCGCCCTCCTCCTGCAAAGAGAGGGAGGAAGGTAACCGAGGAAAAAAGTCGGCTGTGCTTCCTGTCTGCTTCTCTCCTTTTTCACCTTCCTCACACAGGAAAGGCAACTCAGCCGGTGCTGTGCTCTTCCCCTGCGTTCTCCTAGTGGGGAATGAAAAGGATGAGTGAGCCCGGTGTCTTTTTGGGCTTCAATCGAGCCAGGGAAAGCCTGGGCAGAGCAAAGTCAACTCCCCAGTTGGGGCATCAGCTGGAGGAACACTCTTCCAGCCGCCTTCTTGGTTGGGAAGCTGACTTCACTCCGCCTGGGCTTTGCCCAGCTGGGAAAAGCCAGTACAGAGTGAAGCCAACATCCCAACCAAGGTGACAGCTGCGGGAGCTCCAGCCTGTGCTTTGGCTGGGGACCCAAATATTTAGGGGGGCTCCCCTGATGTCACAGGTGGGGCCCCACCTCTGGAGTTATCCAGCCCATTTGGGGGACCAGAGGGAGGAATCTGCCCCCTGGACCCTAAAGGGTTCCTCGCCCCTGCCTTATGACAGCAAAGATAGACCTTAAAGAGTGTGGGGCATTTGCAGGCTTTGACGAAATCTCTAAAAGACCATAAAGGGTTGTAGAATCATAGAACAATAGAGTTGGAAGGGGCCTCTAAGGCCATCGAGTTCAACCTTCTGCTCAATGCAGGAATCCATCTTAAAGCATCCCTGACAGATGGTTGTCCAGCGGCTTCTTGAAGGCCTCTAGTGTGGGAATAGAGCCCACAACCTCCCTAGGTCATTGGTTCCATTGTCATACTGCTCTAACAGTCAGGAAGTTTTACCTGATGTCCAGCCGGAATCTGGCTTCCTTTAACTTGAGCCCGTTGTTCCATGTCCTGCACTCTGGGAGGATCGAGAAGAGATCCTGGCCCTCCTCTATGTGAGGACCTTTCAAGTATTTGAAGAGTGCTATCATGAGGGATTCCACACGTCGTACTCAGGGTGCTTCCATCCACCCCCAGTGCACCCCGAAAACGATCGTGTAGCTTGCCTGTAAAAGAGACGAGGAACCTTGCTGCCGGCGCCACCCACCTCCCTCCTCGTCGGCTGGCTCGGAGAGCTCGGCAGAAGAAGGCGGGGTCCGCTCTCCACCCCGCCTTCTTCCGCCGAGCTCTCCGTCCCGGCCGGCGAGGAGGGAGGTTTCAGCTGGACATCAGGAAAAACTTCCTGACTGTTAGAGCAGCACGACAATGGAATCAGTTACCTAGGGAATTTGTGGGCTCTCCCACACTAGAGGCCTTCAAGAGGCAGCTGGACAACCATCTGTCAGGGATGCTTTAGGGTGGATTCCTGCACTGAGCAGGGGGTTGGACTCAATGGCCTTGTAGGCCCCTTCCAACTCTGCTGTTCTATGATTCAATGATTCTCCAGGCTAAACCTGCCCAGTTCTTTCAGTCTCGCCTCACAGGGCTTTGTTTCCAGACCCCTGATCATCCATATTGCCCTCCTCTAAAGGCAGTTTCTGTGCTAGGAATGTGGGGCTTGAGTAAGCTGCTAAGCAGCTTTCTATTGGTGCAGCAGAACAAGGCTGCAATACAGTTTCCTGGGAGTAAGCCCCATTGAACAAAACGGTACTTACATCTGCGTAAACATGCATGGAACTGTGCTATAAATGCTGCACAATGCACTTAACTTGCGTGGTGCCGTCAACCTCTCTTGGCACAGAATTTCGCTTTTATTTTATTGCACCGTGAAGCAATGAAAGAGCAGTTTTTTCTTGACGATGGCCAGATCTACACCAAGCAGAATATAACACATTGAAAAGAGCATACGGAATGTGTCCTGGGCCCCAACAGTTGTTCAATTCTGCTGCGTGGTTTTTATCCTGGTTGTGCTTTTGATACTGTATTTTGTATTTGTGCTTTTAACTAGGGATGTGCTCCGCTTCTAATCGGACCGGCGAATTAGAAGCGGAGCGGGGGGCTTCGCCTGCCCTTAAGGCGGAGGCGAAGAGGATTGGGGGGCCGGCGGAGCGTGGCGAAGAGGATCGAGGTGAAGGCGGATCCTTCGCCTCGATCCGGAGCTCTGCCGGAAAGGTAAGTGGGGTTTACCGGGCCCTGCCGCTGTTGCTGTCGCCCATGCGGTGACAGCGGCAGGGCCCGGTAACCCCCCCCCCGCCCTCCTCTCCCTTACCTGCCTCCGTCCGCGGTCCGTCGGCATCTTCAATTGAGCCCGCGGTTCAACCAGGAAGCCGCTGCCCAGACTTCCTGGTTGAACCGCGGGCTCAATTGAAGACGCCGACGGACCGCGGACGGAGGCAGGTAAGGCCCCCCTCCCCCTTGGTCCCTTACTGGGCTCTGCCGCCGTCGCCGCATGGGCGGCGATGGTGGCAGGGCCCGGTAAACCTCCCGCCCTCCTCTCCCGGCCTTACCTGGTGCCACTCCCCTTCACTGCGGAGCTCCGATTCGGAGCCTGAGCTCCGCCGCAAAGAGGAGTGGAGTATGGGCAGAGCGGCGCGGAGCAGAGCGGGCCGATCTGAAATTTTCGGATCGGCTCGCAGGGCGGAGCGTGGGGTCCGTGCACACCCCTACTTTTAACCTGTTGGTTGTTTTATGATGGTTTTAAATTTTGTGAACCGCCCAGAGAGCTTCGGCTATTGGGCGGTATAAAAATATAATAAAAAAATAAAATAAAAAATAAATAAACCATTATAAAGCAATCGTGTAGATCCTGTCTAGGTAACACCCATCTTAAACACATTATGAACATCCTCAGTTTCATAGTCATGACTACTAGAAACTTGCTTTTTACTTAAAAACAACAAATCCAAACTGGAAATTCTCAGAATATTTATATAGCACCTTTCGGTATACAAAGTACTTTACAACCCTTGTCCTGTATCATGCAGTGACCCCATAAGCCTTTGACACCTTCACAAGGGATGGCCCTGACTTAAACCTAAATTTATTTATTTATTTATTTATTACATTTTTATACCGCCCAATAGCCGAAGCTCTCTGGGCAGTTCATAAAAATTAAAACCATAATCAAACAACCAAGAGGTTAAAAGCACAAATACAAAATACAGTATAAAAAGCACAACCAGGATAAAAACCACGCAGCAAAATTGATATAAAATTAAAATACAGAGTTAAAACTGTAAAATTTAAATTAAAATTAAAATTAAGTGTTAAAATACTGCGAGAATAAAAAGGTCTTCAGCTGGCAACGAAAGGAGTACAGTGTAGGCGCCAGGCGGACCTCTCTGGGGAGCTCATTCCACAACCGGGGTGCCACAGCGGAGAAAGCCCTCCTCCTAGTAGCCACCTGCCTCACTTCCTTTGGCAGGGGCTCAACGAGAAGGTCCCCTGTAGATGATCTTAAGGTCCGGGCAGGTACATTTAAGCTTTAAAAACAACAACAACCCACAAGCTCAAAACAGTTTATATTAAATTTAAATTATTAAAAGAAACAAAACAAAAGCCATTATAAACCTGAATAAAAACATATATGAGAGCAGCCTCAGAAAATTTAAATTTTCACTTGGCTTGATGAAATAGGAAGGTTTTACAACCTCGGCTTCCTCCATTATTATTATTATTATTATTATTATTATTATTATTATTATTATTATTGGGATAGATATGGAATACTACAAGCAAAGCCTCCCCAGCCAAACTTCAATCCTGGATTTGTTCGTATTGGAGGTGACAGTCCTTCAAGTTATCAGGGTCGTGGGCCATTTACACCTTTGAACACTAATTCCAACACCTTGAACTGGGTGCCTGCTATGACAAGACCCCTATCCATCCCACACCCCAGAGGTTTCAAAACCAGTTTGATATGCCCACAGCTCACTGTCTCTGTCAACATACAGGCTGCAGCATTCTGTACCAGCTGCAGCTTCTGGACTATCTTCAAGGGAAGACCCACGTAGTGAGCATTGCAGTAGTCCAATCGGAAAGTCATCACAGCATGGACGTTGCCAGGTTACCCCAGCCCAAGAACCAATCGTCGAGGGCCATGCACATCCCCTCGCCACTGAGGCCTCCTGGGCCTACAGTGACAGCTTTGTGAATCAACCTACCTGCTCCGTTGTTGGGAGCGTTACCCTGTCCAGGACATGGCCATTGAATTAACCCCCGACCCGGGATAAGACAGCCACGTTGGAGCCTTCTGAACCTCTTCGGGGTGAAGTTTCCAAAGTTTGGGGGCTACTGCTGAAAAAGCCTGACCTACTGACATCCGAACCTGCTGAAGGGAAGGAACAGACAGCAAGGTCAGCTGAGGGTTTGACAACCTATTACACATCATTCGCTGCTTGAAGTGATGTTGAGGTTTTAAAAATTAATACTAAGAGTGCTCCCCGCAACACACACACCATTTTACTTGGACTGCAGTGCACTGGGGGAGAGATGGGCTAGGCCTTCCTTCGCCCCACTGGCACCTGACAAAAAGTGCCCCCACCCCGTGGCTGCAGTACTTGATTGGGTGTGTGGACCCAATTGTATTTAAGATACGACGTTTATTGCTGGTCAACATTGGATAAATTGGCTGCAGAAGTATCTCAGGAAAATTATCTTATTTACATTTCTATAATGCTCTCTGTGCGGTTCACAAAACATGGTGGTGAGATCATGCAGGTGAAAGTGTAATTAAAGGTTAATTCATGGATCCCTTCGATCACTTTGGCAAGCTGTTCTTGCAAACTTAATGCAATTTGAAAGCAGTTCAACATTATCTATGCATTCCCCTACAACGAATCCCAAATATGCATACGCGTTGTCCCCAAACAAATGTGGAAATGAATGATTTTCAGATTCCTAAAAGGTTTCATTTAACAGGAACGTAGTTGTTTCCACAATTGAGTGCGGTCCTTACTCTGAAGCCCAATTTGGGCACCTGTGCTATACATTTTCTGTGCCTGATTCCAGAAGCAGTTGCCTGAATTGTCTTAACCTTGTCTTAAAAATCGCTTCCCCAGCCTTACAGATTTTGCTAATCATTTTAAAGCGGGCATCCTCTGATTTGGAAAAAAAATAAAAAATAGAACCGCTGCTGTTTTGCAGAACCACTGCTGTTTGGGTTAGAGAACCGAAAGTTATGCTAAACTGGAATAAAAGATTATGCGTTCCTTGATTTCTAAAAAAAAAAAAAAAGAATTGAATTGCTATTGCTGCCTTTTATCCTCAGGTTCATGACAAGCCTTCCCTGCTGGTGGCCAACTTCAAGAATGTCCTCCTTCCTTCATCTTTTGGATATCCCAAAGCATGCTAGGCTATATGGCAGGTGTCCGATTTCCTAATAATATTTTTTGACACTAAACGGCATTTACCCACTTCTGTTTCTAGAAGATGTCTGACACTCTTGAATCTTCCCTTCTGCTAGCAGTTCATATTCGCCGCCGAGGCAAAGCATCTTTCAAGATATATATATATATATATATATATATATATATATGGGGAAAAAGGCAAAGAATGGCTATCAAAGAAAATGAATAAAATCCATATTGAGATAATTTTTTAGAAAATGATTGAAGTTTTAACCCAAGAAAGGACTCTTAGAGTTTCTTATAGCTTAGAATAAGAACATGTCAATCACGATTAAGCTTGTGGAATTGGAATCCCTTTGAAATGCAGCTGCTTCTTCTTTAATTGTGGCAGCGGACTTGGAAGAAAAGAAAGGTCCACCCTTCGAGATGAGTCAGGAATACAAAATAGCTCCGGATTAGTTGGTGAGTTCAAAGGTCGGTAATTACACTAAGGAGTTCCCAGACACAGAGAAAACATTAAACAGGTCACCTACCAAACGGGAAACAGACTTTTGTCTTCCCCGGCTCCCTTTCTTTTTGTTTTGTGAAAGAAATTATCTCGAAAAGATAGGTTTCCTAGACAGAATCAAAAGCAGCGTCAGGATGACCAGCTGATCTCCAGGGGATGCAAACGGGGGTGACTTTGCCCCACGCCGTGAGAGGAGTTGGCTACCGAGGGCACTGGACTTTTTCATTTCCCCCAGCAAAAATGCCGGCCTTTCACTCTGGTCGGTGTCTTCTGGTGTGCATCCTTGATTCTCTTCCCCTGGAGATCGGTTGACCATCCCAACTACACCACTTTCGATTCCGTGCTTTTTGCCTCCAGCCAATATCTTTCAAAGCAGGTGTGGCAAAATTAAGGAAGGTTCCGGAAACGAGAAACCATGTGGCAATATCTGATGGAACGCCTCTCCTGACGTGAATATACCCAGTCACTACGTTCAACATCTAAGGTCCTCCTCCGGGTGCCTACTCCAAGAGAGGCTCGGAGTGTGGCAACGAGGGACAGGGCCTTTTCGGTGGTGGCCCCCAGACTATGGAATGATCTCCCTGACGAGGCTCGCCTGGCACCAACGCTGCTATCTTTCTGGCGCCAGGTTAAGACTTTCCTCTTTGCCCAGGCATATGGCGGCACATCTTAATCACCCACATGTTTAGTTTTTTTAAAATTGTTTTTAATGCTTTATGTGTGTATGTTCTGTGTTTTAGAATTTTAAATTTTGTATACTCGTTTTTATCTTAATTTTAGAATTTCTGTAAACTGCCCAGAGAGCCCTGGCTATGGGAGCGGTATATAAGTGCAATAAATAAATAAATAAATAAATAAATAAATAAATAAAATAAACGATAAAACACGTCAAGTCGATTCCATGCGAGAAGGTCCAAATGCTTCACAGTAGTTAACTTATTTTCAAGGATCAGTTCTCTCATGCGACAGAAGATTGCGGGTTGTTGCTCACGACTGGGTGCCATGACTCCACTCTTTGAAGGGAGAGCTGTGTCATAATTGTGGAAGAGGAAAATAATGGCTAAGCTCTTTATTTTGATCCCAATATTCCTTCACATAAACTCCTTCAGATATAATAATAATAATAATAATAATAATAATAATAATAATAATAATAATAATTCTTACCCGCCGCTCCATTTGGATCGAGGCGGGGAACAACAGTGAATATAAAACACATTCAAAACTGATTAAAAACATAGCATGCATGATTAAAACATCCTTAAAACATCCTAAAAACATTCTAAAATTTCACTGGGTAGACTTGCTGGAATAGATCAGTCTTTATTGCTTTTTTAAGTTCCAGAAGACTGTCAAGTTGCTGAATCTCCTCCGGTCCGGCCGGCCATTCCACAGTCTGGGAGCAGCGGAAGAGAAGGTCCTCTGGGTAATACCTGTCAGCCTAGTTTGGGTTGACTGAAGTCGATTCTTCCAAGAGGACCTGAGTGTGCGGGGCGGATTGTACGGGGGAAGGCGATCCCACAGGTAGCCTGGACCCAAACCATGTAGGGCTTTAAAGGTAGTAACCAACACTTTGTACTTTGCCCGGAAACTAATTGGCAGCCAGTGAAGAGATTTTAAAACTAGTGTAATGTAGTCACCCCTAGGTGTACCAGTGACCAGCCTGGCTGCCATATTTTGGACTAATTGAAGTTTCCGGACTAGGCACAAACATAGCCCCATGTAGAGTGCATTGCAGAAGATGAGCCTCGAAGTTACCAGCGCGTGCACGACCGTCTTTAGGTCTTCCAATTCTAGAAAGGGGCGTAGCTGGCGTATCAGCCGAAGCTGATAGAAGGCACTCCTGGCCGTCACATCTATCTGGGCCGTCATTTGGAGTGACGGATCCAGGAGGATCCCCCAAGCTGCGAACGCAGTTTTTCAGTGGGAGTGTAACCCCATCCAGAACCAGTTGACACACCTCCAAACCCAGGTTCACTTCAACCACTTTCCTGTATGGCTTCAGTGCTGAACTAGTGCCTGCTGAAGTGACACCCCACAAGCAGGCATTGCTGGGAGTAGTACTGCTGTGAGGGAAAGCATTATTCTTTGGGGCAGTGGGAAGAGATGTTTTCTTAGGGGGGTGGGTGTAAATTGGAGGAGACATGCTTGAATACTGCAGAGAGTGAGTGGACTGTTTGTGAAGGTAAAGAAAGAAAAAAGAACTGAGATGGGACACTTCTCCTGGTGGTTCCACATGGACCTATGGTCCGATTGGAGTCCACCAAGAGAAGAGCCTTCAGTGTGGTGGCCCCCTTCTTCTGGAACTCCCTGCTGTTGGAGGTCAGGCAGGCACCAATGTTGTATTGTTTTCAGCGCCTTCTGAAAACATTATTGTTTCAAGAAGCCTTCCTGGAATGATCGGCCATGCTTCAATCTGTACCTATTCTTTTAAAATATAATTCGAATGATGTTTTTATTCTCCTCCCCGCCCATTTATTCACCGCTTCAAAATCCTCAGATAGGGAGCGGCATGGAAACAAAGCCCTATGAAGAGAGACTGAAAGAACTGGGCATGTTTAGCCTGGAGAAGAGAAGATTGAGGGGAGACATGAGAGCACTCCTCAAATACTTAAAAGGGTGTCACACAGAGGAGGGCCAGGATCTCTTCTCAAACCTCCCAGAGTGCAGGACATGGAATAACGGGCTCAAGTTAAACGAAGCCAGATTCCAGCTGGACATCAGGTAAAACTTCCTGACTGTTAGAGCAGTACGACAATGGAATCAGTTGCCTGGTGAGGTTGTGGGCTCTCCCACACTAGAGGCCTTCAAGAGGCAGCTGGACAACCCTCTGTCAGGGATGCTTTAGGGTGGATTCCTGCACTGAGCAGGGGGTTGGACTCAATGGCCTTGTAGGCCCCTTCCAACTCTGCTATTCTATGATTCTATGATATAAATATTGTAAATAAATAAATAAACGATGGGCCACTCAGAATGGCACAGTCTGGAACTTGAGATGCTCTGGCAATGATGGCATGGACATTGTCCAGTAGGCACCCTAATAATAAGCAAAACCTTTCTTTCGCTCACATCTAAAAGATGTTGCGATGATCAATGCTGACTGCGCCACAGATAACAGTTCCCGAAGAACTGCAGTTATTGCTGGGAGTTCTGGGGTGGTACAGCGATTCACCAGTAAATTATTTTATGACATTTATTTATTATATTTATATACCACCCCATAGCCGAAGCTCTCTGGGCGGTTTACAAAAGTGTTAATAGAAGTGTTTTGCAAACACTGTCTCAAACACTCTGTGGCAATAGTGTTGGCTTTTGAACCCTGGCCACTGTTCAATACGTCCACTGAGTATTTTGAGAAAAGCCAGCCTTTCTGGGCATCCCAGATGAATGCTGGGAATTGCAGGACTCCCCCACCCACCCACCATCTAAACATCTGTAGGATTGTGTCTGAAGTGAATCATGTTTTAAGGGTCAAGACAGATGGGACTTGGTTTCCCCATATATGGAAGCAATTGTGGGGAGAGTGCATTGGACTGAAATTGTGGTACTTGGAGAGAGTGTGTCTGAAACTGCCCCCTTCCCAAGACTGCTATTATTTTCTTAGGGGAGGGAAATACAGAAACTTGCCCCACTCTCAGGCTTCGGGGAAGTGGTTCAATTGGAAAATCAAAGGGCTATGACCCCCCTCCCCACATTTCAGGCCCTTTCCCTCTTAGCTGCTTTTTTAAAAAATCAAAAGAAAATGAACCCCAGGGAGATCTGTTCACACACTTCCTTTGTGAAATCTGTTTTGACCCTCAGCTTACCCATCTATAGAATGGGTATATTATTTACCGGCCATGCTTTTCAGAGCTAGTACCCATTCACACCTGATATAGTACAGGCTGCAGGGAGGGGAATCTCCTCCTGTTTGAGTACACTCTCACCAAATCCTCCCCATAGCTCGAAAACTAGCCTAGAACGTTTATCTCCAGCATGGTCGTTTTCTGTGTGCGGGGATAGCATATCATAGAGAAGGCAAGGCTAGAATTCAGTTTTCTACGTGCAAGATGGTGAGGAGATGCTTATCATAGGGTGGCCAGGCATCCTACATTACAGAGGACAGTCCTCTATTTGAAGGTCAGTCATAGGGCAGTCCTCTGTTTGAAGGTGTCCTGAATTTGAAGTTGATGTCCAGTCCAAGTCAGGTTTAAAGCAACTAGAAGGACGAAATAAGCCTTGAAGAAGCTCACTCATAGCACCTGGACGGCAGACTGAGCAGGTACACAGAACACCTGGTCATAACCTCCCCCACTATGGAGAAATGTATTGCATTTTGACTTAAATTTATTTCTAAATTTTCATCTACACATATACATTAGCACAGGCAATATTTGTGCAGCCCTGTGTCCTCTTTTTTCGCAATGTGTGATTGACCACTCTATGCATGTGTGATCTCTTGTGGTCTGGTCCAGAAGCAAATTTAGCACCCTGTCTGCTGTTTGTGTGAACCAGGTACGTCTATGCACAACAAAGGGTTAGTTCAGATGTGTCTGTGCGTGCACACACACCCACCCCTCTCCAGAAGCAACTAATGTCTCACATGGGGTGTCTCCTAGATGATATCTTTGAGAAACAGGGGATTTTAATTTCAGCACACCTTAGCTGTCTTTTTAGAAGTTTTGCCAGACAGTTTCAACAGAGCGGTATGGCTTGCGTTAATCAAGCTACTCTTTAAGATGTTTAACCAGCTATGAGATTACTATCTCAACCTGGGCCGTTTTTCAAATTATACTTTTAAAACTTCTCCACCATACACAGTCACTGATCTTATTTATCACAAAGCGTACTGTTAAACAAAAGTTACGCCATTGTGCCTGGTTATGAAAGGTGCTGTTTGCCTCTCCTTTTGTGCTACTCTCCAGGTTCCCAAGGTTTTTTCCCCTCCACCCACCTTTCACAAATCTGCTCATTTTCTGATAACTTGCTGAATTCCATTTCCTGTGTTCCTAAAGAAACCGGTAAAAACAAACAAAACCCAGAGAGAACTGCCTTCCTTGCTCCTTAAAATTCAGAAAAGTTTATTTTTTGTTCTGTTTGCTGACTTTCAAAAGAGGAGAAACCTGGTGATGATCTTAATACTGGTCAGTATCTTTTGCTGGTATTGCTTCCCCCCCCGCCCCCCTTTAAGAAATTTTAGATTTTAAGAATTGTTCTCAGTCTTCAAAGGGAACTTTGTGAATAGGCTTTATAAACAAATCTGAAAAGAGCAAAATTGCACTGAAAGAATTGGGTTTGTATCCAGGGTGTGCCTTGTGTGCCAGGGAAGGACCTTCTCACGGAAGGTCCCTACAGCCAATTTTGGGGATGCCTCCTCCCTCCACATGATAGCACCCCCCATTCAGCAAATTCTCCTGACTCTCTGTGTAGCATTTCCAGGGGGCTGGAGCTGGGAGGCAAATGTAAGAAGGAGTGGGGGGCGATGGCGAAGTCCACTTCTGCCAGCACAGTTGATCCGACTTAAATCTGGGTCCAGCCCCTGAATTCACGAAATCTAAAAACACCGATGTCATTTTAATTCCCCACTCCCCCTGAAAGTCTTATTTTCTTATTCATGAAATGCCCACTAAGAATATATTTCAAAATGGTGCCATAAATATGGGAAGTTAGCCGTGAGAGAGTGCTGAGTGTTGTTCACTTCTGGATGCTTACATTCATTTTAGACCAGTGGTTCCCAATTAACGAAGTACTGCAGACCCCTTGTTTTTCAAATGCCAAGCCATGGACTCCCTACTTTTGAAAAAATTGTTATCTCTATAGTAGTTACATGCGTGAAGCAATTTTTTGGAGAAAATAAGGGGTATTTTCCCCTAATAAACAAAGGATTTTAGGTATACTAAAAAACAGACCATAAAATTTGTGATATTTGTGATATTACCACGCAAAAATGACAATGATTTAGTTAGGAATATAAAGGCAAATTTAATTTTACTAACGTCTAGTTTACAATTGAACAAATTATGACATGTCTAGGAGCTACTAAACCTAAAAGTGATGGGAGAAATCATGCCTCTTTTTGTCCCGAACAGTCCCTCCCACATCCGGTTCAATATTTCCTATCTTTAATCTCAAATCTGGATCAACATGAAGCCGATTTCTATGCTTGTTCTTCATATAACAAAATGTCGAAAATGTTTGTTCACAAAGATATGTGGAACAAAAGGGAACTAGATGTTTCAAAGCTTTTTCACCTAGCTTCTTATAATCAGGAAAAACCTTCACCCAGAATTGGTCCAGTCTATATTCTTTGAAAAATGATTTCAATGAACCATCACAAGTCACGTCAGCAAGTGCATTTTGCTCTTCCGCAGATAGAGTCGTTAGTTGTACATCACCACATTCAAAAGGATTCCTTCTCCGTGAGTTTTCAGGATTAGGTGCAGGGAAGTAATCTCTGAAGCTAGTTGCTAAATCACGCAGGTGCTCAGTGATGTTATATTTTACTTCTGGTAGGAATTCGTCGTCAGTGGACTCCAGAAATGAATGGTGAATGTGTGAATGGTGCCACAGACCTCCTGGGTGGGTTACGTGGACCCCCTGGGGTCCACGGACCACCAATTGGGAACCACTGTTTTAGACGTTTTCACTACAAGGCATGGCTGCAGCCCTAGTTCGCACATAGTGGGCCTGTTCAGACCACACGCTAATCCATGGTTAGGCTGCTAACCCTTTTGCAGCAAATGGTTAGTGAACGTGTTTAAAACTGTGGTTATGTAGCCAGCATGGTTATATAGCCATCATGGTTATGAATGTTTCACACGACATGCTGTCATGATTCACACGACATGCCAAGACATCATGTTTAGCTCAAAATGCTTAACCACCATGGCTTAGCATGTTCTCTGAATGGTGTCAAATGACAACAGAGCATGGGTTGTTGAATCCTCAGTTGCCGTTACATGCCAGCATGGTCAAGCATTTGTGCCTTGAAGAAAATGTTCTTCCTCTTTGTCCTTGCTCGTAGTTAGGTAGTGGAAGATCTATTTTATGTGCAGAAGAACTGGAATACATTTCTATGTTTTTCAAAAGATTCATCCAGTTGAGTCCTGAATCAAAGAGCTTGCTTTATCCACCTGGCAGGCAAAGAACAGGGACTTCAGAAATCATAGCTAGCTAGCTCCAACTGGAAACTAGACTCCTCAACCAACAGACAAGGTTCTTTCTCTGCTTACAGGAACTTGCCTGGCACAATGGCAAACCCTACCTAAGCAGGAGCGAAACAACAGCTAAGATGTATTATCGCTCCCTTGAAAAAGAACACTGGAGCCTGGGTATAACAGAAGACCAAACCTATACATGCATCAGCGTTTTCCACAATTTAACCTCCTTCATCCCAACGCCGTGACAGCTTTCTTTCTCCAAACACCCAAAACCAGTGGTGGAAGGAAGTATGATGTACTGGCATACGGTTAAGGAAAATAAGGGAACACCACCATTAGCTATAGTTTTTATGTCTGGGCTGTGTTCGCAGGGCACGCTTAAGGTCCTGTCATCTGCCTGGGAAGAAAACCCAGCTCCATAATGCTAAGGGTGCGGGCAGAAGCTACAGTTGCTCAGTGGTGAGGGAAAGGCACTTTGCCCATGCTCAGGAATGCTTTAAAAATCATATTACTTTATACATGTTTCTCTTTTTTTAAAAAATGGCTTGGCCAAAGGTGGGAGAGTGTGGTGATTAATGGGAATGATTAAAGAAGCAGAAATAGGGCTATAAAAGCAGCAGCACCTGAAACAGGGTTTCTCCCTCAACTTAAATTCATGGCCAAGACATTCCAATATCTAGCATCCTAGAAAAGTAGCAGGGCTATTTAAACAGAATTGATGATATGGTGGTGGTGAAGGTACACACATACAGTGTGTTTGGCTACAGGTAACTTTGGCTATTCAAGGACTGGAAAATGGAAGCTATACACCGCGCATTGTCTGAAATAGGGTACGAATGGGTGCGATGGGCGGCATTCTGGAAAATAAAGGTCTTTAGGGTGCAATATCTCTGCAGAGGCCACCATTGAGGGAGGAAGCAGCAGCCAGGCACCTCTCCACCGTGCCTGGGTCCAGCTCCAGCTGAGAGCCCCCTCCCTCCTGCTACCAACTGTCTCTGGAGAGGCCACCAGTGAGGGAGGAAGCAGCAGCCAGGCACCTCTCCACCGTGCCTGAGTCCAGCTCCAGCTGAGAGCCCCCTCCCTCCTGCTACCAACTGTCTCTGGAGAGGCCACCAGTGAGGGAGGAAGCAGCAGCCAGGCACCTCTCCACCGTGCCTGGGTCCAGCTCCAGCTGAGAGCCCCCTCCCTCCTGCTACCAACTGTCTCTGGAGAGGCCACCAGTGAGGGAGGAAGCAGCAGCCAGGCACCTCTCCACCGTGCCTGGGTCCAGCTCCAGCTGAGAGCCCCCTCCCTCCTGCTACCAACTGTCTCTGGAGAGGCCACCAGTGAGGGAGGAAGCAGCAGCCAGGCACCTCTCCACCGTGCCTGGGTCCAGCTCCAGCTGAGAGCCCCCTCCCTCCTGCTGTCAACTGTCACTGCTGAACTTTACAACTTAGATTGTAGTGCCTGAATTTGCTTTCCTTTTCCCCCTCCTCCTCCTCCCTCCCAATCCCCTTTCCTTTTGTGTCATGTCTTTTAGATTGTAAGCCTGTGGGCAGGGACTGTCAAGAAATACTTTTGTAAGCGCCGTGAGAGCCTTTTTTGGCTGAATGGTGGCATAAAAATCCTTAAATAAATAAATAAATAAATAAATAAAATAAAAATTCTAGGAATGGTGAAACAGAAAAAAGTCCTATAGCTCCTAGCATTCCCCAGCCAGCATGGGAGCTGTGGGAGTTTTTTTTGCCTAAACACGCACAGGACTGCGTGTTTATTTATTTTATTGTTTTCCAAAAGTGCGAGTTTTAAATAACAAACACACAGGTTAAAATATTTCAGTAAATTTACTTTTCATTTATAGTACAAAACTGAAGGGGAAATTAGAAAAGTAAGGTTCTGTACACAACAGGTGCTGGGGCTTTGGAATTCCAGATGTAGTAATCAGAAGAAAGCACTTCTCGAGCTAAAATTAAAAGAAAGGGAGAGAGAAAATGAGCTCTTAGTGGCAAGTTAAAATACAGAAATAACACAAATTAATTAAATAAATATGTTTAGGATTTTTTTTAAAAAACACAACACCTGAGATACTTATATAAGACATAATAAAGGTCCATAATACGTTCACTTAGAAATCTATATTGTTAAAAGCTAAATTCTGCAGACAATAATTCTGAAATAGCCAATCCACAGCAAGTTCACCTGGGTATACCTTCACGCTTCCGTAAATGCGTTCTGATTCAATTGAAATTGCCAAAGATGTAACCTGCTCACCTGTACTGATCTTTGGTTTTCCTGATGAAAAGACCTGGATGGAATGCTGCTCGGTGTAACAGCCAGTAAGCGTGAAATCCAGGATTCTAAAATAAAGCTAAAGACAACGAAGCAGAAAACACTGAGAGAGATGCACGGACTCATTTCTGCTGGGGAGGAAAAATGCTGGCAACTTACATGGAATCTTTGCAACCAAAACAGTGGCAGCAAAAAATGCTGCTGCTAGTGTGGAGTAGTGGCTAAAGTGTTGGACTGGGAGTCGGGAGATCCGGGTTCTAGTCCCCCACTCGGTCATGGAAACCCACTGGGTGACTTTGGGCCAGTCACAGACTCTCAGCCCAGCCTACCTTCGGCTGATACGCCAGCTGCGCCCCTTCTTAGAGTCAGAAGACCTAAAGACGGTTGTGCACGCGCTGGTAACCTCAAAGCTTGACTTCTGCAATGCACTCTACATAGGGCTACCATTGTACCTAGTCCGGAAACTTCAATTACTTCAAAATACGGCAGCCAGGTTGGTCACCGGTACATCTAGGGGTGAGCATATTACCCCAACATTAAAATCACTCCACTGGCTGCCAAATAGTTTCCGGGCAAAGTACAAAGTGTTGGTCATTACCTTTAAAGCCCTAAATGATTTGGGTCCAGGTTACCTGCGGGATCGTCTTCTCCCATACAGTCCGCTGCGCACACTCCGGTCCTCTGGGGTGAACTTACTTCAGTCAGCTAAAACTAGGCTGACATCAGTTTCCCAGAGGACCTTTTCTTCTGTCGCCCCCAGATTGTGGAATGGCCTGCCGGAGATTTGTAAAATTAACTCTCTGTGTGATTTTAAGGCAGCTTTAGTCTTTTCTGGCAGGCCTATCCAGATCAATGTAAAATCAAGAATTTTTAAGATGTATTGATTCCTGTTCTAATGTTGTTCCCCGCCTCGATCCAAAGGGAGAGGCGGGTAAGAAATAAATAAATATTATTATTATTATTATTATTATTATTATTATTATTATTATTATTATTACCTCACAGGGTTGTTGTTGTGAGGATGAAATGGAGAGGAGGATTATGTTTGCCGCCTTGGGTTCCTTGGAGTAAAAAAGGCGGGATATAAATGCAATAAATAAATAAAATGAAAAATAAATTGATGATATCCATATCGTTCAGTCGAAGTACTGTGGCTTTTTGATTAGCAGGGCTGCCGCCGCCCTCTGCCACCCTCCTCAGATTTCCCTGTTCCCTCTGAGTTTAGCTGCAATTCTCACAGTAGCCTGTGGGGGGGAATCACAGAATCATAGAATAGCAGAGTTGGAAGGGGCCTACAAGGCCATGGAGTCCAACCCCCTGCTTAATGCAGAAATCCACCCTAAAGCATCCCTGACAGATGGTTGTCCAGCTGCCTCTTGAAGGCCTCCAGTGTGGGAGAGCCCACAACTTCACCAGGCAACTGATTCCATTGTCGTACTGCTCTAACAGTCAGGAAGTTTTTCCTGATGTCCAGCTGTTTCCCCATACTGTTGTGAGCTAACCCTGGCGACTGTCAACTGGGCTGAGAGTCTGTGACTGGCCCAGAGTCGCACAGTGAGCATCTATGGCCAAGCAGGGGCTAGAACCTGAACCCGGATCTCCCGACTCCCAGCCCAACACTCCAACCACTGCACCGCACGGGCTGTCCGCTGCATGATAGTATTGTTGTTTTTAAGGCAGTTTTTAGTTGGGATTAAATATAAGAACCTTTTCCCTGGGGTGGGGGGGGAAGATACCTCAAAACATGCTGGGAATAAAGACCAATCTACATGGCTAGTTCCTGAAGTGGTTACTTCTTACAGCCAGTTGGAAGGGGCCTACAAGGCCATCGAGTCCAACCCCCTGCTCAATGCAGGAATCCACCCTACAGCATCCCTTACTTTGACATAGGCAGTGCTGCCGCTACACACAGGTTCAACTGGCTGCTCTGGGTTCACGGGACCAAAAGCGACCGTCCCGGTCAGGGAAATGTCCAACGATTTGGGAAATTTTTGTCCTGTAGAGGAGGGGAAAAAGATTTCAGAGCAACTCATAATGTTTTTAATGACGATAATAATGGTTTCAGAGCAACTCATAATAATGGCACTTCTAAGAGCCCAACAAGCATCATCATTTGAGGAAGGACAGTATTATATGTCCCACGTTACAAAGGGGAAACTGAGGGCACCCTAAGGCCACATGTAGTAAATTTACAGCTGAGGTGAGAACCAGCACGTTCCTGGCTCACAGCCCACACGCTCGACCATCAACTCATGGCTAGAGGAGTAAAAGAAGTCCTTGCCGGTTAATCCCACTGGGGAAGGGAACGAGGGCTTGGCCCATCTTTTTGGCCCAACGGTAAACAGAGTCGTCAGCAAGGTCTTTCCAAACAAGCTGTCCTCCCTTCGCCTACAAAGAGGAAAATAAAGAGTTCTGTCTTACCTATGACCCAAACCAGCAGGCTTTTCTCTTTCAGTATCTCAAGTTGGCCATAGCTGACTTTGTATTCCAAGTGTGTAATGGGCCCCCTGTCACCAAAAGGAGAGCAAAGCACCATTGAAAGTTACAATAACCAAGGAGTTACTCAAGAGCTGCTTCGTTAAGTAATGGTCAAGTGAGACGATGACTGGGTTCAGACAACACGATAACCAATGGCGGTTTAAATAGTCAATGGTTGGTTATTTAACCCCCCCCCATGGGTTATCAGGGCCCCGTCTACACACAGTCTTCGGGGCGCCTTGAAGGCGCTTCAAGGCGCGCCGAAACTCCTAGTGTAGCTACCTGGTCAGAAGAGACGGAGGAAGAGGCGGCGGCGGTGAAAAGTTCCCAGGGCTCGACGGCTTCTCTGGTGAATCCTTGCCGCCGAGCCCAACTCCCCGCCGGCCTCCTGCTGCCGGCGAAAGAGCTACCTAGGTTGGAGAGCTCGGCTCTTTCGCCGGCAGCAGGAGGAGGCCGGCGGAGAGTTGGGCTCGGCGGCAAGGACTCACCAGAGAAGCCGTCGAGCCCTGGGAACTTTTCGCCGCCGTCGCCTCTTCCTCCATCTCTTCTGACCAGGTAGCTACACTAGGAGTTTCGAGGCGCCCTGAAGTGCTTTCAGGGCGCCCCGAAGACTGTGTGTACACGGGGCCCAGGTTGCAGGAAGGGAGGTTTTTTTTAGCCAACGTTGGTTATTTGGCCAAAATAACCAAAGCAAATAACCAATGCTGTGCAGAGTGACGTACAAAATTATGCATGGTGTGAAGAATGTAGATAGGGAGACATTTTTCTCCCTCTCTCATAATATTAGAATTTAGTGGGGTCCTCCCATGAAGCTGAATGGTGGGAGATTCAGGACAAATAAAAGGAAGGACTTCTTCACACAGCGCAGAGTTAAATTGTGGAACATGGGTGGGAGGGTGCTGTTGCACCATGTCCTGCTTTGTTGGTCCCTCCTGGGGGCAGTGTGTGTGCTCTGCAGAAGTTCAACCAGGCGTTAGCAGCTTCATTACGCCTAATGGGTTTCCTCATGAGAAAGCTAGATGATAGGTAAGAAAAGAGACTAGATGCGATCTCTCCTCCTCCTTTCTCTGTTAGCTTGAGGTTCCTGCTGCTGAAAACTGGTTTTTACAGAGGGAGATTTTTCAAGACCTGTCCCCAACGTTGTTCACTTACAGCCAGGGAAGGAAACAACACCTTTGATATGTTGATTTTTAAAATTTCCACTTGAAACAGGGGAATATTGGGGAATTGATCAAGTCCAGGATTTCGTTGTAATTGTTTTTTTAGCTATTTTAAGCTGTCTGAAAATGTTTGTATGATAAAAGATTTTATTTTATATTTCTGTCCATCTTGGAATGTAACTGTTGTGAACGGCACAGAGCGCTTTCGCTATTGGGTGGTATGGAAATGAAATGAATGAATGAATGAATGGAAATTGCATTATTCTCACCTGTTGAAAAAGGGAATACGGGCTTCGCAGTATTCAAAAGAATTTTTTACACTCTCATGAAGCTTAAGGTGAATGGTAAACTTCCATTGTGAATCTTCTTCTTTCAGCTGGTAAAATCCCAAAATAGGAGGAACAGGCACCTGGGCAGGGTAGGAGAAAGAGCTGAATTCTTTATATTCCTATTTTAAGATCATTTTCATGTGTTTTATCAATTGGTGTTTTCTGTTTTTGGTATGTTGTAAAGCTACCCTGAGGCTTCCTTGGAGGCGTGTGATAAGAGTGCAAATTCTAAAATAAAATAAAATGAATTAAAATGGGATGACAGTTTCCAGATGTCAAATATAAACTCTCTGATTGCTAAACAGTAAGATAATTAGGCAGAAAGTGCTTAATTCTGATGGAAAACAGGAATTAACAACTCATTTGCAAGCTAGATTCTCTAAACCACCGATCAGCGGGGTGTTGGAAATATTTCTAGGATGAAGGCCAAAAACTCGTCCAACGGCACACTCAGAGCATGTAATGAGCAGGAGGGACGTTGCTAACTCGCAGATTCCTTTCAGAATCAGAGCTGAGAAGCGTTCATCCATTGTTATAAGAACCCAAGTTCTTATACGGGAAGGTATGGCATCTACTTTGCCTTCCTTACATGAAAATTCTGCAAAGATGATCCCACGTGTGAAAGTCTGTATCCATTAAATACTTCTTTTGAGATAAATATCTTTATGTAGGTCAGATAGATGTTCCTTCAGTTCTGCATCTTTCACAAATCTGTTAAGTCTGCCAGCCCAAATTATCTCCTCTTTGTCTACCCTACCAACAGACCCCGCCCCACCCAAAAATCGGGTCTTGCCACCCAAAATGTGTGGAATATTTGCACCTTGGCCTTCCTTGTGACTTTCTTTTATGACCCACACCACTTCTTATAACTACACAATGGGCATGGAAAACGCACCCCCTACAATGGGGAAGCAGAGAGGGGGCAAGGGACTTCCCCCCCCACTCTCTGGGCCCCAAACCAGAAGCACCACCATACCTGTACCATTGATCTGGCCAAGATCCCCAATTACCAGTAGCCACACTGAGAAGTCGTTCTGCAGTCTTCCTAAGAAGTTTACTATAGAATTATTTTACATCTCATCTTAATATTGTTTGCATTTGAGGATGGCAGGCTGTCGGTGGTAGAAATGTCTCATGCAGGCAGCCAAGTCTTCCACTTTGAGTGAACAAAATACTGCTCGTTCCAAGTGTTCAAAAATGGGCTTGATTAAAGTGCAGAGTCTGGGTATGGTTGATCCCTGCATTAAGCAGGGGGTTGGACTCGATGGCCTTATAGGCCCCTTCCAACTCTACTATTCCATGATTCTATGAAGATGCTCTCAGTGTGGCCCCCATTCTCCTCACCGCCACTGCTGCCAGCTGTTTCTCATCCTTGCTGCTGTTGGAGGTCAAATCATAGAATCATAGAATAGCAGAGTTGGAAGGGGCCTACAAGGCCATCGAGTCCAACCCCCTGCTCAATGCAGGAATCCACCCTAAAGCATCCTGGACAGATGGTTGTCCAGCTGCCTCTTGAAGGCCTCTAGTGCGGGAGAGCCCACAACCCCCCTAGGCAACTGATTCCATTGTCGTACTGCTCTAACAGTCAGGAATTTTTTCCTGATGTCCAGCCGGAATCTGGCTTCCTGTAACTTGAGCCCGTTATTCCGTGTCCTGCACTCTGGGAGGATCGAGAAGAGATCCTGGCCCTCCTCTGTGTGACACCCTTTTAAGTATTTGAAGAGTGCTCTCATGTCTCCCCTCAATCTTCTCTTCTCCAGGCTAAACATACCCAGTTCTTTCAGTCTCTCTTTATAGGGCTTTGTTTCCAGACCCCTGATCATCCTGGTTGCAATCCAATGTTGACCCCCATAGCGCCAGAGATGAGTACACAGGTGGCAGCAGGGCCAGGAGTGTCTGCCTGTGCACTCCCTGCTGGGGCACTGACTTTGGCAAATGCTTGACCATGCTGGCTCTGCCCGATTCACATTCGCATTACGAATCATGCAGCCTTACCTGGGAAGTATAAAAGCACAGATTGAAAAGGTCTGGAGGAGGTATTAAAGGGAATTTGTAAGGTCCGCTGAAAGCCGAGTCGTCCATTATGCCAACGCTGCTGGAGGTCAGGATGGCAGAATCGAGGGAAGAGACGCAAGGGTGGACCAAAATATCCTGGAGGGGAGAGCCGTTGGCAGGGAGGTTCAGGCCGAACGTCACGTTGGGAGCAGCTCCTTCTATGTCACACTTCAAAGACAAAAACAAAGGTCTTCAAAGCAAACTCAGAACTATATGAGAATGGGAACAGGCCTCACTGATGAATAGTCTATTCACAACCTTTTGTTTATTTTAAATATATATTTTTAACCTGCCTTTCAGGGCACACGATCCTCACTCAAAGGTTACAAAACAAATGAAAATACAATTACAATTCTAAATGCCACCGCCACCCACGGAAGTCAAAGCTTTTTTTAAAGTACCAACGGCAGACCGGAATAAATGCTTCTTCAGAGTTGTTTCCCCCCCTCTCAAAACGCCTCAGGCATGAGGCCCATATGCATCGCCTTGGAGAGGGAGTTCCACTGAGAAAGCCCTGCTGCTGCTGCTGGGCCAGAGAGCAGGGCCACCAACACTGATCTGAAAGCTTGGGCTGGCTCATATAGGTGGAGGCAGTCCTTCAGATAACAGAGTTCCAAATCATTTAGGGCTTTCAGGACTCAAACCAGTACCTTGAATTGGGCCTGGAAACAAACATCTGAGTCACCTTGTCCACACAAGTGTTCTAACTCCCACAGTCTGTACCAGTTGCTGTTTCATAGAATCACAGAATAGTACAGTTGGAAGGGGCCTCTAAGGCCATCGAATCCAACCCTTGGCTCATTGCAGGAATCCACCCTAAAGCATCCCTGACAGATGGTTGTCCAGCTGCCTCTTGAAGGCCTCTACTGTGGGAGAGCCCACAACCTCCCTAGGTAACTGATTCCACTGTCGCACTGCTCTAACAGTCAGGAAGTTTTTCCTGATGTCCAGTCAGAATCTGGCTTCCTTTAACTTGAGCCCGTTATTCCGTGTCCTGCACTCTGGGAGGATGGAGAAGAGATCCTGGCCCTCCTCTGTGTGACAACCTTTTAAGTATTTGAAAGGTATTCCACTGTCGCACTGCTCTAACAGTCAGAAAGTTTTTCCTGATGTCCAGCCAGAATCGGGCTTCCTGTGACTAGAGCCCATTATTCTGTGTCCTTCACATTGGGAGGATGGAGAAGAGATCCTGGCCCTCCTCTGTGTGACAACCGTTCAAGTATTTGAAGAGTGCTCTCATGGCTCCCCTCCATCTTCTCTTCTCCAGGCTAAACATGCCTGGTTCTTTCAGTCTCTTCAAAGGCAGCCCCCTGCACAGTACATTGGAGCCATCTAACCTGGATGTGACCAAGGTCTATGTCACTCTGGCTCTGACAGCTTTCTCTAGGTGAGGCCGCAGCTGCCAAACTAGCCCTAAGCTGGTAAAAGGCGGTCCTGGCAACCAATGCCATACAGAATGGCATCTGTTGGAACAGCTGTATTGGCAAATCCAGAGGTCCGTTTTCGACTTGCCACAGTGAGCGTTTCAGGTGAAAATGAGCCGTTTCAGCTTTCTTTTCTAGCTTAGAATTGGGGAGGGGGCAAAGAACGCCCCTACCGGGGTGCTGAGGGGCTAAGGGTGATGACGGGAGCATTCCCTGCTACCCACTTGAGTTCCTAGCTAGAGGGGAAGGTTGTGGCTGGGTGGGGTTTGTTTTTCTTTACTTACAAGGAAGTAAGCCCACTGAATGTAGTACGTCTTCTTTTTTTTCTGAATAAGCAAGCTCGGGATCAGGATGTTAAAATACTGAAATTGTGGCACGGAACACTTTCATTTGCGCATTTAGAGCTTAGCAGGACTACAAAACCAGCTACACAATCGATGTAGCTTTACTTTCCGTATTTCTTTCACTTACATAATTGGCTAGTTTGGGCATAACAGCACCGTTTCAACGGTTTATATTCCCACTGCTTTTTTGCTTGGGAGCTTGTTTCTTTTCCAAAGCTTTGTGTGGAATGTTCTAGCTGCAGTAACCATACATGTTCATAATCTTTATATTTTAAATGTTTCGTATTTGTAATCAGATAGAGTAAAGGATCCAAACCTGTAATTTCATTAATGTCCCCTAAAATGTAAAACATAAAGATCCCCCTGGTTTTTTTCGTACCTGGAAGACGAGAGGTCAAACCACTACTTAGCTGTGAAACTTACTTAGGCCGCTATCCTAAACACACTTACTAAGGAGTAGGCCTCACTGGATGCAGTGGCACTCACTTTTAAGTAAACACACAAGGATGGCATTACCAGTGGCTCCATTCAGACATCACACTGAAACATGTTTTGCACTCATCACTATTTAGAACCCAAACCAGGGTTTGAGCTTCCAAATGAATAGCCAAACCCTGGTTTAGAGCACCTTATTGCTTTGGCTTTTCATCCGTTCAACTCCTCCGCTTGCATTTTGTAGAGATCTCTGGAGATAGAGCAATGAACCACAGTTTGCCATCCCATTTCAAACCGTAATTTTTGATTCCGGTTTGCTGATTGTTCACAACCCATGGTGTGTCAATTCAGATATCATGCCAAGCTATAGTTAAGGTTTGGTGCGATGCCTGAATAAACCAATGTCTCTCACCTTAACCTCTCTCATGGGGCTATTATGAGGATGAATAACATAAGGATTGCATGCGGAGAACTGTATACTGAAAAGTGATATAAAAATGATAAAATATTAGTAGCAGCATTTTTAAACTCTTGTTTAAGCCAGCAAAACTAGGAGCAAGGTTTGCAAGAGCGTAACCGTAAAGTGAGATTTTCATTTTCGTTTAATTCACAAATCTAAAAAAAGCAGTATCTTCTCTGCAGCATGCTGAAGCATTAAAAATATTAAGTTCAGCTTCCCCATACGCCAAGATAAAAATGAGCTGAATTTTTACTTTTCCAGGTGCATTCATGTGTCAAATAGGTTAGAGAGATTTGCACAGGAAATCGTCTCACCTTGCAAGTTACAGTTCCATAAACCTGCCACATGTCCACCACATCCCTTTTGTCATACTGGACAGACTTGACTTTTTCAGTGATACAGACATTAACTTGGGGCTTTCCCTTGTATGTGCTGGTTCTCCAAGCTGGCGGCTTCGGAGGGTGGCTACTTGGGGCGACGTGATTATTTTCCCAGCCGTTCAGGTTTGTATCTAGCGGGGTGCCGAGCGGACAGGCCTGCATGAGCAAGCTTGGGAGGTGGCTGATTTTGGTGTTCCTCTCCCCTTCGCTCTTCTGACCGGAGCTCATGAAAGCCAGCAGCCTGGACAGGAGGTCAAAGGTCTGAGAGATCCCACTGATACTGAAGAGGGGTGGGGGTGGCGTTACAGATTGCTCAACCAAAGGCAGGCCAACGTAGACCAACCCGCTCTTCTGGAAAGCCACCACAGGCCAGAGGTCTCCCCTCTCGGCCTGCAGCGCATAGACAGAAGTCTTGTTGATTCGGGAACAGCCATCCCGACGCTCTACAAAGCTTTGGTCTCCGTCAGTCAGCCTCAGTTCAAAAAGTAACGCTTTCAGGAAAGGGCCGTCTTCTGGCACGGGCACGTAACTTGATCCATTGAAGGATTTCGCTCGCTTTTCCACTGTAGGGTAACGCCTGCAACACGGAAACAGAAGCAGAGCAGCAACATTAACATTCCGTTGCTTGGCTAATGGTTCAGCACATCTGTAACAGTATTTATGGCGTGCTTCAAACTGGCCTCACATCTGTACCCTCAAAGAGCGGACGTTCACTCCACACCTGTCTGCCATTATTCTACGTGATTAGATACATGGCATGGAGCCCAACCCTACGCTGGGCCAACACAGAAGCCTACTTCACCAAATTACTGTTCCAATTCACACGCTGATGCCCAGGCAGACCATTTCGTGAGAGGCAGGGGCGCCAGGCAGAGGCTTGCAAGCACGATGACCCCTTCAGCACCCTCTTTCTCCCTCCTGCTCTGATGGGAAACTACAGCATGAATCGGGCTACTGTACATGCAGGCCTCCACATGAAGCACACGTGAGGCTATGTATACTGAGGGGAATGGGGCATTACAAGCGCTCAAAGGCTCGTGAGCTGGCTTGCTTCTTTTACAGTCATTCATAGAATCATAGAATAGCAGAGTTGGAAGGGGCCTACAAGGCCATCGAGTCCAACCCCCTGCTCAGTGCAGGAATCCACCCTAAAGCATCCCTGACAGATGGTTGTCCAGCTGCCTCTTGAAGGCCTCTAGTGTGGGAGAGCCCACAACCTCCCTAGGTAACTGGTTCCATTGTCGTGCTGCTCTAACAGTCAGGAAGTTTTTCCTGACGTCCAGCTGGAATCTGGCTTCCTTTAACTTGAGCCCGTTATTCCGTGTCCTGCACTCTGGGAGTATCGAGAAGAGATCCTGGCCCTCCTCTGTGTGACAACCTTTTAAGTATTTGAAGAGTGCTATCATGTCTCCCCTCAATCTTCTCTTCTCCAGGCTAAACAGGCTAAACTCCTAAGAGGTCGTGACTTCATACTCTGGGGAAACCGACATCCTTGACTATTACTAGGTCTGTTACAGATCAAAACAGGCAAATCAGTTAGGCCCTATGCTTTTTGTCCTTTGCCTCTGCCATAAACCTGAGAAACAATGACTTAAGTTTGTCTTCTCCAATTGGCCGACTGATCCTTAGTTTCTTCCATATCTCGCCTTATTAAGTAGAGTCCTATGGTTAATTCTCTCCTTATTCAGAGGAGTAAAAGAAATATCAAACCCTCATAGTATCAACAGGAGAGCAGAAAAACCGTAATTTTTTTTACAAATGGATTTAACTACTATGTTGTACAGTAATTATTTTTTAAAAGACTTCCCCGTCAGAAGCTCGATTTTTTTTCCAAAATTAATTTAATTCCAAAATGTCAAGTTGACAGTGTCACTTTAAAGTACAGTAGGAATGAACAAAAGGGGATAATTGGCATTATGTGGAATTGGTGTTTGAACCTGGCATGGTGGAAGGCTTTTATTTGTTGTCTCTAATTCCCTTTTTGGCTGAAGGATGGCTGAAGTGTTCCTGAGTCTACAATGCAGACTACAATTACTGCTGTACCTCAATAATCACAATCACAGTTTGTGTACAGATTTCACAGAATCAGTATATGCTCTTTACGTTCCTTTTTGTTTAATCCTCCCAATATTCATGTGAAAGCGATGCTGTGGTCTTGTTCACACATTCACCAGCTCTTTTGGACTGGAGTGGTGCAAGCCCTTTCGCTGCATGCAAATTCTTCCCACCTTTTTTTGAGGGGCTAAACTGCGCATTTGTGTGATTTTGCATCTGGGGCACATCAACACGGGACGTGATTCTCTTCACTCCACCACATGGAGAGGACTTTTGTAAACCGCCCAGAGAGCTTCGGCTATGGGGCGGTATATAAAATAAATAAATAAATACATAAATATAGTGGATGCAAGAACCAGGGCAGTGGCTCAACCAAATTTACCAAGGATTCTGACCCCATGGCAGGACAGAAGAACAGTGTGATTTCAGGACCAGACAACACATTCTATTTAGCACAGGCTTCTCAAGAACAGCTTCAAAATTACGTCTTGTGTCACCATCTCCGTAATATGTAAAAGGGGGTCACCATGCTATTTTCTGTGTGGAGGGTCTCCACACTAGTGACAGCCACCCTAGGAAAAAGGGGGTCAGGGTCTACAACTCCACCTATTGGGGGCGGGAAAGGGGAAGAATCTTGGCTTCCACAAATTTCTGATTGGCTACAAAGGCTAGCCAAAATTTATGGGCCCCTGAATGGAGTGCTAGTATGGAGCATCTTATGGATACAGAACTGGGCATGTTTAGCCTGTAGAAGAGAAGGTTGAGGGGAGACATGATAGCACTCTTCAAATACTTAAAGGGTTGTCACACGGAGGAGGGCCAGCATCTCTTCTCACTCCTCCCAGTGTGCAGGACACGGAATAACGGGCTCAAGTTAAAGGAAGCCAGATTCCAGCTGGACATCAGGAAAAGCTTCCTGACTGTTAGAGCAGCATGACAATGGAATCAGTTACCTAGGGAGGTTGTGGGCTTTCCCATCCTAGAGGCCTTTAAGAGGCAGCTGGACAACCATCTGTCAGGGATGCTTTAGGGTGGATTCCTGCATTGAGCAGGGGGTTGGACTCGATGGCCTTAGAGGCCCCTTCCAGCTCTGCTATTCTATGATTCTAAGAAGCAGTGTGTGGTGACTGGCTGTATATGCTGCTGTGGTGGCAGCAATTAAGCCACCACGCTCAGGGTTGATTGCAAGCAGCCTCTGCAGCAGACGCGTAACATGCCGACCAGAGTGTCTGCAAAGGGTTGCTGGGTGCAACCTCAGCAACATCCTATTTCCAGCTGCAGTTCTGCCATCTGTTTAGACCAGTACTTTCCAAACTGTGTTCATGCTGCAAGAAATACATTCGGGGCCTCTCCCACAAACCCAGAATTTCTATCCGCTATCAGGAGAGGGTAACCTGTGGCTCCACAGATGTTTTCACTTCAACTCCCATGATCCCACACCATTAGCTATGGCTGATGGGATTGGTAGGCCAACAAATTGCCCACCCCTGTGCTACATGATTAATTGCCTTTGCCTTGCCCCTTCTGGGGGTTGGAGAGAAGATTGAGGGGAGACATGATAGCACCCTTCAAATACTTGAACGGTTGTCACACAGAGGAGGGCCAGGATCTCTTCTCGATCCTCCCAGAGTGCAGGACAAGGAATAATGGGCTCAAGTTACAGGAAGCCAGATTCCGTCTGGACATCAGGAAAAACTTCCTGACTGTTAGAGCAGTCAGACAATGGAATCGGTTACCTAGGGAGGTTGTGGGCTCTCCCACGCTAGAGGCATTCAAGGGGCAGCTGGACAACCATCTGTCAGGGATGCTTTAGGGTGGATTCCTGCATTGAGCAGGGGGTTGGACTCGATGGCCTTGTAGGTCCCTTCCAACTCTGCTATTCTATGATTCTATGATTCTATGAACAGCTGGGTGCTAGTTCTGCCACCTCAGGTGTGTGAATAGATCTTTCAATCAGTTCTGAGAAGCAGAACAATTACTAGCCTAGGGAGGTTGTGGGCTCTCCCACACTAGAGGCCTTCAAGAGGCAGCACTGGATAATGGATGAATGATCCAACTGACATGCCTGTACCCCAGATAGCTGCACCTCTTGACTTTGCACTTGCTTGTCTAGTATAGTACTGTATACTCTGACATATGGTTTTATATCATTTTAATTGTCAAGCCTTCCCCCAAAGAATTCTGGGAATCCTCGTAGTTCAGGGAGTTACAGAGACTTAATCATAGAATCATAGAATAGCAGAGTTGGAAGGGGCCTACAAGGCCATTGAGTCCAACCCCCTGCTCAATGCAGGAATTCACCCTAAAGCATCCCTGACAGATGGTTGTCCAGCTGCCTCTTGAAGGCCTCTAGTGTGGGAGAGCCCACAACCTTTCCACTCCCAACTACAATTGCAAAGAGATCCTTGGAGCGAGGGAAAAGGGCCTTTAAAGAAGAAACAGCCTGCAGTGTATATAGACCGCCCTATGTTAGGATTAGAAATCGCAATAACAAGTCACAGTGTCATTGCTGGGATGATTCATCCAACAGACAATGTTGCAAACGACTTAGGTCATGTTCAGATTCTTTATTTCTTGTAGAGAAGTGACAGCCTAAAAAATAATAATGGAAAAAATAGTGGGGGGATGTGGGGAGGGAAATACATGCCCCGTGGATTTTTTTTGGGAAAATCTGGAAACAAAAACACATTTTCCCTGAATCTTCCCATCCCCAGCAAGCGTTCACATCTCTGGCAATCCCAGCGGGAAAAGATTTTGCAAAGGTTACACAGGAACTGAGGAAGCTGCCTTATACCAGACCATCTAACCCAGTATGATCTGTTGTGACTGGGAGCGGTTAAGACAGCAGATTGTCAGGCAGAGTGATCCTTTCCCCATTACCTGCTCCTTGACCCATTTTAACTAAAGATTATTACTGTTATTATTATTGTTATTAACAATATTTATATACCGCTTATATATATATATACCCCATTGAAAATTTCGGAGCAGTGTCCAAGATAAAATAAAATAAAAACAGAATAAAACACTTTAAAATAAATTGTAAAAGAAGCAAAATGTACAGCGAACCGTGGCTGGTCACGGTTCCTGGAATAATGGTGTTTTTAGGAGGCACCGAAAGGAATACAAAGTTTGCGCCTGCCTGACCTCCAGGGGCAGGGAGTTCCACAGGAGGGGGGCCACCACGCTGAAGGCTCTTCCCCTGGTGGACTCCAATCGGAGGACGGGTCTATGTGGAACCACCGGGAGCATGCCCTCGGATGACCTCAGTGACCGGGCAGGTTGGTAAGGGAGAAGGCGCTCTCTCAGGTATCCTGGTCCCAAGTTGTTTAGGGCTTTGTACACAAGTACAAGAACCTTCAACCTGGCCTGGTAGCGAACAGGCAGCCAGTGCAGCTCCCTCAGCAGAGGAGTTACATGCTGGAAAGGGGCAGCTCCAGACAACAGCTGAGCTGCTAGATGCCAGAGATTGAACCACAAACCTTCCACTTGTAAAGCATGTGTGTACCACTAAGCTACGGTCCTTCCCCTAAATGGTGGTTAATGTGGGAAGGGTGGTTGCGCAGTGGTACAGCCCCTGCCTTGCATGCAGAAGGTTGTAAGATCGATTCCCAGCATCTCCAGGCAGGTCTGGAAAAACTTGGGAGCTGGAAACCCTGGAGAGCCGCTGCCAATCAAGTGTCGACAGTACTGGGCTAGATGGACCAAGGGTCTGGCGCAGTATAAGGCAGCTTCTGACGTCCCTATGTGGTGGTTCAACTCCTGCAAGGAATTCTGCTTCACAACATAGCCAGGAATGATCAGGGGTCTGGAAACAAAGCCCTATGAGAGACTGAAAGAACCGGGCATGTTTAGCCTGGAGAAGAGAAGCATGACTTCTGTTACAGGACTTGAAATGTTGTCACATAGAGGAGGGCCAGGATCTCTTCTCCATCATCCCAGAGTGCAGGACACGGAATAACAGGCTCAATTTACAGGAAGCCAGATTCCGGCTGGACATCAGGAAAAACTTCCTGACTGTTAGAGTAGTATGACAATGGAACCAATGACCTAGGGAGGTGGTGGGCTCTATTCCCACACTAGAGGCCTTCAAGAGGCAGCTGGACAAGCATCTGTCAGGGCTGCTTTAGGGTGGATTCCTGCATTGAGCAGGGGGTTGGACTTGATGGCCTTTTAGGCCCCTTCCAACTCTACTATTCTATGGGAAAAGGAAAGGAACCTCTCGTGCAAGCACTTGAGTCATTGCTGACTCCTAGAGGGATGCCTGCTTTCGCTTGGCAGACTTTGTAGTGGGGTGGTTTGCCATTGCCTTCCCCAGTCGCAGTTACCTTTCCCCCAGCTATTCTATGACTCTATAATAAAAGAACAACCCCTAGAGTGACAATCTTTATGGTGGACAATCTTTATGACCAGCTCTTCTACAGGCTCGGATCAAGCAGTACAGTGGTATTACCTGGAAAACAGCACGGTGCCCTGTGCCCCTTGTTCATGGCTGATGATCCACAGTCCCCTTAAAGCCATCGCAGGCAGCTAACAGGTCTCGGGATCACCATGTCTGTGATGGCTTCACAGCTGAGGATCTTCCTGTGGCTGCAATCATCTTTCGGGTGCTAAGGGAATTCCTGCTCAGAAATCACTTCTCCTCCTCCTTGATACTAGTGCAAGTACTATCTCCTCGAATGGGGGAAGAGGATCCCAGATTTCAGAATTTGTCCCACTGGGGGCAAGGAAAACCTTCTCTCCTCGGCTACACCCTCCAACCCGAAATCTAGCAGAGAATCCCGCTGCAGTTTAGGGCAACCTTCGTTCACTGCCCCCCCTTGAAATGCCAGACACCCCTCGACCCAAACTATAAAGACCCCCCTGCCTGCCCACCGCTACAAAAGCCCCCTGCTTTGCAAACCAGCAGCCCCCTTGTCCCCCCCCCCAAAGCAAAGATGCCTAGATCAGAGAACCCAACTCGAGACTGGGGAGGGGGGGACCCCCACCCCCTAACTCCTTGCAACTGGAAAGCCACTCGCTCCCTTGAGGGTTGAAGCTACACTTCTACGAGCGAGGCGTCTCCCCACTCTTGCACACTAGACTCTCTTGCACACTGGACTCCCCCTCCCCTATATTTCGAGCCCCCCCTCACACCTACAGCAGGCACCCCTGTAAATCAAGGAGCCCCCTTTTCAGCACAGAGCACCCCAACTTCTACGACAGTCTCCCCAGACAGAGACCCCCCTCACTCTCCCTGTCTAAAAGGGATGTCGCCGCCCCCACCCCCTATTTAGATCCCCTCAGAGACGACCCCCCCACTCTACTACTCCAAGCAGAGCTCCATTTTATCATGGAAAAAATACATCTCATCCATTACAGCTTCCTCCTTCTCTCCCTTCCCGATCTATCAGGGCCTCTTTCCCTCAAAAATATAAGCCACTGCTCGCCCCGCTGCCTCGCCGCCCCTCAGAGCGGCTGACTGGGGAGGCCCCGTCCCTTCCAGCGAGGAGAGGAGCTGGCGCGGGCCCGGTTTTCCGGCCTAGGAACCGGAGGAGGAGGCGGAGGCAGCTGACTGGGGCGCTTGGGCGGAGCCGCCTGGCAGGCCTAGCTGAGGCTGGGAGCCCGAGTAGCCGCCGCCGCCGCCGCCAGGGAGGCCTGTTGGTTGGGCGGCAGAGGAGGAGGAGCTGGAAGTCGCTGCCGCCTCCGCCTGGGTGAGGGCCCGTCAGGTCGAGCTGCCGCTGAGGCGAGACAATGGAGGAGGCCTGGCCGGGGCGCCGGGCGGGCGGCCTGAGGGGGCGGCTGCGGGACAAAGAGAACGAGGGCGGCGGCGGCGGCGGCGGCACCATGGCGGCGGTCACGCCCGAGCTCTTCGAGGTAAGGGGGCGGTGGGTGAGTGGGGGGCGCCCCCCTGCCCCGTCTTCTCTTTCTGGGGAGGGGGAGGCAGGTCTCCCTCGGAGGGGAGAGGGAGCTGTCACGGTCTGGGTATGTGTGGGGCAGGCCTGGGGTGTGTGTTTGGTGGTGGTGGTGGGGGCAGCCTGACTGGGGCGGGGGTGCCTTCTGAAGAGGCGGAGATGTGGGGTGGGGGTGGGTTAAGAATTGAGGGTGTGGGGAGAGAAACATTGGGGGGGGGGTGTCAAGGCCCAGTGTAAATAGGAATAGGGAGCTCGCCCTGCCCCTATTACTGTCCTTTTTAATTCCCACTGAGTAGGGTGACCATATGGAAAGGAGGACAGGACTCCTGTATCTTTAACAGTTGCATAGAAAAAGGAATTTATGGAGAACCTGGTGAAATTCCCTCTTCATCACCACAGTTAAAGCTGCAGGAGCTATACTAGAGAGATCAGATACGAAAGAGGGCAGGGCACCTGCAGCTTTAACTGTGGTGATGAGGAGGGAATTTCACCAGGTTCTCCATATATTCAAATGACACCTGCTGAAATTCCCTTTTCTATGCAACTGTTAAAAGATACAGGAGCCCAGTCCTCCTTTTCATAGGGTCACCCTGCCACTGAGGCAGGAGGGGGGGGAAGAGAGGTTGTTGACGAGTGTGTAAAATTGAGAAAATGGGGATCTCCAGGGGTAGAAGTTGAAGGCAAGCTAGGCAATGGGGTAGGAAGCTGTCAATGGGGCAATAGAATATTAGCCCCCCCACCCCCGAAATGGGGATGGAGAATGTATAATAATAATAATAATGATGTGTGTTGTGAGGGGTTTGCTGGAACATAGAATCATAGAATAGCAGAGTTGGAAGGGGTGTAATAGGAAAGTATGGTTTCTGTGGGGTCAAGAATGGGGGAGATGGGGGAGTCTAGGGGGGAGAGGTTGGGGAGACAATTGGCATTTTTCTGTTCCCCCCAACCTTTAGTAGCCACATGAAAAGGAGAAATTCAGAAGGCAAGGTTCTTCCTGCAGGGATCGGGAAAATATTTGCCTGCTGCTGGATGATTTGCTTGTCCTGCAACTGCTGAAGGCATGGGAGGGGTTGTTAAAAGAGCAATAATCAATCATCATCATAATATCGGGAGACCTCATGTAGGTTGACACAACACAGAGAATGGGAGCGATGGGTGGTGGTAGGTATGGGCAGAAAAAAATGATGGTGCATCTCCAAGATGCATCCTTAGGTTGTACCCTGAACGATATTGGTGTTTGGAGAGATGGAGGAATTTAGTAGCAATAACCCAGTTTTGTTGGCAAGTTTTCCCGAACCACCGCTGCTGCGTCAGAAAACTGATTTTTGTATGTTGCTTATGGCTATTTTTCCTAGGGAAAAGGGTTTCTAAGGTTTTATTGATGAATAAATGGCCAGTTAGCCCAACGAGCTCATGTAATTTCCCCCAAGGTTCAGTTCAATGAGAGATGAGGCCTTGAGAGTTCTGGTCTTGAGAGCCACGTTCAGTACAATCCTGAACTGGTGAAGAAGTAATGTAATGATATGCATTGAGAGATTCAGCTCCATCAGACAAGCATTTATTGCACACTCATTCTGGGCACTCATGGATTTTCACAGGTCCCTCTCACATCGTCGTCTGTCTCCTGCCCCTTCTAGCCTTTTTCACACCACAAAAGCACACCCCAGTAAGTCTGACTTATTTTTTGAGGTAAAACTTGCCGCTATTTCCTGCTGTGTGCAGGAGAAGCAGCGCAATCAAAACAGCCCACTGAACGAGCCACATGCACTGTTTTACGCCTTTCAAAAGAGGAAGTAATGAGGGACAAATGCGCGGGCAGAGAAGCGCCGGTAAGGAAAGACGATTCCCCCCCCCCCCCCCCGGTGTGATGATGCTCATTGCAGCCTTCCTCAACCTGGGGCGCTCCAGATGTGTTGGACTGCATCTCCCAGAATACCGGCTGGGGCATTTTGGGAGTTGTAGTCCAACACATCTGGAGCGCCCCAGGTTGAGGAAGGCTGGTCTAAGGTGACCACCTTTTTTTTCTTCGCAGGGCTCCTGTGTTTTTAACAGCTACCTTTTGGACAGTAGTTCAGCTGTCATGGAGATGGGAATTCATTTTCTGCATTTCTTCCTGTCTTGTAGCTCTTCAAGGCACAGGAGCCCTGCTAGGCATGTGCGTGTCAATCCACACTAACCTGTGCAGGCGGCAGAAAGAAAGATGAGATTCAGACTTGCTCTAGGAACTAGTTCACATATCATTCTTTGTTTCTCTGCATTCATGGAGAAATGGAAAGTGTAAAATCGTGGATCGCTGAGAAAGTGTATTCGTGTAGGATGATGGAAATGCATGTGTGAGGTGGTACCGGGGGTTGGAAAATGGAGTTTCAGTTGTGGGAGGTAGGATCTTCCACATGCAGGGATCTCTGAGGAGTTTCCTACGACAGATTGGATCTCCTGCCCGTCTCTCAGCAATGACCCTTGACCTTTCTTTGATGGTGGCCATTTATTGATTGATTGATTTGATTTGTACCCTGGCTTTACCAAGAAAAATGGCACACATGGCAGCTTACCATCATAAATAAAAATTGATTAAAACAATAATAAAATAATGCTTTAAAACACAATTAAAAACATGGTAACAGAACAAAAACAATAGCCATTGTCATCTTAATCCAGTCTACCATGTTTCATTCTAATACCATATTTCTCTTATGTAGCTTGGAGAAAATATTCCGTTCCCTTCCTGACATTTTTAGATGAGAAGGATATTTTCATTGGGGCAAAAATATTAATGTCTAAAAGGGCAAAACCTAATGAACACTGCAAACTTTGCTGGTGTTTGCCATGTCAAAATTTACATTTAATAAATTTATAGTCATCCCGTCAGTAAAACTCTGCAATCCTATACACACACTTACCTGGGAGTAAGCCTTATTGAACATTTTGAGGCTTACTGCTGTGTAGACGTACATAGAATTGTCTTGTAGGCCTTCCAGGGTGACATACAATAAGAATAATAAGACAAAATGCCATATGTAATCATCACAAACACATGCCTGAACTGTAAGCAGATAATTGTATAAATGTACGTACCGTGATCCCATTCTTCACTGTGATCCCATTCTTCAGGGCAATATTATATACTGCATTTTTATACACCTTTTGAAAGCAGTTGTAGAAGTTAGGATGGGATTTTGAACTTGGGATGTAGAATTTTGTGCTGCTTTTGTGTACTGAGTTATATTTTGACTCGATGGCCTTATAGCCCCCTTCCAACTCTACTATTCTATGATTCTATGAAGTGTCCCATGGAGTAATTTCATTGTACAGAAACAAATTTAACAGTGGAAAGCTAAATAGGTGAGCGAAGCCAAAGACAAGTATTGCTTGGCCAGTGAACAGAACAAACTTGATTTGCCACTTTGGTTCAATGTAGGTGTGAAGGAATTCATATAACTAGTTGGGTACTATATTTCATGATGTTACATCTGTGACCGATGTTCAAATGCCCAGAACTGAACACCGTTTGAGGCGTCTAAGCTCTTTGGATTGGGAAAAGTCACTTTACAACTAGTGTTCTCGCTGAGAGATTTCATTATATTTGGCAGTATATAGATGTCACAAATAAATAAAGTGCCTTTTAAAAAAGCCTCGTATCCCCTTCTTGTAAATTAATTTTTTTATATACTTTGAAGTAATTCCTAAGTTTATAAAAATATAACATTTCTGCAATGGCTGTGTTTGTTTTTTTCCGTAATTTGTCCTCTCAATGAGTAAAACATTACATTTTTAAATTTTAAAAACTCTTTCACTGGATTCACACAACATGCTAACCCACCCACTGTGGGTTGTTGTTGTTGTTGTTGAACCATGGGTTATTGTGTTGTCTGAACGCAGCGTGTTTTCCATGTGCCCCAGGCAAGGTGAGCTACTTTCACACACACCCCCCCCCCCAAAAAAATTGCCAGCTTCGATTTTTAAGAACAGGTGTTTTGTAGAAAAAATAAAAAAGCACAAAACTTGAACTTGTTATTTTTTTTTATTAAAACAGGTAATTTGTATAAAACCGTGACCCTTAAAAGTTAGTACTGCACCCCTCTGAGGTCTGCGCTCTAGGCGGCTGCCTACTTGGCTTGATGGTAGCACCGGCCCTGCCTGAACAACCCAGGAACAAGCCATGGGTTCTTAAGGTGGCTTGTTATCAAGACACCTTGCAGAAAATGCACTGCGTTCAGACAACACTGGTTAATTTACTTAATTGTGTTTTATAAATGCAAAAACAATTACAATCCAAAAATAAAGTGTTTTTATATAGTACCAGCGGCGTACCTGGTGCTATACAGATTGAATACAGTCTTTCCACAGAGCCTATAATCCACATGAGCCATATAAGACATGGATATGCGCTGGGTTTGGGCTTTATAAATGACTAATGACTAGGAGATGAGAGTGGTAGGGTGGGGGTCACAGTGGAGAAATAGTTAAGATTTGCAGATGACACAAAATTGGGCGGGATAGCTAATACCCTGGAAGACAGAAACAAACTTCAAAGTGATCTTGATAGGCTGGAGTGCTGGGCTGAAAACAACAGAATGAAATTGAATAGGGATAAATGCCAAGTTCTACATTTAGGAAATAGAAACCAAATGCACAGTTACAAGATGGGGAATACTTGGCTCAGCAATACTGCAAACGAGAAGGATCTTGGAATTGTTGTAGATCGCAAGCTGAATAGGAGCCAACAGTGCGATATGGCTGCAAGAAAGGCCAATGCTATTTTGGGCTGCATTAATAGAAGTATAGCTTCCAAATCACGTGAGGTGCTGGTTCCTCTCTATTCGGCCCTGGTTAGGCCTCATCTAGAGTATTGCGTCCAGTTCTGGGCTCCACAATTCAAGAAGGACGCAGACAAGCGGGAGCGTGTTCAGAGGAGGGCAACCAGGATGATCAGGAAACAAAGCCCTAGGAAGAGAGACTGAAAGAACTGGGCATGTTTAGCCTGGAGAAGAGGAGATTGAGGGGAGACATGAGAGCACTCTTCAAATACTTGAAAGGTTGTCACACAGAGGAGGGCCAGGATCTCTTCTCGATCCTCCCAGAGTGCAGGACGGAATAACGGGCTCAAGTTAAAGGAAGCCAGATTCCGGCTGGACATCAGGAAAAGCTTCCTGACTGTTAGAGCAGCACGACAATGGAACCAGTTACCTAGGGAGGTTGTGGGCTCTCCCGCACTAGAGTCCTTCAAGAGGCAGCTGGACAACCATCTGTCAAGTATGCTGTAGGGTGGATTCCTGCATTGAGCAGGGGGTTGGACTCAATGGCCTTGTATGCCCCTTCCAACTCTGCTATTCTATGATTCTAAGATGTGTTTAAAGAAAGTGCTTAAAAATGGCTCTTGGAGTTAGTGAGTTGTGGGCTTCCCGGAAAGGTTTGGCTAGTCACTGTTGGAAACAGGAGGTGCTGGACAACCCTTGGTCTGCTCCAGCAAGTTTGTTCTTGTGATCGTAGAAGGAAATCACTTGATGGGTAGAAAGGAAGAGGTTGTGGAACATGTGAAACCGCCTTCTATGGAGGCAAACCATCCGTCTAGCCCTGAACTGTCTGCTATGATTAGCAGCAGCTGTCTTGAGGCTTCAGGCGGAGGGTCTCTCAGCCCTGCTACTTGCCGTCCTTATAATTGGAGTTGCTGAAGATTGAACCTGGGCCTTCATGCTTGACTGAGCTATGGTCCCTCCACCCATAAAGAGCGCTGCGGCAAAAAGGAACAAGGCGAGAGTGTGGGAAAGGGATAACGGAGGCTGATGAGCTAAAGCAGTGGTTCCCAAAGTGGGCGGTACTGCCCCCTTGGGGGTGGTGGGATTGTATAAGGGGGCGTTAGGAGGCAAGGGGGCGGCAGGGGGGCGTTAAGAGGCAAAGGGGCGACAGGGGGGCGCTTGAAGTGGTCTTTTCTGAGAAGCGCCTCTCCAGAAGGTCTTAAAACCCAGGGACATTTTTATGGGAGAGGGTAGTTTGGTCCCAAGCCATATAGGGGAAGAATCCACACATGTATTAATGCTGTTTAAGAAGCCCATCCATCACATTAAGAATTTACAGAATAGTGAGGTCCTCTACCCTAGTTAATAAATGTGATATCTTGCTAAATGACTATCAGACTTTGAAAAGATGATATCACTGGATCAAGTCCATCAATTATGTTTAATTGAATAAACTAAAAAAATGCAATTGGATTTTGAATAAATGTTCAATTAATTGTTACTGTTTTTAATTTTATTGTTGTTTTTTATAATTTTTATTGTTATTTATAATTTTTATTGTTATTATTTTTATAATTTTGTAAACCGCCCAGAGAGCTTTGGCTATTGGGCAGTATAGAAATGAAATAAATAAATAAATAAATAAATAAATAAATCTTCCTTCGTGGGTCTTTGAAAACCACTATTCTGAATAATGATTTTTATAGTGTAAGGTAGGGGGCACTGGGCATGCGTTTGTGGAACCAAGGGGGCGGTGACCTGAAGAAGTTTGGGAACCACTGGTCTAAAGGAACAACGTGCGCCTTTCCTTGCCTGATCTAGCGCTCTCCTTGAACTATTGGATGGCAAGGAGCCTTTGTCCAAAATGTTAGCATCACTGTTGAGCGAGAACGCTGTTGAATGCGTTGGGCCTAGGCCCTGACAGAGCTTTGCAGTGAATGACAGGTCTTGGAGCGTAAAAAGGTTGGGGAACACTGCTTAGGCAGGCCAGTTTTGCAAACCTTGAACGAGATGTTCACCATTCTCAGAATGCCTAATTTTTAGATTAGGTGCACAAATGTGAAACGTACCCTTGGCCCCATTATCTATGCTTTATGAAGCATTCACTGCAGGGGGGAAAAAAGCTTTTAACTACTTTCTCGGTAAGATATAAACAATATGTATCCTTGCACTTCCCGCTGCGGCTTGCTGTAAAAGGGTCTCTTTCTTGTGTGGTTAGGAGCCCTTTGCGGCGGATGAGTACATTGAACGCCTGGCATGGAGGACTCCTGGCGGAGGTTCCCGAGGTGGCATGGAAGCTTTTGATCCCAAAAGGTAAAATGCAGCGGCGTAATCCCGCAGTACAATAAATACTTTAAAGCCATCTCTAACAAAGAGCAAGCAGTGTGCAAATCAAATACGTACTCCGTGAGCATTCCAGCTGTGAAAGCTGCTGGATCTCTATGACCCCCCCCCCCCATGAAAGCTCCTTAGCAGGTTTTCAGAATAGCCTGTTAGGGTGGGGGAGAGGGTGGGGGGAAGTAGAAAGCAATAAGAAAACAGAGTGTAGAAGGGGATAGGTTTTCTTCCGAAAGCCCCGATTGGAGAAGGAACAGGTCAAAATGTGGCTTAATGACTAGGCCATTTTGGCTTCCACAAGTGACATCAACCGCTTCGTGAGCTAACTTTGGGGGTCAGTCCCCAAACTGACAGATTCTTGCAAGTTGCTAGTTCAGGATAGAATTCAAGACGACCTATGCAGTAAGAGCAAATTGTGGTATTTTGGTAGATGAAGTGCCATTTCACAAATTTCTTTTAATCCATTTTAATAAGCATATCAATTTTCTCCTGGCTGTCTCATTTGCCCATTGCCTCTGGGGTTGGCAGTGCAATTTATTCAGGTGAACTGGCAAGGAATTATATGCAAGAGGCGGTTAGCCGTTCATGACTTTGGGTCTGGAATCTAGTTCTTTCCCTTTCTGGGCAGAGGTCTTTCCCAGTCCTTCTAGGATCCTGTAACTGGTGCTGAAGCTCAGGGGCCCTTGTGTGGATTTATATGTCTCTCTGCCCAGCTTGAGAGTCCTCTGGTGTTCAACTGTACACATACAGTAGTCAGGTCAAGAAAGATGTCCTAAGGTTGGTTTCCTGGTCTGTGTATTTGCTTGACTTATAGTAAGAGGTTGCCTAGATATTTCCTAAACCTGCCTTTTATGGGGCAAATTTACTTACTCTTTCTGGTTTGGTACAGAAATTCAGCTGACCCTCACTAGACTAATTCTGGGCCAAATGCATGCTGAAAAAGTATCATATGATGTGACAAATCAAGATCTTGTAAGGCTTACATTAGACTAAGGACTGAAGTTCTTGGGCAGGAGGAGAAGAGAGTGGGATGGAAAAACATTTAGCAAAATGATGATATGCTATATATTTGTTTTTAAAACACATCTATCTTGTATATTTTCACTAGTGTACCTCTCCTCAGTTTCTTTTTAAACATTTCCACGATCCTCACATAATATTATATTCTGTTACATAATATTATGATTTTACTGTCAAGGAATAAGCTTTTGTATACTAACATCTGCTTTATCAAATCTTATCTTCCCCCCAAAACTCATCAGATTACAAGAAGAGTTTGTGAATCATATCAATGAGCTGAAGTTGCTGGATGAGCGAATCCAGAGAAGGGTGGAAAAGTTAGAGCAGCAAGTCCAGAGAGAAGCCAAAGAATTCGCCAAGAAAGTTCAAGAGCTTCAAAAAAGCAACCAGGTAGGCAATAGGACTCATTCCATGCTTTTGCCTAGGAGAACTTCCTGCTGGACCGTGTCCTAAGCTTGTGTCCCAGTTTTAAGTAACAAGTTATTGATGTCATTTTTGTCTCCTGAATTTTAATTCTGGAGCAGTAGAGGCACACTCTGGCCATCACTTGGCAACTGGGACTTGCTTCCCATATACCTAGCAGAAAACTTAATTTGAGAGAAGGCTAACCCTGATGGTTGTGTGCTATTATTATTATTATTGCATTTCTATCCCGCCTTTCTTCCTCCAAGGAACCCAAGGTGATGTACATAATCCTCCTCCTTCTCTCCATTTTATCCTCACAACAACAATCCTGTGAGGTGGGTTGGGCTGAGAGTCTGTGACTGGCCCAAAGTCACCCAGTGGGTTTCCGTGGCTGAGTGGGGGACTAGAACCCGGATCTCCCGACTCCCAGTCCAACACTTTAGCCATTACACCTCACTGCTATCTCCAGTATTCGGGGCAGTAAGCCTGTGTGCACCAGTTGCTGGGGAACATGGGTGGGAAGGTGCTATTGCACCATGTCCTGCTTTGTTGATCCCTGGCTGACAGCTGGTTGGCCCCTGTGTGAACAGAGTGCTGGACTAGATGGACCCTTGGTCTGATCCAGCATGACTCTTCTTATGTTATTTAGTGTATGTGTGTTGCTTCAGTAAGAGGGCATTACTGTTCTTAGTAGCGAGGATGGGTTGTTACAAAGACAATGGAATCAATCTTTTGCCTCTCATCAGCCACTAACAAGGTGAAATGAGATACAGTAAATCAGTTTTCCTTAAAGTCTATACAAATACCCTTTACATATGAAAATGTATCTCCAGTTGCTTTGATTACATCATACTCTAAATCTGCAACCATTAGCTAGTCCTGCTGGCCGTGCATGAGTCTACAACTGTAGATCGCAAGCTGAATATGAGCCAACAGTGCGATATGGCTGCAAGAAAGGCAAATGCTATTTTGGGCTGCATTAATAGAAGTCTAGCTTCCAAATCACGTGAGGTACTGGTTCCTCTCTATTCAGCCCTGGTTAGGCCTCATCTAGAGTATTGCGTCCAGTTCTGGGCTCCACACTTCAAGAAGGATGCAGACAAGCTGGAGCGTGTTCAGAGGAGGGCAACCAGGATGATCAGGGGTCTGGAAACAAAGCCCTATGAAGAGAGACTGAAAGAACTGGGCATGTTTAGCCTGGAGAAGAGAAGGTTGAGGGGAGACATGATAGCACTCTTCATAGAATCATAGAATCATAGAATAGCAGAGTTGGAAGGGGCCTACAAGGCCATCGAGTCCAACCCCCTGCTCAATGCAGGAATCCACCCTAAATACCTTTCAAATACTTAAAAGGTTGTCACACAGAGGAGGGCCAGAATCTCTTCTCGATCCTCCCAGAGTGCAGGACACGGAATAACGGGCTCAAGTTAAAGGAAGCCAGATTCCGGCTGGACATCAGGAAAAACTTCCTGACTGTTAGAGCAGTGCGACAGTGGAATCAGTTACCTAGGGAGGTTGTGGGCTCTCCCACAGTAGAGGCCTTCAAGAGGCAGCTGGACAACCATCTGTCAGGGCTGCTTTAGGGTGGATTCCTGCATTGAGCAGGGGGTTGGACTAGATGGCCTTGTAGGCCCCTTCCAACTCTGCTATTCTATGATTCTATGGTTCTATGATTTAATAGGAATATCACCTCCAAATCATCCCCAACTCACACACGTGCACACGCACACACTCAGCATCACTCACTCCAAACAAACACACGCATGAACACATGCATTCACTCAAAGACCCCATGCACCCCATTCACCCATACATTCCATTAAGATGGAAAGAACTATGTGTGCATAGTCTGTATATTTTGCTTAAACGATTAGAACCAATCTGACTGAGCGTTTAGGCCGCTACATATTTTAGGTACTACCCCGATCAAATCTGTGTTTAGATCCACGCCATGCAGTTCATACCACTACAATTAGTTTGCTTCGTGCCACTTCAGGCTCTGTTATTTCATCAGCTTGCTTTTGATTTCTGTGGATGTTTGCACATTTTACTGGAGAACGGCTGGGTGCTAAATCTTCCCCTCTCTTGGCTTCTGAGCCCTTTGTTCTTTTGAATATTATTGAATAGCTTGACTTTCCTTAATTACAGTAAACACAAACATTATTGCTTTGTCTGGCTGCTTCTCTCCCAGGTTGCCTTCCAACACTTCCAAGAACTAGATGAGCATGTCAGCTACGTAGCAACTAAAGTCTGTCACCTTGGCGACCTGCTGGAGGGGGTCAACACGCCCCGGCAACGGCTAGTAGAGGCTCACAAACTGATGAAGTACTTTAATGAGTTTCTAGATGGAGAGCTGAAGTCTGATGTTTTCACCAACCCTGAAAAGGTAAGACCCGTCAGCGGGATTGAAAGAGGATGCTCACCATAAGCTGAGTTGCCCTAATTACAATTCTTGCCATAACTTTTCCACGGTCTGATTCCCCAGTGAGCGTCTTGTCCAGGCTTCATTGTTCTGGGGTGGAGATTAACTTCCTTTACCTGCAGATTCAGCCATTCTCAATGTGGCAATGCTGTCACCTTTTTTCCCCCTCTCCATTTTGCAAAATCATAAGCGACTTGGAAGAATGTTGAGAGAGAAACTCTTTAGAATACTTTGGAAATCTCTTGTGTTTTTCTTCTTCTTCTGAACTTCCTGCTTTAATTCATCTGACTTGTGAATGAACACTTCTCCCTAAACGACTCTTGAGAGAGATCTCTTTATAGAGATAACAGTATCAGGATGTGTTTTTAGGCTCTAAGAAACTCCATTTCTTCCTAAGAGCGTACAATGAAAACTCAGCAGGTGTGGGAATAGTTCTCTCCTTGAGAATCTGGATTCACAATTTAAAACCAAGACATAAGATATAAAGCCCCACTGTGGCCTTGTTCAGATGTAACCGTTTTGGTTTAATAAACCATTTTTGTTGGACAAGGAATAGGCCTTGTTCCCTCCTCTCCTCATGCGTTTGGCATTGAAGCAAATATTGTGGTTTGTTTAACCATAGTTTCCCAAGACGTCCAATCTGATCCTAGTTTGCAAGCAGTGCTTAAACCACATTTTTTTTCAGTTTAAACACCAAATACCGTTTATTTATTTACAATATTTATATACCTCTCCCCATTCAAAATTTCGGAGCGGTGTACAAGATAAAATAAAATAAAAACAGAATAAAACACTTTTAAATAGATTTTAAAAGAAGCAAAATGTACAGTGAACCTTGGCTGGTCATTAAGGAAAGGCTTCCTGGAATAATGATGTTTTTCAGGAGGCGCCGAAAGGAATACAAAGTTGGCGCCTGCCTGACCTCCAGAGGCAGGGAGTTCCATAGGAGGGGGGCTACCGTGACATCAGCCTGTTCTAGCAATTTTCTCTTAGATGCTGAAGATAGTCGTACTTTCTTCCACACATATTTCCAATTCTTTTCTCCAGCAACGTCCCCAAATTCTCCCCCCCCCACCCTTAATACGTACATCACTTTTCTTTGTCCATTTACATCTCATTTTTCTCATTTTTCTACTTTAAGTTAAGATGCTTCTGTTCTGAAATTACTAAAATAAAGTTCTATATTCTCCCGTAGCTTCCTTAATCGGATAGATGTTTCCATACAGTTTGTACATTTTCAGTCAGGCCCATGTACTTATTCATTCCAAAAGATCTCCACATTTTAAAGCATCCGGTACTCCACATATCACTGAAATTTGAACTGAATGTCAAGGGAGAGTTATTTGAAGATAATCCTCATCTAAATTTATCCTAGACACCAAGTAAGATAACTAGAACTGCATTTTTCTTTATTTCTGATACTTTGTCTTTAGGTTTTCACCACCATAGGGTTGGCAATTGCATGCTAATAAACATTTGCTCTAATGTCTTGAAAGTTGTATCTTCTGTTTTCCTATATAATTTGCTTTTCTGTATCATTCCAAAATCAGTTCAAACTATTTGCGTAGTAATATAGATAAATGTTAGGACCGGGGATGGGTGAATATGTGACATGCAAACTCGTTTGAGGTTCTCTGAATTCTTCCTCTTTTCATCTCGTTTGCAGTTCTGAATGCGAGCAAAGCCTCCCCCCCTTTCAGTTGGGGAAAATACACATTTTTAAAAGTGGGCATTTTACCCCGTTTTCAAAATGTGATTTTTTGTGATAAAAAATGTGCATTTTCCTCCATAGGCTAAAGTGTGAAAATACGGATTTGAGGGAGATTTGAGCAAGTGCACAGATGTGCATTTTCACAAGTGCCCACTTTCACAAGCACACACTTTCAAATGGGGTTGTTTGGTAGCCCCACAGCCAAGACATCTAGAGAGTCTTGGGCACATGGTGGCCAAAGTGGCACTTCGTTCTCCCACCGGCTCTGGAGGATGTTTGATGCTGCTTCCTGAAAGCATTTGGGATGTATTCAACCAGCTGTGCCCTACCACATTTGACCCCTCACTCAATAATAATAATAATAATAATAATAATAATAATAATAATAATAATAATTTCTAACCTGCCTCTCCATTCTGATCGAGGCAGGGAACAACAGCAAGGATAAAATACATAAAATATTAATCAAAACACAGTATACATTGTTAAAACTTCCTAAAATCATAAAACATCCTAAAAGCATCCTACAATTCCACTGGATAGGCCTGCCGGAAGAGATCAGTCTTTATAGCTTTCTTAAATGCTAAAAGACTGTTAAGTTGATGAATCTCCTCCAGCAGGCCATTCCACAGTCTGGGAGCAGCAGAGGAAAAGGTCCTCTGGGTAATACCTGTCAGCCTACTTTTGGCTGGCTGAAGGAAGTTCTTCCCAGAGGACCTGAGTGTGCGGGGCGGATTGTACGGGAGAAGGTGATCCCGCAGGTAGCCTGGACCCAAACCATGTAGGGCTTTAAAGGTAATAACCAACACTTTATACTTCTCCCGGAAACTAATCAGCAGCCAGTGAAGAGATTTTAAAACTGGTGTAATGTGGTGTACTGGTGACCAACCTGGCTGCCGTATTTTGAACTAGTTGAAGTTTCCGGATTAGGCACACAGGTAAACCTATATAGAGCGCATTGCAGAAGTTGAGCCTCCAAGTTACCAGCACGTGCACTACCGTCTTTCGGTCTTCCGACTCTAGGAAGGGGTGCAGCTGGCGTATCACTCCTCATATTGAGGCAGTAGCTAAGTCCTGTCATTTTTTCTTATATAATATTGCCAGGATCATCATCTTCTTCTTCTTCTTCTTCTTCTTCTTCTTCTTCTTCTTCTTCTTTATTTATTTATTTATATAGCACCATCAATGTACATGGTGCTGCACAGAGTAAAACAGTAAATAGCAAGGCCCTGCCGCATAGGCTTACAATCTAATAAAATCATAGTAAAACAATAAGGAGGGGAAGAGAATGCCAACAGGCACAGGGTAGGGTAAGCAGGCACAGGGTAGGGTAAAACTAACAGTATAAAGTCCGCACAACATCAAGTTTTAAAAGCTTTAGGAAAAAGAAAAGTTTTTAGTTGAGCTTTAAAAGCTGCGATTGAACTTGTAGTTCTCAAATGTTCTGGAAGAGCGTTCCAGGCGTAAGGGGCAGCAGAAGAAAATGGACGAAGCCGAGCAAGGGAAGTAGAGGCCCTTGGGCAGGCGAGAAACATGGCATCAGAGGAGCGAAGAGCACGAGCGGGGCAATAGTGTGAGATGAGAGAGGAGAGATAGGAAGGAGCTAGACAGTGAAAAGCTTTGTAGGTCAACAGGAGTGTCTGACTCTTCTGCCAAGACTCTTGTTCATGCTTTGGTTATTTCTCAGCTGGACTATTGTAACCTTCTTCTCACTGGCCTTCCTTCTTCTCACATCAGTCCGTTGGTTTCTGTTCACCACTCTGCTGCTAAGATCATCTTCTTGGCTCACCGCTCTGATCATGTTACTCCACTTCTGAAATCCTATCATTGGCTTCCAATTCACCTCAGAATCCAGTATAAGCTTCTCCTGTTGACTTTCAAAGCTTGTCACAGTCTAGCTCCTTCCTATCTTTCTTCTCTCATCTCACACTATTGCCCCGCTCGTCCCCTTCGCTCATTGAATGCCATGTTTCTTACCCACCCGAGGGCTTCTACTTCTCTTGCTAGGTTTCGTCCATTTTCTCTCGCTGCCCCTTATGCCTGGAATTTCCTTCCAGAGCATTTGCGCACCACGAGTTCAATGACGGTTTTTAAAGCTCAATTGACAACTTTTCTTTCTTCTACAGCTTTTATAACTTGACTCTGTTCTTACTTCCACACTGTTAGTTTTATTGTCCCCTGTGCCTATTTGGTGCATTGTCTTCCCTTTCTTATTGTTTTATTATGATATTATTAAGAATGTAAGCCTATGTGGCAGGGTGTTGGTTTTATTCTTTTACTATGTACAGCACCATGTACATAGATGGTGCTATATTAATAATAATAATAATAATAATAATAATAATAATAATAATAATACCACCAGCCACACCTTGCCTGCCCTTCCCTTGGGAAGGTGTAAGCAGGTGTGTGTATGAGTGTTAGATGTCCCTGATGAAAGGTTCTCAGGGTGCCTTCAAACAGGGACACCCGACCGGCTATTCCTAGGAGATATAGGTTAGAAAGTGTCTTCGATTATATCGTCCAGAAATCTTTTTCCTACCTCAGTATTGTGAATTGCTATTGCTCTGCATTTATAACACATCAGTAGGCGTGAACCGCTTGTAGTGCGGTCCCAGTGACCATGTGCAAAGAATCCCAGCCTGCTGCACCAGACCATTTGTGTTCACATGGCCACTGTATACTTCAAAGGGTTTTGATTGCCTTAATAATCTTAGCAGTTTTCAAAACCCTATTTTTTGCCTATTTTTAACCCAGCTTTGCAAATCTCACTGAAGTTCACTTGCATGGATGATAAAACCTGCTCAGCTACCTTAGCTTGTCATGACAAGCAGTCATGAAAAGACAAAAAAATTATTTCACCATGTCAGGCTAGGCTGTCTCACTCAGACTAGAATTTTGCACAACCTCTTTATGCACTTTGTGTGTTTTGCCACTAAAATTCTGGTTGCGTGTTAGTTGAAGGTTTCCTTCGTACAGGCCCAAAGCCAACTGTTAACCTTTAAAGAATTGTCTTTGCTGTTGAAAGATTATTCATAATTTATTTTGGCGATTTCTCCTTCCCAAAGAACTTAATGATATTCTCTGTGTTAAGCTACTAGGCATTTGTTTATTTATATATCACATTTTTATCCTGCCTTTCCTCCAATGATGGCTTGTATATTGTTCCCCCTCCAGTTTATCTTCATAACAACCCTTTGAGGTAGGTCAGGCCAAGAGAGATGACTCATGCAGGGCCACCTAGACTGGAACATAGGAAGCTGCTTTTTGCCAAGTCAGAGTCTTGATCCAGCTAGATCAGTGTTGTCTACACTGACTGGCAGCAGCTCTCCATAGTTTCAGACACGGCTCTTTCCCAGATCTGCACATAGATCACAGAATCATAGAATAGTAGAGTTGGAAGGGGCCTACAAGGCCATCGAGTCCAACCCCCTGCTCAATGCAGGGATCCACCCTAAAGCATCCCTGACGGATTGTCCAGCTGCTTCTTGAATGCCTCTAGTGTGGGAGAGCCCACAACCTCCCTAGGTAACTGGTTCCATTGGCGTACTGCTCTAACAGTCAGGAAGTTTTTCCTGATGTCCTGCTGAAATCTGGCTTCCTGTAACTTGAGCCCGTTATTCCGTGTCCTGCACTCTGGGAGGATCGAGAAGAGATCCTGGCCCTCTTCTGTGGGACAACCTTTCAAATATTTGAAGAGTGCTCTCATGTCTCCCCTCCATCTTCTCTTCTGCAGGCTAAACATGCCCCCAGTTCTTTCAGTCTCTCCTCATAGGGCTTTGTTTCCAGAGCCCTGATCATCCTGGTTGCCCTCCTCTGAACACGCTCCAGTTTGTCTGCGTCCTTCTTGAATTGTGGAGCCCAGAACTGGACGCCGGGGATTGAACTTGAGCCCTCCTCTGCATCCCACCAACGCAAGACATATGCTATGGTGGGACATGGGAGAGGGCTTTCTCTGTTGTGGCACCCCGGCTGTGGAATGCCCTCCCCTTGGAGGCATGACTGGAGCCAACAAACATGGCTTTTTAACAAAGCCTTTAATGGTTAAATTCACCAAGCTCACACATTGTTTTAACTGTTTTATTTGGTTTTACTGCTTTTAAATTCTATACTGCTTTTAGCTTGATTAATGGTTTAATTTGTTTTAGCTGTGTATATTGTTTTATATTGTATAATTTTATCTGTACGCCGGCCTGATAACCTAGTGATATAGAGTGGGATACAACAACAACAACAACAACAACAACAATAATAATAATAATAATAATAATAATAATAATAATTCTGCATGGGAAGCAGGTGTCCTACCACTCCACTGAACTCCTCCATCTTAGTCCAGTACTCTCACCACAATGACACACTTGGTCTGGCAGTAGATTGGGAGAAACCACCTTGAAGGCAAGATAGCTCCTGAGCTGACGGTGAGGGCGATAGTAGACTTTATCTTCTGACTTCTCAGAGGACCATTTCACTGCCCTCTAGCCTGTCACATACAGTGGAGTAAATGAGGCAACAGCTACCTCAAAAGGAGCAGCTCTGTTTCTGGTTTAAGAACTTGGTAGGAACTTCCCCCAAAATTATATTGGTCTTGCGAAGAGTCCGTATGATTGCAGGTTTAGTAGATAAAGATTTAAATAAACTCTTTGCAACTTAATTTTGAGGGAGGATTTGAAATCTGAGGGCAGGTTCCAGGTGACCTATCAGTTATAGATGCATTATGGAAATATTTCCCAGAAATATTTCAGACTGTCTATAAAATAAGTGGCTGATATCATTTCTGTATAATAAGAAGGGCACTGGGAAATGCTTTCAGGAGCAAGTGATCTACTGGCGTAGTTTTCTCTTACAGTAAATTTTATGGCTTTTCCTTCTAGATTGAAGAGGCGGCTGATATTATCCAGAAGCTGCATCTGATAGCACAGGAATTACCTTTTGACAGGTGACGTATGACTGACAATAGTAAAAATGTCTTTGATTTCTGTCTCTTTTTCAACTGACTTGTTTAATAGTGTTTTGAAGGGGGGAAAATGTCATGACCCGAAATTCTAGAGGCATGACAAATTTCATGCAAGAAACTTCATTAACAAAATACTTTTTTTTGTTTAGAATTAATCCCCCCTTCTGCTTAAAGACATTTTCCCCTTCTGTGGCATGTGACCGTATGATAGATGATTTACAATGCAATCTTAAGCTGATTTACTTAGATGTAAGTTCTACTATGTTCCATGGAACTTACTCCCAGATAAACGTGCATAGGATTGCAGGCTTAATCGTTCAGTCAGTAGGAGGCACATCTTACCCAAGAACCCTGAAATGTAAACATTTTAATGCTAATTTATATTTATTTATTTAGTGCATATTTTAGCCATTAGCCAAAGCTCTCTGGGTGGTTCACGAAATAAGGTAAAACAATAAAGCACACAAATATAATAAAACATAATCTGAAAACTAAAAAGAATTAAAGGTAATACAAACAGCAGAGGACAACAGCAGCACAAGCATTTAAAACACATTTTTAAATCTGAAAGGTTGAGGGGACAATCCTATGTAGGTTTAGACAGAGAAAAGTCTTAACTGCTGGGGAATGCTGGGAGTTGTAGGCCTTTTTTCTGTTTAAACACGCATAAGATTGTGCCCTAAAAAGCATGGGAGAATGACAGGGTCTTCACCTGGTGCCAAAAGGACACAGCAGGTGCTCCTCTCTTGGATGGACATTCCATAACCAGGGCACCACCACTGAAAAAGCCCTCTCCCTAGTAGTCAGCCATCTCACCTCATTTGGTGGCGGCAGCCAAGAAGGGCCTCAGTAGGTGATTTTAGGATTTGGGTAGGTGCGTACGGGAGGAGACACTCCTTCAGGTAACCTGGCCCCAAGCCATTTAGGGCTTTCAAGGTTAATACCAACACTTTGACTTGGGGCTGGAAACTGAGTGGAAGCCAGTGCAGATGACAAAGTGCTGACATAATACGCCACCCTGTTTTGAACTAGTTGAAGTTTCTAGACCATTGTCAAAGGCAATCGGTACAACACATTGCAGTAACTCAAGCAAAAGCTTATCACTGCGTGGATAACTGTAGCGAAGCAGTGGGAATTGGGACTACAGTTATCCATGCTCTGATAACCTCTCGCTTGGATTACTGCAATGCGTTATACGTGGGGCTGCCTTTGAAAACGGTCCGGACACTTCAACTGGTACAAAACAGGGCAGCCTGTTTACTAACAGGGACTGGCCGGCGAGACCACATCACGCCAGTCCTTTTCCAGCTTCATTGGCTGCCAGTCCAGGTCCGGGCCCGATTCAAAGTGCTGGTATTGACATTTAAAGCCCTAAACGGTTTGGGGCCAGGTTATTTGAAGGAATGCCTCCTCCCATATGTACCTGCCCGGACCTTAAGATCATCTACAGGGGCCCTTCTCCGTGAGCCCCTGCCAAAGGAAGTGAGGCAGGTGGCTACTAGGAGCAGGGCTTTCTCTGCTGTGGCACCCCGGTTGTGGAATGAGCTCCCCAGAGAGGTCCGCCTGGCGCCTACACTGTACTCCTTTCGTCGCCAGCTGAAGACCTTTTCATTCACTCATTATTTTAACACTTAATTTTAACTTAAATTTAAATTTTACTGTTTTAACTCTGTATTTTAATCTTATATCAATTTTGCTGCGTGGTTTTATCCTGGTTGCGCTTTTTATACTGTATTTCGTAATTGTGCTTTTAACCTGTTTGTTGTTTTATTATGGTTTAATTTTTGTGAACCGCCCAGAGAGCTTCGGCTATTAGGCGGTATAAAAATGTAATAAATGAATAAAAAATAAAAATAATATCAGATTAGCTGAACAAAAGTGCTCAGCCATAGAGGCCCCAGTGACAATGCTGGATCCATGAGCACTCCCAGACTGTGAACCTGACCCTTTAGGGGGAGTCCAGGCAGGCAAACCACCCACTGTATCTAGCCAGGCCGGCGAACCAACCACTAACAGTATCATCTTTTTGTCTGGACTGAGTCTCAGTTTATTGGCCCTCATCCATTCCATTACCGCATCTAACTGCTGATTCAGAACACTGCTGCATCACTTGAATTAGAAGAAAAGGAGCGATAGAATTGGGTGTCATCAGTCCACATTTCTAGGTGATTTCTTGCAGCAGATTCATATAGATGTTAAACAGCATGCGGGATAAAATAGAGCCCTGTGGTACTCCATAGCAGAAGTGCTGGAGGACACAGCAGTACGCCCATAGCAATGCCTTCTGGCATTGACCATTCAAGTAGGAGCAGAACCTCTGCAGTGCCGTAACTTCCAAGCCTGAACACAGGCAGCCTAACTGCAAGCATACCATGGTTGACAATATTGAAAGCTGGGAGAGGACCAAGAGAATCAAGAGGGTCACACTCAGTCTGTCCTCTTATCAAAGGTAATCTCTCAGGGCCTCTCAGCCACTCTCAGTTCCAAAACCAGGTCTGAGGCTCAATTGAATTGGAACTAGAAGACTGGTTTTGAACATTGAAATTCTCCTTTGGGGGAAATCTCAGTGAAGACAAGACAGAAATGTTCTAGTCGCTTGCTCTCTAGAAGGTCAAGTTCAGATCTTGATTGGGATTACTGCTGAGAAAGAACTTGCATGTTTGAAATGCACCGGGCATCAGCTTGGCTATAAATTGTTTTGTGCAGCTAGTGGGATTTTGCCTTGTGCATCTTCTAGCCTGCACTGACACACGCTTCCCTTAGCAAAGGGCAGGTAGAGAGGTTAGCCATTATTGTAAAAATTGTACAGATGGAAAATTGAAGTTCAGCACTAGTTACTTACCCAACGTTCTCCTTGTGAGTCTCTCTTTTGAGGTGTTAATTGAAAGCTCATTTCCCAAGTCCAATCCCTTGTCCTTTGGGTTATACTGGTCCACTTCCTGATAACTCTGTATTTCATACACTAGGTTACAACAAACCTATATTTGCCATCGAGGATAACTAGACAGGGAGTGGTCCCCAGTCTCATCTTCTGAAAAGTATACTTGTATGTTCATCTTGGTATGCTTGTGGTTTATTCTTTATGGGGGAGTTTAATGGACACTTCAGATAATCATCTTAGGTATTGCAACTAATATGTGTGATAAGTGAAGTGGTTCTTGGCTGGAGAGTTGAAGTGCTAAGGAGTGGGTTTTAATTAAACATATTTTTTTTTCCAACAGGTTTTCTGAAGTAAAATCCAAAATAGCAAGTAAGATTCTCTCCTTAACCTGTTTAATCTATTAAAAAATTACCCTGTTGCTCCTGCTTCATCAACTCTGATGTTTTATTTTATTCCCACCCCCCTTGCTCTCAGGTAAATACCATGATTTAGAGTGCCAACTAATCCAAGAGTTCACCAGTGCGCAAAGAAGGGGACAGATCTACAGGATGAGAGAAGTAGCAGCCGTCTTGCTTCACTTTAAGGTTAGAAGTCAGTTTCTACAGCTACAATCCTTTGCGCACTGCCCTGGGAGTAGCCCCCGCTGAACACACTGGGATTCACTTTGAGTGAACAGGCATAGGATTTCAGCCTAAACCAAGTTGGGTACAATTTAAGGCAAGGGTTTTGACCTTTAAATACCTGAATGACTTCAGCTAAACATAGTGCCTTCCAGAAACTCTGGCTTTTCCCATTGGTGGTGTGGGGAGGGGAGGGGGACTGTGCAGCCTTTGTTCATCTGCCCAGATAATTTGGCTCCTGTCAGCTGTTCCCCAGCATGTAAATCAATACATTTTGCTGCTGGTTAAAGTAGTTCCTTCTGTCCTTGGAAGTTTGACTGTTGTGCTGTTCACTCCATGAATTGCAATTGCACTCATTTTACCATTTGAAAAGGAGGGCAGGGCTCCTGTGTCTTCAACAGTTGCGTAGGAAAAGGAATTTCAGCCGGTGTCATTTGTATGCCTGCAGCACCTGGTGAAATTCCCTCTTCACCACAACAGTTAAAGCTGCAGGAGCCCTGCCCTCTTTTGTATTTGGTCACGCTAGGCAGGGCTCCTGCAGCTTTAACTGTTGTGATGAAGAGGGAATTTCACCAGGTGCTGCATGCATTCAAATCAAGATAATTGGAGGCAATGGTTGGATATAGTAATTACAAAGCTAAGGTAACCACAATTAAGAACAATAATTAATCACAATACTATTTTAACCCTTTATGTGACCTCTGCAATCACAATTCTATATCATAATAACAATTCTATATCAACATTCCAATAACTGCAGCATTGCATGTATACATAAACTCAGTCTTTGCACCAATTTTACAGTATACGCTAATCACCATTCAAACACACTAATTTGGTGTCATATATACATAGACATAATCTTTGGCACCAATTTTACAATATAGACTAATCACAATGCATTTCACCATTCCAATAATTACAATTTTACATACATGTAAACATAAGATTTTTAATTAGAATTTTAACCATTTCCATATCTGTATGCACCCATTTTTTAGTGTAGAAGTTTCATTACACCTTTAGCGTGGTAGTTTTATTGCACCAACAGGAGTCCGGTACATTAACCTGTTTCGCGAGATACTGCTTCTTCAGGAACATGCTAAGACATAAACATATATATATATATATATATATATAAAATAAAGAAAAACCATTACTCACTGTATATTTTAAAGTCAGCACCTATCCTTAATGTACTTATTTAGAATAAACAAACCATCCCCAATGTTTAACTTAGTTTCCTACCTCCTGCTTACAGTCTGAGAGAAGGTAGGAAACTTAAGTTAAACATTGGGGATGGTTTTTTTATTCTAAATAAGTATATTAAGGATAGGTGCTGACTTTAAAATATACAGTGAGTAATGGTTTTTCTTTATTTTTATATATATATATATATATATATATATATATATATATATATATATGTTTATGTCTTAGCATGTTCCTGAAGAAGCAGTATCTTGCGAAACAGGTTAATGTACCGGACTCCTGTTGGTGCAATAAAACTACCACGCTAAAGGTGTAATGAAACTTCTACACTAAAAAATGGGTGCATACAGATATGGAAATGGTTAAAATTCTAATTAAAAATCTTATGTTTACATGTATGTAAAACTGTAATTATTGGAATGGTGAAATGCATTGTGATTAGTCTATATTGTAAAATTGGTGCCAAAGATTATGTCTATGTATATATGACATCAAATTTGTGTGTTTGATTGGTGATTAGTATATACTGTAAAATTGGTGCAAAGACTGAGTTTATGCATACATGCAATGTTGCATGCACTCAAATGACACCTGCTGAAATCCAGCTAATTGTCTATTTTGCCGTCCTGGTGCTATCTTTGGTGGCCAGGGGGCTGAGGAAGGAAGGAAAGAGACAGAAGGAAGGATGGTTGGTGCCCAGTGAACTTCCCAAAATGAAACTTGAAAAATTCATTAATGATAGTAATAATATGTCTGAATTGCGACGTCTTTTTCTTCCTCCCATAGGGCTATTCCCACTGCGTTGATGTGTATATAAAACAGTGCCAAGAGGTAAGGGGCTTGGTTTAAAGTAGGTTTGTGTTTGTCAGATTTGCAAAGGTTTCTGTATAAGAACACTGTAGTGTAACGCTTATTACTTGAGAGCTATCAGACCGATTTTGTTCATTTCTGTTTTAAACTGAAGCTTGAGCAGGGTAGACGTGCAGGAAATGTTGGAAGTTTGAAAGAGTTTGAAGCTCAAGCTTTAATAGCAATGAATTTCCTCTGCAGAAGACCGGCAGGGCAGCCCTTTTGCCAGCAGGATGACAGACAGCCCTGCTCAGCCAATCAGTCTGGCGCAAAGGCGGGTGCCGGGTGGGCTGCTTTAGGCTGGTTTCCTGCGTTGAGCAGGGGGTTGGACTCGATGGCCTTATAGGCCCCTTCCATCTCTACTGTTCTATGATTCTATGATTTGGCTGCCATTACCAGTGGGGAGGGGAAGGGGACAGAGGCAGCTAATTGGGAAGCGTGAGGGAGGGGGCAGGGCCGTACCGCATGGAAATTTCGGAGGGGGGGATTCTGTACTCATGAGCCATATCTGCATTATTCTGTGGTGAGGGGACTGAGGGGCAAAAAGCAGGAAAGGAGCAGGACTACCGACGTCCATGGCAACATAGCCTTTACACCAGAACATACATCTACGGTGTTGTTTTACAGATACAGATATTTTCTCCCTGGGATTTAGCTTCATCTATGGGGCGGTATAGAAATGTAATAATAATTATTATTATGGTGCAAACTCTCTTTTGACTTCTCTAACATTCAGGGTGCCTACTTGAGGAGTGATATCTTTGAAGATACTGCTATTCTCTGCCAGAATGTGAACAAACAAGTTGGAGATATATTTAGCAGTCCAGAGACCGTAATGGCCAAACTTATCCAGAATATCTTTGAAATCAGACTTCAGGTGACTTACAAGAACTCCAAGCTGTTTGCTCCTGCTTAAGGATTTTAAAAATAATAATAATACAGGAATGTACGCGGGTTTCATTGCTTTCTTCTTTGTGCCTTTGCACCACAGCTGTCTGTTCCAACATTTCAAACCTTAATTGCTATAAACTCAAGCTTTTTCCATGTGAGAATAAATTGTGTTTGATTGGGGTGTTCCTCAGTCTCTCTGCCTGCCGGAGTAGTCATGTATGGAGAATGTCACTGGGACACCTGGGTCCAAACTCTAGTTTAGTCCCAGCTATATTGAGCAGTCTCGGGCAGTTCACACTAGGGGTGTGCCTGGACCCCCCGATCCGCCCCGCGGGCCGATGCAAAAATTTCGGATCGGCCCACTCCGCGCCGCTCCGCCCATAGTCTGCTCCTCTTCGCCGCGGAGCTCTGGCTCCGAATCGGAGCTCCGCAGTGGAGGAGAGTGGCGCCAGGTAAGGCTGCAGAGACCAAGGGGGAGGGGGGGCCTTACCTGCGTCCGTCCGCAGTCCCTCGGCTTCTTCAATTGAGCCCGTGGCTCAACCAGGAAGTCTGGGCCCGGCCTAGACTTCCTGGTTGAGCCGCGGGCTCAATTGAAGAAGCCGAGGGACCGCAGACGGACGCAGGTAAGGGAGAGGAGGGAGGGGGGTTCACCGGGCCCTGCCGCTGTCACCGCATGCGCGACAGCGACAGCGGCAGGGCCTGGTAAACACCACTTACCTTTCTTGCGGAGCTCTGGATCGAGGCGGAGGATCCACCTTCACCTCGATCCTCTTCACAACGCTCCGCCGGCCCCCCAATCCTCTTCGCCTCCGCCTTAAGGGTAGGCGAAGCCCCCCGCTCCGCTCCTGCTTCTCAGTTTCGAGGGGAAGCAGAGCACATCCCTAGTTCACACAAACAAAGCATGAGGTACCCCTGTGTGTACACTGAACACAGTAGTAACCTACTTCACAAAACCTTTATGGGAAGGGGTAAAAAAGGCATCGTGGAATGTTCTCGTGTTAAAAATGTAACATCACCACAAGCCTAGTGTGAGCTTTGTATTTTCTAGAGCAGCTACTTCTCTGCACCAGTTAAGAGTGGTTACTGCTTGCTCCCCTTCCTGCTCCGCATTGTTTTACCTCTCAGACCTGGGGTTTCCCGTTTGACTGCATCCCTGAGCGTGGTGAAGGGGCAGACGAGCAATGGACCAGTTTGGACAACATATTTCTCAACAGTGGTTTTAGAACTCCACGGTGGAGCTTTTATACCACCGTTGAGAAATGTGTTGTCTGGCAGGAAAAATTCACCCCGCAGTGGAGGTTTTTTTTTGTGTGGAAAACACTCCACGCAGAATATCCACGCTGTGCGGAGGAGAGTTCCTGCACAACCGTTGTTCTGCATGGTGTGTGGCAGGCTCCATGGAGTTTTCCGTTGCATTGACTTTTCCCGCTGGCTACAGAGTTCTCTGGCAAGAGAGGCGATGCCACAGTTTCTGCCTCCCGAACTGCCTGAGGGAGGGTTTTCCAAAGGGTAGGTGCCACCACCAAGAAGGCTCACCGCCGGGGTATTGCATGGAGACATTCTGTTAGTTTCGGAATGACCAGCAAGGCCTACTCTGATGATTTTTCCAGCTGGACATCAGGAAAAACTTCCTGACTGTTAGAGCAGTACGACAATGGAATCCATTACCTAGGGAGGTTGTGGGCTCTCCCACACTAGAGGCCTTGAAGAGGCAGCTGGACAACCATCTGTCAGGGATGCTTTAGGGTGGATTCCTGCACTGAGCAGGGGGTTGGACTCGATGGCCTTGTAGGCCCCTTCCGACTCTGCTATTCTATGATTTTAAAGATTGCCCGGGTATGTATAAGGGAAGGCGGTCTGCTAGGAATCCTGGTCCCAAGTTGTTTAGGGCTTTGTATGACAAGAACATAACCTTATACCTGGCTCAGTAGCTATTGGTATTTCATTTGTAATGGAGAAATACATTGTTCAGTGGGGTACACAATACAGCACGTCTGGTGGAATCGTTGCAAAGGAGATCAGGATTAGCGACAGTTCCTTTTCCTCCACCACCGCCTACAGTGTGTAGAACAAAGATGAGAATAGTAGTAGTTAGGTTACAATGAAAGGATGAAATTTGAACAGTGTAGGAATGAAGCAGTGTGATTTTTGAAATGGCAGGGGTCAATAGGGGCAGGGTGACATTGGCATGGATTACGAGGGAGACATTAATTTTGGGGACTTCAGTTGCCTTGGATAAGAAGTTCCCCCAACTGATTTAAATGTGTATATTTAATACAAACATCTTGGATAAGAAGTTTGGGGAACTTCTTATCCAAGACAACAAGACGCCTTCGTTCCTGAGGGAGATATATAACTAGAAATATTTGCCTTGGTTTCACAGAGTTATATAAAGGACCAGTTGGAAGAACATAAGAAATCAGATGCAGAACAGTATCTCCAGAGCCTCTATGAACTATATACAAGGTTGGTGCTGCTTTATAATGCTTCAGAAAGTCAAATTACAAAGGCCTGTGGCTGCTTGCTTAATTTGATTTGTCCCTCTGCAGATGCTGTGTGTGTAGGTGCTACTTCCTTTTGGGATGGTGGGCTCTTCTTTGAGCTGTGTGATCTTTTTTGGAAATAGTGTTTGTTCATGCACACAGCTGTCCACTGGCACATGCACACACACACACACACACACACACACACACACACACACACACACACGTCTAACTTTGCTAGGTTATGAAAGTGGAAGGTTAGTCTAGAAAGGCATTCAAAAAGAATTTAGTGTCAAAAAATGCTGCTAACAAAAGTGCCTTTTGGTGGTGGCCCCAGGTGACTATGGCTTAATCTGTACCAAGCAGGATATTGCACTATGAAAGCAATATCTAAAAGGCAGGAGCCACACTAAGCAGGATATTGCACTATGAAAGCAATATATAAAAGGCAGGAGCCACACTAAGCAGGATATTGCACTATGAAAGCAATATATAAAAGGCAGGAGCCACACTAAGCAGGATATTGCACTATGAAAGCGGTCTATGGTCTGTGTCAATGGGCCCCAACAGTTGTCAGTGCACTTCAATGCTGCTATAAAGCAGTCGTGTGGCTCCTGCCTTTTATATACCGCTTTCATAGTGCAATATCCTGCTTGGTGTTGATGAGGCCAATGTGGACATGTCCAGTATTCTTTTACGACCTCCTGCTCAGAAGAATGGTTGTTGATGATAATGATGGTGAAAGAGGAGTGGCAGAGAGATGATTGCACGGTTTCTGTCTGTGGCACTTGAAGTTTGGTGCCCTAAATACGTTAACCTCCATGCTAAAGAAACTTGGAGCTGAACACTAATTGTAATTTATTTATTATTTATTTATTTAAAATATTTATATCCCGCCCTATATCACTAAGATCTCAGGGAGGCATACAGATAAAAACATACAGTATAAAACAATAAATACGCACAGTTAAAAACAAATTAAACCATGATCCAAGTTAAAACAATATATAATTTAAAAGCAATAGATACAGTTAAAACAGTTAAAACAATGTGCCAGTGAGTTTAACCATCAAAGACTTTGTTAAAAAGCCAAAAGCCGTGTTTTTACTTGGCGTCGAAATGCAATCAATGTTGGTGCCAATCGGGCCTCCAAGGGGAGGGCATTCCACAGTCGGGGTGCCACCACAGAGAAGGCCCTCTCCCTTGTCCCATCATAGCGTATATGTTGCATTGGTGGGATGCGGAGAAGGGCTCCTCCAACAGATCTAAGGTCTCGGGCAGGCATATATAAGGAGAGGCGCTCTCTCAAGTATCGAGGTCCCAAGCCGTTTAGGGCTTTAAACATCATTACCAGCACCTTGAATTCTGACCAGAAGCAAGTTATTCTTCTTGCAGCCAAATACAAATAAGCTGGGAGTTGTTGGCACTCCCTAAGTTAACTTTAAACATGATTTTGGGCGCAATCCTATGCATGCTTAGGCAGGACTAAGTCTGTCTGAGCATGCGTCAGCGTCTGACAGTTGTGGGACTTATTTCTGTCTAAACATGTATAGGATTGCACACTTACTAAATAGCTTGTGTTCTTCCATGAGGCTTTTGCAATGTTCTCCAATCTAGGGGATCAAGCAGGTCCATGTTTGCTAGGCACATCCAGACCCTTCACTGCGTCCTGTTAGACATGAACATTGTAAATGTTCATCTGTCAGGGATGCTTTAGGGTGGATTCCTGCATTGAGCAGGGGGTTGGACTAGATGGCCTTGTAGGCCCCTTCCAACTCTGCTATTCTATGATTCTATGAAATGCTATGCCTGTATTTTAACTCTTACAAATACGTTGCTTCTTTCTCTTGCTCCCCTCCTCCCCCCACACCTTTAACATAAAGGACTACTAATCTTTCAAGCAAATTGATGGAGTTTAACTTGGGCACTGATAAGCAGACTTTCTTGTCTAAGCTTATCAAATCCATCTTCGTTTCCTACTTGGAGAATTACATTGAGGTGGAAATTGGTTATTTGAGAAGCAGGAGTTCCATGATTTTACAGCGCTATTATGAGTCAAAAAATCATCAAAAGAGAGCCATTGGGAGTGGAGGGTAAGTTCTGGCTTTCAATCTTATTCCAGTCTGCTTACCCGTTTTAAATTTGCGGCATTCTCGGATCTACTTTACGGGCACATCTGTTTAAGATGCTAGCAAATAAATTTATAAATCCAGACCTACTGTAACGTTTGCTTGAGTGTGAAAATTCTGCAGAGACGTTCTGTGAAATAACTTAGCACGAGCAAAGATATCTTACAGTTGTAACATCTTATTTAGTCTGCTTCTGACTTTCTAGTTAATTACCCTTTTGAATATCTGGGGGAAGAGGAATAACGGTTCCTTCATACATTCCGAAATTATATATATCACATGCATGCCATCTGCCCCAGAGTTTTTTTCCATACGTGCATTGCACATACATGCTACAAGGATTTTGCTCAGGCTCTGGCAATACTCCGGCAGAAAGGCGTTTCCACGTTCGTGGTGCAGCCATGAAGACTGCCTCTCTCTTTCCTGGCCATGCTAATTAGGTGCATATATAGGGTGTTGGATGTAAGGCTGGAGACAAGCAGTAAGTTTAAGAGACTGGTGAATGCCTGCAGTGTGCACACAGCATCTTTTGTCCCACTATTATCTCTCGTAATAGTGGGACAAGTGCTAATGGCCCAGTGCTCTTCAACATTTTTATTAATGATTTGGATGAGGAGGTGCAGGGAACGCTGATCACATTTGCAGATGACGCAAAATTGGGTGGGATAGCTAATACCCTGGAAGACAGAAACAAACTTCAAAGTGATCTTGATAGGCTGGAGTGCTGGGCTGAAAACAACAGGATGAAATTGAATAGGGATAAATGCCAAGTTCTACATCTAGGAAATAGAAACCAAATGCACAGTTATAAGATGGGGGAAACCTGGCTCAGCAATACTACAAACGAGAAGGATCTTGGAATTGTTGTAGATAGCAAGCTGAATATGAGCGAACAGTGCGATAGGGCTGCAAGAAAGGCAAATGCTATTTTGGGCTGCATTAATAGAAGTATAGATTCCAGATCACGTGAGGTACTGGTTCCTCTCTATTCGGCCCTGGTTAGGCCTCATCTAGAGTATTGCGTCCAGTTCTGGGCTCCACAATTCAAGAAGGACGCAGACAAGCTGGAGCGTGTTCAGAGGAGGGCAACCAGGATGATCAGGGGTCTGGAAACAAAGCCCTATGAAGAGAGACTGAAAGAACTGGGCATGTTTAGCCTGGAGAAGAGAAGATTGAGGGGAGACATGATAGCACTCTTCAAATACTTAAAAGGTTGTCCCACGGAGGAGGGCCAGGATCTCTTCTCGATCCTCCCAAAATGCAGGACACGGAATAATGGGCTCAAGTTAAAGGAAGTCAGATTCCAGCTGGACATCAGGAAAAACTTCCTGACTGTTAGAGCAGTACGACAATGGAATCAGTTGCCTGGTGGGGTTGTGGGCTCTCCCACACTAGAGGCCTTCAAGAGGCAGCTGGACAACCATCTGTCAGGGATGCTTTAGGGTGGATTCCTGCATTGAGCAAGGGGTTGGACTCGATGGCCTCGTAGGCCCCTTCCAACTCTGCTATTCTATGATTCTATGATTCATCTAACAAGTTTGGCTGGTTTTTGAATCACAACGAAAGCATGTAAAACCTGTTGGACCAAATATGGTAGCAGGACAAAAAAAATATGGGTGTGTAACCCACTGACAGCTTTGCCGATTCTATGCAACCTTCACCTTCTTTAAAAACGATGGCCCGTCTCCAGCCAAAGAGGATATTCTTTGTCAGTAATATATGATTTTTTAAAAAATTTATTTTATTACATTTATATATCACCCCATAGCTGAAGCTCTCTGGGCGGTTTACAAAAGTTAAAAACAAATAACCTTAAAAACAGATATGCAAAAATTTTAAACCATCAAAAGCATAAAAACAGTATCTATTTAAAAACAATATTGATTTAAAACAACTATTCTGGGGTCAATTAAAAATTCAGCACATGTTGTTAACTGCCTGGGAGAAGAGAAAAGTCTTAAGCTGGAGTCGAAAAGATAACAGTGTTGGTGCCAGGCGAGCCTCATCAGGGAGATCATTCCATAATTGGGGGGGCCACCACTGAGAAGGCCCTCTCCCTTGTTGCCATTCTCCGAGCTTCCCTCGGGGTAGGCACTCGGAGGAGGACCTTAGATGTTGAGCGCAGTGTACAGGTAAGTTCATGTCGGGAGAGACGTGTCGGGAGAGACATGTCGGGAGAGACGTTCCCTCAGATATTGTGGTCCCAAGCCATATAAGGCTTTATAGCAGCCTTTCTCAACCTGGGGCGCTCCAGATGTGTTGGACTGCATCTCCCAGAATGCCCCAGCCAGCAGAGCTGGCTGGGGCATTCTGGGAGTTGTAGTCCAACACATCTGGAGCGCCTCAGGTTGAGAAAGGCTGCTTTATAGGAACACAGGGGGCAGTGGCTGGTTTTAAGGGCTGATAGATGTGGGTCATCATCCCCATTATTTAAGGAAGCCTTTTTTGTTTCCGTGCTGTGTTTGCTGTTGTTTTTCTCAAGAATTCATGGCATTTGGCTGCTGTGTGCATTATGTAAGATTGCTATCTTTGTGTGGCTGAGAAACTAACCAAAGTAATACTTGACTTGAGTAAATGTTCCTGTTTGGTGCATCTCTTTCTAGCATTCAAGACCTCAAGGAGAGAATACGGCAACGGACAAATTTGCCCCTGGGCCCAAGTATTGATACTCATGGCGAAACTTTCCTGTCCCAGGATGTAGTAGTTAATCTCTTACAAGAAACAAAACAAGCATTTGAAAGGTGTCACAGGGTGCGTATATGCACACACACACACACACACACACACACACACACACATACACACACGTGCACACAGGCACACAATTTTAGTGCCTGCTTTCTTTTGCTGATTTGTTGTTGTTTTTTAAAAAATTCTTAATACTATTCATCATCTGCTTTATGCATTTTTCGTGAGCCACTTTGTACACGAATATTTTGGTAGAAAGATAGCAGATGAAGAGATGGAGTAAGTATTCCAAATTTTGTTGTCAGGACCAGGCTTATGGGAACTGTGAAATAGTAATTTGTTTTTGGAGGCCCTCTGTGGTATGCCTATGTTTCCCCTCCCCAGCATTATAGACATGCATTTAACCCCATATCCTCCAAAAGTCAGGGTTTAGGTACTCCAGCCTTTTACCGTATTTCTTCGATTGTAAGACGCCATCGATTGTAAGGCACACTAATTTCAGTACCACCAACAGAGAAAGAACCCTAAGACACACCCGTGATTCTAAGACGCACCCCATTTTTAGAGATGTTTATATGGGAAAAAAAGTGCGTCTTAGAATTGAAGAAATAGGGTAATTGGAATTTTCTGAAATCATTGAAGGAAAGAATGGCAGTCCTGATTCCAGAAAGAGGAAGGTGGGCACAGTAGGGATGTATGAGAAATTCATTTCGATTCATTTTTCATCAAGATTGACCTAATTCACACCTTCTGCACAGAACACTGACACGGATGAAATTTGCAGTCAAAGTCCATAGATTTTCGAGCTTGCAGAACTCCCCTCCTCAAAATGCATTTGGCAGCAAGCCTACATTTGAAAAACGAATGCGTACTTCTGGAAAAAAATGTGCGCAAACACGCTTTAGTCAATGGGGGAAGAATAAGTACATTTCAAAGATGTGCACAATTGATGTGAACATTTGGGAAAATACACATAAAAATACACGTGGATTTTCATGCAAAAGGGGGGGGGGAACCCAGTCACGCAATCTGATACTGACTCGGGATGCAATTTGAAGAACTTCAGGGAACTTGGGTTTTGCTGATTTGAATATCCTTAATGTAGAGAGGGAGAGAGAGAGAGAGGGAGAGAGAGAGAGAGGGACAAAGGGAAGAGTAGGAAATGTTATTTTTTTAATAGATGCAAGGAGCAACATAGGGTACTGGTTCCCCTTTATTCGGCCCTGGTTAGGCCTCATCTAGAGTATTGCGTCCAGTTCTGGGCTCCACAATTCAAGAAGGACGCAGACGAGCTGGAGCGTGTTCAGAGGAGGGCAACCAGGATGATCAGGGGTCTGGAAACAAAGCCCTATGAAGAGAGACTGAGAGAACTGGGCCTGTTTAGCCTGGAGAAGAGAAGATGGAGGGGAGACATGATAGCACTCTTCAAATACTTAAAAGGTTGTCCCACAGAGGAGGGCCAGGATCTCTTCTCGATCCTCCCAGAGTGCAGGACATGGAATAATGGGCTCAAATTACAGGAAGTCAGATTCCGGCTGGACCTCAGGATAAATTCCTGATTGTTAGAGCAGTACGACAATGGAACCAGTGACCTAGGGAGGTGGTGGGCTCTCCCACACTAGAGGCCTTCAAGAGGCAGCTGGACAACCATCTGTCAGGTATGCTTTAGGGTGGATTCCTGCATTGAACTGGAGGTTGGACTCTGGCCTTATATGCCCCTTCCAACTCTGCTATTCTATGATTCTATGATTCTAGGGCTTTGAGGGGAGAGAGAACTTTTGAGACATTAGCAAATGCATCCCAAATGGGTTCAAGCTTTGCTACAAGGGTTAGAAATGTTGTTTTCATAAAATTAAGGCCAGGGATCTGGGAGTCTAACAAGAACTTGCCACTTGCATGGTGCTTTACCTCTCCGCGGTTATATCGGCCTCAATGAAACCATGCAAAGCAGTCTGCTTGAAATAACTTGCACAGAATTCCTCGCATCTCAATGCCAGAAAAGTGCTAACACGTCCTTTCCGTTTTTAAAGCTTTCTGATCCTTCAGATTTGCCGAAGAATGCCTTCAGGATTTTCTCTTTGCTCGTAGATTTCTTGTGTATCGAGCACATTGATTATGCTCTAGAAACTGGGCTGGCTGGTAAGTGTAGTACCACCTTTATTTCCATTTGATAGCAAAGCACAAAGTAGCTGACCTGTGTCCATTTCTTGAATTAATTTCTAATAGCAACAGCATAAACACAGCACAACACATCTTGGAAAAGACTTAAAAGATCATTTAATTTTGGGTATATTTTCGTTGTATATTTTCCTTATAACCTGCCTTGTTTATTAGACTCCAAACAGTGTAATTTACAGCAATGTAAATCCCACCAAATCCTCCACCAAATTGCCAAATAAACACCATTCTTAAAACTGCTGATATGTATCCAGCTTAAAAGATTCATGGTGATGGAATAAGCTACACTACTCCCATGCTTAACTTATAAAAAGCATTAGTCAGAAACGTATCTTCATACAGCTTAATTTCCGTTTTCTTGTTTCCTCTGGCAATGTAAGTAATCGGCCAGGATCACTGATACGTGTTAGGTGAATTATTTTCTTAGCCCCATTCAAATATTTTTTTAACTTTGTTATTTATTTACCTCTAGGCATTCCTTCACCAGATGCCAAAACTGCAAATCTTTATTTCCTGGACGTTGTGAACCAGGCAAATACTATTTTCCATCTCTTTGACAAACAGTTCAATGACCATCTGATGCCATTGGTTAGGTAGGTTGGTTGTTGTGTCTATGAGCCAAGAAGCCGTACTCATAAATATTCGTTCATAGAGGGGAAAAACGTTATCGTCCCATGACTGAAGTCATATAAAAGGTGCAGAACAAGCAGCTCTCGTATAGTAAAGATACATTAGGGGCCTCCCATGCATCTTGTTGGTTTGGCCTCATTGCCTGAAGCCTGTGGGTCCTGCAATGCACACTGGACTCTGGATTTTCTGTTAATAATCTCCAGGCTTTTGCCACTAGAAGATTTTGACTCGGTTATAGTGGTTATGAGCCTCGTGTGGCGCAGAGTGGTAAAGCAGCAGTTTCTGCAGCTGAAACTCTCCCCACGGCCTGAGTTTGATCCCAGCGGAAGCTGGTTCTCAGGCAGCCGGCTCGGGTCGACTCAGCCTTCCATCCTCCTGAAGTCGGTAAAATGAGTACCCAGCTAGCTGGGGGAAAGATAATAACGGCCGGGGAAGGCAACGGCAAACCACCCCGCTAGAAGGCCTGCCAAGAAAACGTCAGCGAAAGCTGGCGTCCCTCCAAGAGTCAGTAATGACTCAGTGCTCGCACGAGAGGTTCCTTTCCTTTCCTATAGTGGTTATGCCCATTTACATACGAACCTTGAGTTACTGCACAAATTTAAAGAGCAGGGGACTGACGTAATGGCAGAAAATAAACAAGGATTCTGTGGCGACTTTGGGAGGATGACATGGATGGGGTTACACTCCCCCTGAAAGACTGTGTTCGCAGCTTGGATCTGTCGCTCCAAATGACAGCTCATATAGATGCGACGGCCAGGAGTGCCTACCATCAGCTTCTGCTGATACGCCAGCTGTGCCCCTTCCTGGAGTCGGAAGACCTAAAGCTGGTAGTGCACATGCGGGTAACTTCGAGGCTTCTGCAATGCACTCTACACAGGGCTACCTTTGTGCCTAGTCCAGAAACTTCAACTCGTTCAAAATATGGCAGCCAGGTTGGTCACCGGTTCACCTAGGGGTGCCCACATTACACCAGTTTTAAAATCTCTTCACTGGCTGCCAATTAGTTTCCAGGCGAAGTATAAAGTGTTGGTTATTACCTTTAAAGCCCTACATGGTTTGGGTCCAGGCTACTTGCGGGATCTCCTTCTCCTGTACAATCCGCCCCACACACTCAGGTCCTCTGGGAAGAATCGACTTCAGTCAGCCAAAACTAGGCTGACAGGTATTACCCAGAGGACCTTCTCTTCTGCTGCTCCCAGACTGGAACGGCCTGCCGGAGGAGATTCGTCAACTTAATAGTCTTTTCGAATTCATGAAGACTATAAAGACTGATCTCTTCCGGCAGGCCTACCCAGTGGAATTTTAGGAAATGTGTACTTTGTTTTTAATCAACTTTGTGTATTTATACTTATTTTTGTTCCCTACCTCGATCCAAACGGAGAGGCGGGTAAGAAATGATGATGCCGCCGCCGCCGCCATGCCGTGTAGTGTTTCTTTCACCCTGATCTACCAGTAGCTCCATATCGACTTCTGAGATCACGCACTTTCAAGTATCCCTCTTGAAGGCTGGAAATTTGCTCTTGTTTTTAAAATTCAACATTTAAACTGAGATTTTCTGCTGCTTCAGAGCGGGACTGGGCACATTCATGGAGAGTAATGGCTATCAGTGTCTGCATGTTACCTCCAGGGTCAGAGGCAGCAGGCTAGGAAGCACAGCGGGAGACAGCTGTGGCCCTCATGTCTTCCTTGCAGGCTTCCCAGAGGCCTCTGGTTGGTCCATTGGGTCCACTCGCTGCCCCCAATAACACCCCCCGGTTCCCGCTTTTCACATCAGTTGGGTTGCTCCAAGCATCATTGCAACATGGAGGCCTCTTTTATGAGAGTTGAGAACAATAGGGAAGACGAGTATGTTGCCATCAGCACTACTAGAAGGACGATTTAGTAAAATCCCGGTTAATGAACAGATACGTCCCTGTGGCTCTGGAGCAATTGAACATGTCGTTTTGCATTGTCACATATATGAGGAATGCAGAAAGAAGCTACCGTATTTCTTCAATTCTAAGACACAGTTTTCCCCCCATATAAACATCTCTAAAAATGGGGTGCGTCTTAGAATCGCGGGTGTGTCTTAGGGTGTTTTTTTTTTTTCTGTTGATGGTACTGAAATTAGTGTGCGTCTTACAATCGATGGCGTCTTACAATCGAAGAAATACGGTAACCTTTCTATTATTAACAGCCTTTTTCTGGATGTAACCCCACAACTTTGGTATTAATTTGTTTAAGGGATGTGTCCTCCCATATTACTGAAAGGGTCTCTAAGGCCTTAGCTAGACCGGGCGAAATCCCGGGGTGATACCCGGGATCGTCCCTGTGCGTCCGCATGACGCACGGGATCAGGGAGGGATGATTCCTCCCTTGCCCCAGGATCTCGCCCTCCCGTTTGGCCCCGGTTTTTCCGCGGTCCCGGGTGGCGCGGGTTGACCCGGCTTCACACGATTCCTCACGAGGAGCCGGAAGTCGCGCACGGGGCACAGCACTCCTCAGGAGCGCTGCACCCATCGGGGACAGGGTGGGGGGGAGCGGGGAAAATAATTTAAATTTAGAAAAACAACTTGCCTTTTGCGTGCGAGCGTTCGTGCGCTGCTTCCCCTTTAAGAAATAAACAAAAAATGGCGGGTGCGACACCTCTCCTTCTGAGGCCATCGCGCCTCGCATGTAAACAAAGGAGGGATCTCGTGTTAAACACATCGCGAGATCTCCCCTCCTCCATCGCAGGCTATCAAGTAGGTCTAGCTAAGGCCTAAGTTTCTTATGACCTCAATGCAAATTAGAAAAATAACGTTGCAGTCCTCCTGAGAGAAGGAACTTCACAAAGCTGCATTTTGCTTTTATGCCACTTTTTTATTTATCCTTCGTATGTTTTATATTGGTTTTGCTGGTGTGCGACTGTAAAACATAATGGATGGATTGAATAGGGAAGATGAGCTGGAAAACCCTGACAGATTCAAGTGCTTGGAATCCAGGGAGTCCTGTTGATGGTTGCATTATGCTAAACAGTAGACAACGACCTCCCCTCCCTTAATTTATCACAGCTCTTCTCCAAAGCTCTCTGAATGCCTTCAGAAGAAAAAGGATATCACAGAACAGATGGAGGTGAAACTGGACATGGGCATAGATAGGCAAGTGAAGCTTTCATACTTTTAAGTTCATCTCTCTGTGTTTACATCAACTGTTCATGGTTCTGGCAGAATAATAATAATAAAAAAAACGGTGCAGGGGTGATTTGGGCATGTGCGTATAATATAGAGCGTATAGTGAATGCTAAAGTTATATTTGGTCCTGTCTAGAGGTCCACCATTTCTGGAAGCCTAGGGGGACAGGTCTTCAACTGCACTTCAACACAAGCAAGCAGTTGCTTTGATAAGGGATCGTGTTGGCTGGGGTTTTGTAGGGCTCAAAAATGCTCTCTTTAAAACAGCCACCTGGTATTTTAACTCTGAAGGACGCTGAATTGCATGGTTGGACAGATGAAGCACATCTTGGCGGCTGAACAAAAGAAGACCGATTTCAAACCAGAAGATGAGAACAATGTTCTGATTCAGTACACTAATGTGAGTAACTATATATAGATTAGTCAATGACAAGTGGCACAGCACGTAATTGGACTGCTGCTGGCATTCTTCCCTGCGGGTGCTGGCTCCGCTCAGTGTATACATTTTATCACACGTGCGCCTGACTTAATAGTCAAGTTTTCCTTCGCTCTTGTAGGAATTCTGACGCATTTCCATTGTGCAGTTTCAGCCGGGGAGAACAAGAGTAGTTCTAAAATGCTCAGCAGTTTTAGTAGTTGTGGTCCTGTTGTGCTATATAAAAATGGATCATAGATCAGGGCCAGACGTGCAGATACTTTTGCCCCTCTGAAATAATGCTGTGTCCCCTCTTATGCACAAAGCCTTATTATGTACTACTGTGATTTAGCATTTATAGAGCCCCAACAGCCAAACTACCTCTCACTCTGTGGAGTCATTTGCATCTCAACGATTGTGTGCCACCTACAAAGAGCAGGAATAGAAATTCTCTCTTCCTCCAAAGGTCAGGGAATCTAGAGTATTGCGTCCAGTTCTGGGCTCCACAATTCAAGAAGGACGCAGACAAGCTGGAGCATGTTCAGAGGAGGGCAACCAGGATGATCAGGGGTCTGGAAACAAAGCCCTATGAAGAGAGACTGAAAGAACTGGGCATGTTTAGCCTGGAAAAGAGAAGATGGAGGGGAGACATGATAGCACTCTTCAAATACTTGAAAGGTTGTCCCACAGAGGAGGGCCAGGATCTCTTCTCGATCCTCCCAGAGTGCAAGACACGGAATAAAGGGCTCAAGTTACAGGAAGCCGGATTCTGGCTGGGCATCAGGAAAAACTTCCTGACTGTTAGAGCAGCATGACAATGGAACCAGTTACCTAGGGAGGTTGTGGGCTCTCCCACACTAGAGGCCTTCAAGAGGCAGCTGGACAACCATCTGTCAGGGATGCTTTAGGGTGGATTCCTGCATTGAGCAAGGGGTTGGACTCGATGGCCTTGTAGGCCCCTTCCAACTCTACTATTCTATGAATCTATGAATAAATGCCTGGATCTCCTCTCTATATTCCTAGATGAGGGGTGCACAGCCTGTGGGCCCACAAAGGCCTGTACTCTGGCCCTCCCATAGGTGCCCTGATACCCCTCCTGCTGAATTCCTCACCATGGCCAATTTCCCCCAGACATCCTCATACAGGTAGCTCTTTCCTTGCCGCTGCTAGCAGCAAGGAAAGAGCGTCCTGTATCACGATCACTCAGGACCAGCGTCCCCTCCAGACCTCCGAAAGTTTGGAAAGGTTGCGCCCCCCTGTCCCAGACGTTTGTGGCTGCCATCGACAGAACCTCAAATGTATTAAGACAGTCAAACTTTGTATAAGCTCAAATATTAGGCATAGGATACAATATTTAATAAGGGTGTGCACGGACCCCCGATCCGCTCCGTGGGCCGATCCGAAAATTTCGATCCGACCCCCTAGTCCGCTCCTCTTCGCCGCGGAGCTCCGGCTCTGAATCGGAGCTCCGCAGTGGAGGGGAGTGGCGCCAGGTAAGGCCCCCCTCCCTCCTCTCCCTTACCTGCAGGGCCCGGGAAGGCACCAAGGGGGAGGGGGGGCCTTACCTGCGTCCGTCCGCGGTCCCTCGGCTTCTTCAATTGAGCTTAAAGCTCTGCCAGGAAGTCTGGGCCGCAAGTGCGGCCTAGACTTCCTGGTTGAGCCGCGGGCTCAATTGAAGAAGCCGAGGGACCGCGGACGGACGCAGGTAAGGGAGAGGAGGGGGGGGGTTACCGGGCCCTGCCACTGTCGCCGCATGGGCGACAGCGGCAGGGCCCGGTAAACCCCACTTACCTTTCTTGCGGAGCTCCGGATCGAGGCGAAGGATCCGCCTTCACCTCGATCCTCTTCGCCACACTCCGCCAGCCCCCCAATCCTCTTCGCCTCCGCTTTAAGGGGAGGCGAAGCACCCCACTCCGCTTGTAATTCGCCGGTCCGATTAGAAGCGGAGCACATCCGTAATATTTAAGATGAATAATGCCTAAATTGCCAAGAAGTGAATTTTAATAGCAATTTTTTTCACATTTGCATTCAAAGGGCTTCCTGTGTGTTTCACAGAATGACTCCAAGGTTCAAAATGGCCAACATTTTTGGAAAATTATAGTACATGCAATTATTTGAAGTGTGTATGTTGCTGCTGCTGCTGCTGGTGGCGGGCACATTAAAAACCATTGCTGTGGCTCCCAATCAAAGGCTGCAGTCTTAAGCAGAGATATTTGGGGTTAAAATTCCATTGACATCAGTGGGATTTCCATGCAGGTGAACTGTGCTTTGGGGATGCCAGAGTGCTTTTTACATTCTAGGAGGGGTGAAGTGGGTACGGTGAACTTTTTGCTGCGCCTGTGACGCGCGGCACACTGAGTATGCAAGCTTTGGGGCCATACAGAACTTTTTGGGAGACAGGCTTGGGTTCGCACGTTCGCAGAGGGAAAATAAGCCACCGCCCTGCGTGTGATGTCCGTGAGCGGTGTGATTAGTGTAATTACCCTAACAGTTTGTGGCTGCTGTCAACAGAACCTTGTATAAGCTCAAATAGTAGGCATAAGATAAAAACAGGTCTTCCTGACGTCTGAACCTTGGGGTGGTCTACAAACCACCCTGAAACCACCCACCCACATCATCAGGTTCGGATGTCATGACAACCCACGCCCGGTGAGGGTAATTATGCTAGTTAGGTAGGGAAAACAAGGCACCGTGGCTTATTTTCTCTCAGCGATCATGCAAACCTGCCCAGACCGGCTGGAAAATCAATTAAGAGAGCAATCCTATGGGTGTCTCGGTCAAATGACAGAGGACCCTGTAAATCCAGATATGTGTCTTGTGCAAGTTAGGTTGCACAGTATACGTTTCATATAGCTGCTAGATCACCAATATTTTTCCACTTCATACAGGCGTTAATATAGTGATAGACAGGGGTTGCAGTCCTTTGTGAAGGATTAAGTGCTGACATTGTCTTTCGTATTCAATAAGGAAATGTCTTTTGAACGCAACAAGTTATTCACCAAGGTCTCTGTGTTGAAATAGGTTATTTTTTAGAATGAGGATCGAGCGATTGGAGTAGAATTCATAGAATCATAGAATAGCAGAGTTGGAAGGGGCCTACACGGCCATCGAGTCCAACCCCCTGCTCAATGCAGGAATCCACCCTAAAGCATCCCTGACAGAGGGTTGGAGACTGGTGGGTGATTTGGGGTTTGTATGTAACTCAGACCTTTAGCCCAGTGGGAAAACGAGGCCTTTCCTCTTGCACCCTCCCATTGTCCAGGACGTCCTCACTTTTTATTTCCAGCTTGAGAGCGCCTTATTCTGAATTTCCCCGCTTACCTTTCAGGCCTGTGCCAAAGTCTGTGCGTATGTCAGGAAGCAAGTGGAAAAGATCAGGAATTCTATGGATGGTAAGAATGTAGACAGCGTTCTGATGGAGTTTGGCGTTCGTTTCCACCGGCTGATTTATGAACACCTGCAGCAATATTCCTACAGCTGCATGGGCGGCATGCTGGCAATCTGTGATGTGGCTGAATACCGGAAGTGCGCCAAAGAGTTCAAGGTAAGCCACGGTTATACTTGCCAGGTGCAATACGGGGCATCGCCCCCTTGGCTGTATATGTAAGTAGACATATACTTATGTCAGCTGCAGCCTTGCATTTGCAAAATGGGGATATTTAAGTGACTTAAGAACATCAGAAGTGCCCTGATGTTGGATCAGGCCAAGGGTCCATCTAGTCCAGCACTCTGTTCACACAGGGGCCAACCAGCCATTGGCCTGGGATGAACAAGCAAGACATGGTGCAACAGCATCCTCCATGTTCCCCAGCAACTGGTGTTCCCCAGCAACTGGTTCCCCAGCAACTGGTTCCCCAGCAACCCTCCCACCCATGTTCCCCAGCAACTGGTGCACACAGGCTTACTGCCTCGAATACTGGAGATAGCACACAACCACCAGGGCTAGTAGCCATTGGTAGCCTCTGCCTCCAGGAATTTATCCAACCCCCTTTTAAAGCCATCCAGCTTGGTGGCCATCACTACATCTTCATAGAATCATAGAATCGCAGAGTTGGAAGGGGCCTAGAAGGCCATCGAGTCCAACCCCCTGCTCAGTGCAGGAATCCACCCTAAAGCATCTCTGACAGAGGGTTGTCCAGCTGCCTCTTGAAGGCCTCTAGTGTGGGAGAGCCCACCACCTCCCTAGGGTGGTAGCGAGTTCTATCATTTAACTATGTGCTGTGTTGTTATTACTATTTATAAAGCGCCATCAATGTTCATGGCGCTGTACAGAATAAAACGAAACAAGACCATCTGCCATATGGCTTAGAATCTAAAATCACCGTAACAGACAGGGGAGGGAGGGGAAAAACCAATAGGGGTAGGGGACATTAAAACTAAATATAGACTAGCATGACCAGGCTACGGTTCAAAAGCTTTCAAGAAAAGAAATGTTTTCAAGCGAGAGTTAAAAACAGAAATTGTGTGAAGAAGTCCTTCCTTTTATTTGTCCTGGATCTCCCACCAATCAGTTTCATGGGATGACCCCATTGGGCTCTAGTATTGTGAGAGAGGGAGAAAAATGACTCCCTATCCCCATTCTCCACACCAGGCATAATTTTGTACACCTCTATCATGTCTCCCCTCAGTCTCCTTTTTTCCAAGCTGAACAATCCCAGTTGTTGTAACCTTCCCTCCTAGGGGAGATGCTCCAGCCTTTTGATCATTTCAGTTGCCCTTTTCTGCACTTTTTCCAGCTCCATAATATCCTTTTTTAGGTGTGGCGACCAGAACGGTCCACGGTATTCTTGCCTTCCAGGTTTGTGAAGAAGGAAGGGGGTGGGGGTGGGGTCTGTGCATTAAGAGGGGCTGCTCATAATCTCCAGGCTGATCTCAGGAGCGTCGTTTGAGATTTGCGCTGACTTCCCTTTGCTTTTCCCCCGTTACCGCAGATTGCGTTGGTACTGCAGCTTTTTGACACGCTCCACTCCCTTTGCAACCTCCTCGTCGTCGCTCCGGACAACTTGAAGCAGGTCTGCTCCGGGGAGCAGCTGGCTATTCTGGAGAAGAACATCCTCCACTCCTTCGTCCAGCTCCGCCTTGACTACAGATCAGCCCGTCTCGGCCGCCACTTCAGCTGAGAGTGCGGAAGCAGCGAAACCAAGCAGAGGCTGGGACTTGGCTCACTAGACAGCACAGTGGTGGCAGCTTTTGAGAAGGGGACGGGACGGGAGGTGGTCCAGGGTGGGGGTCCGGGGTCCTCAGAACAAAAACTTCAGCCATAACTTAAACTGGGCCTTTCCGTTGCGCTCTTTCCATCTTCCTTGTGAAATAAACAGTCGCCCGAGCTCACGGTTCTGCAAGATCTCTCCCTGTCGTCTGTGACAACACCACGTGGCCGCAGGAAAGCGAGCCATGCATGTGAGCCTTTCTGGCTTCCAAATGAGAAAAACAATCATCAGTTTTTCAGGATTTCTCCAAACGGAACGGCTTGGTTTTCAGTATTTCTCCATGTAAACACGGATTCGCACGACCCTATTTTTTTTTCCTTCTTACCCCACACCACAAGCTCACACCTTACAGTCACTCTGTGGTAGAAAGCAGAGGCTTTCTGCTTTTGCAAAACAGCGTTCGCCACACGTAAACATTGACTCCGATGAAACTTGGGATCTGCGGTGGTTGAAAAGTGCCAGGGATGGTGTCCCCAGGAGAAGTTAAACGCTGCTCTTCTGGGTTTAATGCTCGTGCTCTGCAACAGGGCAGACCAGTGCTTTCCTCTGCCCTCCACTTCACATTCCCTTGGTCCTCAGCGCCTTCTTCTCTTGCCCCCAAAGGCCTCCTTTTCCTTGCAGTTCTGTGCTTGTACGTGTTTTCGCAGACTCCTGACAAACCATGGTGATGGGGCTTAGTGTACTGGGAGCCGCAGGGATCTCGGGCACGGGAACCGTAGATAGGGTTGCCCCTTTTTCTGGCAGAACTCCTAGGGATACCTGCACAACGGACAGAAATTCAACAGCCGGCTGATTTGTAATGATGGGTGGTGCAGGGACTGCGAAAAGCTGCCCATGCCCAATTTCTGCCTGTTACGTCGCTGTTAAAAGAGAAGGGACATAAATGACTTAGCAGCATAAAGATTAGAAGGTGCGCCTAAATCTCCTGAAGGCAGTAACATTGCCTTTAAAATTCTCTCTCCTCTGCATGGAAATCTTGCCAGTCCATTATCTCTGGGTTTATAGCGAACTCGGTTCCATCCAACGTGGGTGGTGGGTGGGTTGTCCCTTTTTAATCGGTCTGAAGCTGGGTAAAGCTCCCATGTTTTCAGTCAGCCGTTCCCAGCTTGGTGCCTTCTAGATGTAGACATGGCTAGGGTGACCCTATGAAAAGGAGGACTGGGCTCCTGTATCTTCAACAGTTGCGTAGAAAGAAGAAATTCAGCAGGTGTCATTTGTATGCCTGCAGCACCTGGTGAAATTCCCTCTTCGCCACAACTGCAGGAACCCTGCCCTCTTTTGTATCTGGTCAAGGGGGCAGGGCTCCTGCAGCTTTAACTGTTGTGATGAAGAGGGAATTTCACCAGGTGCTGCATGCGTACAAATGACACCTGCTGAAATTCCTTTTTCTCTGCAACTGTTAAGAAATACAGGAGCCCTGTCCTTTCCATAGGGTCACCCTAGATGTGGCTGCAGCAGCACTGGGTAAAATCAAACCACATGAGCCATTTGGCTTGAAGAATACATGAGGACAGAGAATGTTCCCCATGGCAAAGAGATAAGTTGTGCTCTGTTGGGGTGCACTGCTTAACTAGGGTGACCCTATGAAAAGGAGGACAGGGTTCCTGTATCTTTAACGTCTTGAAAAGGAAATTTCAGCAGGTGTCGTTTGTATATATGGGGAACCTGGTGAAATTCCCTCTTCATCACAACAGTTAAAGCTGCAGGAGCTCTGCCCCCTTGACCAGATACAAAAGAGGGCAGGGCTCCTGCAGTTGTGGCGAAGAGGGAATTTCACCAGGTGCTGCAGGCATACAAATGACACCTGCTGAATTTCTTCTTTCTATGCAACTGTTGAAGATACAGGAGCCCTGCCCTCTTTTAAATCTGGTCACTCTAGTATAGCTCCTGCAGCTTTAACTGCTTTGATAAAGAGGGAATTTCACCAGGTTCTCCATATATACAAATGACACCTGCTGAAATTCCCTTTTCTATGCAGCAGTTAAAGATACAGTAGCCCTGTCCTCCTTTTCATAGGGTCACCCTAGCTTAACCCTGCTTGCATTCTCCCCAAGGAGATCATTGGCCTGTGTTTTAAGGCCAATGCTTCCCCTGCACCACTGTAAACACAGCCCTGCTCTTAACATTTCAACGTACAAGAATCTTCCCGCAAGCTTTTCAGTGTCTACAGCCCCAGTAAGTACTGCCTGATTTATAATGCTGTAGATGCTCTTTTCTTTTTTTCCTTTCTTCTAAATTGAGCATGGTATTATAGCGATAAACCGGAGAGGAGAGAATCATGCCAAGCTCTCTCAAGCATTCTGGGAAAACGCCTGCTTTGTTCTGTCGCGTTGCTCTCTTCGTTGGCCATGGGCAAAGGCATAAAGGGTTCTGTGGACACTGGAGGAGGCGCTGGCTGTACGGCTGCCACTTTCCGAAGCTGTGATGTGGGTTCCAAACCTACCTCTGATACCTCTACATCTTCGAGCCAGCATTTTAAAGCAGCGGTTTTGCTCACCGGTATAAATCTTTGTGTGTGTTTAAAAAAAAAAATAGGAAGGAGGGTGGGAGTTAGTCAATTTGTAATGATTTCAAAATGGCAAGCAAGAAACATCTGGCATTGTTGCAAGTCGGCAAATTTCATCAGAAGAATACTTAATGTTGCACACACACACACACACACACACACACACACACACACACACACACACACACACACCCTTTAAAAGAAAAAAGTTTTAAACTTGTATAGATATTCCTTTATTCTTGTTCGTTAGGATTGTTCTGCAACCACATTTGCTGTGGTCCTCCCTGTTAAGCCCATTAAAATTAATGTTGACAAGAGTTGGGTGTGGATGGTTCCTTTAAACCAGTTATATGCCCAGCAACGTGCAATCTACTCCATGCAGTGTCTGAGGCAGTAAGCTTGTGTGTACCAGTTGCTGGGGAACATGGGTGGGAGGGTGCTCTTGCACCATGTCCTGCTTTGTGGGTCCCTGGTTGACAGCTGGTCAGCCACTGTGGGAACAGAGTGCTGGACTAGATGGACCCTCGGTCTGATCCAGCAGGGCTCTTCTGATGTTCTTATGATGAGGTTCTATTTTGTTCCCTTGATATGGCTTGAAAGAACCTCAATGCTCAATCAATCCCGCCTACAAAGAAAGAAATGTTTTCAGTGATCGAGATGTAGAGTCGCCAGAAGTTCCTGCCAACGAACTATCCTTTCAAAGCTTGTGTAGTGCGACTTGTGGTGTTCTTGGGAGCAGATACAGCTTGGCTTCTATTGCTCCAACTTGGAGGTGCATGGCATGTCCAACAAACCATTTGTTTTCCACTTGTGCCACCTAACCTTTTTAGCAATAGGGATATTTAGGGGCTGCAGCTCAGAGAGAGCATGTGTTGTATGCAGTGATCTACAAAACTTTATTCAAGCAATAAACATCTCTTCCCACCTGAAGAGAGTTTAATCTCTAGGAACTTTTTCCTAGGGAAAACTATGCAAACTAAGTGAGACAACTGCCCTTTCAAGAAGAATGGAAAGCCCTTTCCCAAGACGCGTTAACTTCAGAGAGACTAGTTCCGAGGCAGCTTCTGATGGGACGACAGCCAGGCTGACTTTCTCTCGCCTTCCTTTAGCTCCGCCCGTTTTAGACTGCGGCATACTCTAGGATCGGCTAACCTCTCCGTGCTCTCCCCTTCGGAAGAATGTTGGCTTCTCACTGACTGTGTATTGTTTGTCCTTGAGGAGATAAGCTCTTGAGAGGGTTCACTCCCAGCTGGTGAAGAGCCTGTGAACGCTTTCTCCCCGAATGGTATAGGCTGGCCTGTTTCTGGCGCCAACTCTACTTCAGAGTCTGATTCTGATTGATCACCTGAAACACCTTCTTCCAACCCAGGGGGAGCAGGGCCAGACATGACACCAGGTAGCAGAGTTGACAAAGATGTTGGAGAACCCTTGCCATTCAAAGCAGGGCTAGATGCACCAGAAATCTAGCTCAGTCTAAAGCAGCTGCATATGTTCAAGGCAGAACATTGCACTCCAGAAACATCAAGCACAAACCTGTGACATTTGTCTCCTAGGCAATATTCATATTAAATTAATTTTGCTTAAAGTTAAACTTGCAATCTTAGTGTGAAATCTTCGTAACCAAAACTGAAGATCTTATTGTTATATTGGGCATCTTTGGCTAGCAGATGAGCTCTTAGCCTCATGGATCCTCCTGAAAAGTTCACAGGTGGAGACATTGTGATCTGCCCAGGGTCACCCAATGTGTTTTGTAGATGAGCAAGGATCTGAAGCTGGCATTTCCCTAGTCCGAAACGCACGTGCTATTCACCGCATTGTTTCAACAAGCAGCCTGCATCTTGTGAAACAGTGCCAGGAACATACAAGCCATAGTGTCGTGTTTCTAAGTCCTCCCACTGCCATGCGAGAGAATAAAAAGGTCTGCCAAGTAATCTACAAAACTTTATTCAGCAAACAAGCATCCCTTCGCAACTGAAGAGAGTTTAAACATTAGGAACGTTCTTCTAGGCGAAAACTTGGCTAACTAAGCAAGACTATTGTCCTTTCAACAAAAGGGAAGGTCTTTTCCCTGAGTCCTTCAGGGAGGATTCCTCTGAAGAAGCCTTTGGTGAGAAGCTAGCTGAGCTGGTCACCTCTTGCCTTCTTTTAGTTCCGCCTGTTTGAATCTGTGGCGGACTCGGATCAATCAACTCTGAAGTCCCATCCCCCATCTGAGGATTGCTGAGTTCCCACAGGCTCTGAGTTGTTAATGTTTTCACAGATAAGGTCCGGTGAAGATTCATCCCTGGCTGGTGACGAGCCTGGGAGAACCTCCTGCCCTGCTTTCTGTGTAGGCTGGTTCTGAATATGATTCCGATTGATAGCCTGAAACTCCTTCCCCCACACTAAGGGTTGCTTTTGAACCTTTCCTTCCAAAGTCTTGGGTGTGTGTGTGTTTTTTTTCTTTTTACATGCAAGGCTGGGAAAGACTTTAAAATTATGCTTTCCTCTTTCTGAAGTCTATTCTCATTAAGCAAACCCTTTCTGGTTATTGTGCTGGGAGGCAAGTGGCATGTTTTGTGCAAATGTGTCACCCCTCCAGCATGCAGAAAGTCCCAGGTACAATCCATGGCATCTCCAGGGAGGGCTGGAAAAACTCCTGCCTGAAGCCTAAGGATGTTGGAGGAAACCTTTTGGGGGCGGAGCTTAGTGGGTTTTCACCAGCTTGGCCCCCCCTGGACTCCAGCTTGAACTTCTGTGGATTGGCCCAATTCGGTGCATGACAAGTTGGGCCAAATCATGGATTTTTCAGGGGGAAGTGTTGCACAGATCATGAGCTGTACAAACTGGTGGCCACCCTTTGCGCAAATAGTGCTATTTATGGCTCCCATTTTGCGCAAATCACGCTATTTGTGGCTCCTGTTTTGCACAAATTGGCTTGCGCAAACTCACTCATAAAACTCCCTGCGTTTCTGGAACCATCGTGTGCTTCAGCTTGCAAATGTAAGCTGAGCTGAGTCCATCTTGGGGATTCACTGGGCCCCAAAAGGGCCAGATTTCCTCATGATGGACGACCCTGCTGAAGCCCTGGAGAGCCACTGCTTCCAGTCAGTGTTGACATTACTGGGCTAGATGGACCGTGGGTCTAACTCAGTATAAAGCAGCTTCCGATGACATCATCAGGTGTTTCCCTGCTCTCGCTCAGAAACGATGCTGTTTAATTATAGCAAAGTAGAAGAGAAGGACTGGGGTGGGTGGGGAAGGAAATAAAAATTAAATTAAAAGAAACAATTAAATATTTAGGAATTAAGATTACAAAAAATTGGGAAGATATGGAAGAGAATGGTTTGGGAGAATAGCGTTGATAAAAATGAGGATTTTACTGATTGGCTGTTGCTGGCAATGGTTAAGTGATCATAGGTGTGTGCAGCACATTTCATTAGGGTGTGCACGCAGGGAATTTTTATTTTTTAAAAAAGGCGAACATTTACTGATTACTCGGTCATAAAAGACATTATTTTTATTCATTTATTTATTAGACACTGATGCCCTACTCTGTGCTCAGCTTGCAGCTGAGGGGGTGGTGGTGGAATGAGGAGGCACTCTTCAAGCCCAGCATTGGTGGGGTTTTGTGGGGATATTAGCCTTCGAGGGGCCTCCTCCTGGCCTCTTTAAAGTGTGGCTCCCAGTACAGTGATTCTTTTTTGCTCCTGCTGCCGGAGCAACGGCGCACTGTCGGGACTGCGACAGCAAAGCAGTCAGAGGGGATCTAGAGGAAGGGGCCTATAAGGCCAGTCTGGATCCATACTCAATGCCCCCCCCCCCAATTTGGCACTTCTTGGTTGAGACGTTAGGGTGTGCCTGGGCACACCTGGCACACCCCTTCTGCATGCCTATGTAAGTGATACTGCGATCGCGCTACTGGGGAGAATTCAATGTAGGTTTTTTTCCCCATCAGCACCCTCTTACAGCCTGTGATCAGTCCCAAGAAGGGGTCCAAACTCCACCCGCCCTGAGACTAGGCAACCGTTGGCTTATGCGATAGGCCAGTTTTAGTTTTTCTGCTTTAGTGCTTTCACAGCAACGGAACATGAACCACCCTTCCCCACTCAAACAAACAAATTGTTTGGAAAATAAAATTTGGTTTTCCAGGTGGTGGGTAGTTTAAACCGCTGTGCTTTTCCAAGTATTATAGCTATTATGGCCTGCAATTTAGGAAAATATTTCCAGTAGCACCTCAATATAATTTAAGTACTATCGACAACTAAAATTTTAAAATGGCCTTTTTATTTTCAGGTAATGAGTTAAAAGTGCTGCTTTTCTCAGGTTCCTTCTTCTAACGGTGGCATTTAATGAGTAGCAATCAAGAAAATGCTTGAGAGGAGGGCGTGTGTAATTATATGCCTTCCAATTGGTTAAAATAGGAGATTGCCAATAGGGTAGAAAATAACTGGATGTGTTCCCTCCCCCATTTACAAGTCCTATAATTTTTTTTAAAAAACACAACTTGGTATTTGTATTCGGTTTGCCTTGCGGCAGAAGGACTCATATTAATCAAAGGGGTAGAAGGGACACAGATTATTTGCTACTCCATCATGCAACTTGGGGGGAAAAGACCATTGTGAAGGGAACTGGAGGAGGACCGAAAAAAAGAAAGATATATTTAAATGCTTAGAAAGAGGCTGATGGGGAATCATAAACAGTGAAGGCAGCCGAAACATTTTAAGAGCACTTTGATTGCTCTATTGCTTCCCGCAAGACACATACATTTCTACAGCCCTGGGGTGAGCCCTGGGGGAAAATGTTTTGCAGGCTTCAGCATCATTTCAGCTTGATAGCACTCTTCAAATACTTGAAAGGTTGTCACACAGAGGAGGGCCAGGATCTCTTCTTGATCCTCCCAGAGTGCAGGACACAGAATTATGGGCTCGAAGGGACAGGAAGCCAGATTCGGGCTGGACATCAGGAAAAACTTCTGAGCTGTTAGAGCAGTATGACAATGGAACCAATGACATAGGGAGGCAGTGGGCTCTCCCACACTAGAGGCCTTCAAGAAGCAGCTGGACAACCATTTGTCAGGGATGCTTTAGGGTGGATTCCTGCATTGAGCAGGGGGTTGGACTCCATGGCCTTGTAGGCCCCTTCTAACTCTATTAGTCTATGATTCTATGATTCTAGATGTCATTTGTATCTGGTCAAGAGGGCAGAGCTCCTGCAGCTTTAACTGTTGTGATGAAGAGGGAATTTCACCAGGTGCTGCATGCCTACAAATGAAACCCTTTTCTGTTCAACTGTTACAGGTCGAGGAGCCCTGTCCTCCTTTTCATATGGTCACCCTACTTTAGTGCATATATTGTAAAGAGAAGCCGACATATATCTACAATATGAGGAGGCTAGTGGTGGTCATATTAGGGTGCAATCCTAGGCATGTTTAGATAGAAAAAGAAGTCCTTCAACTCCCAGTTTGTGGGACTTCCCCCCTCCCCTATCTAAACATGCATAGGGGTGTGCCCCAACTCACTCATACTATCTGTGGCAGTAGCATCAGCTTTTGAACCCTGGCCACTGTTCAATACATCCATTGGATATTTTGAGACACCTGGGCATTCCATATAAAAGGTGATGGTCTTTTTGTGTATGTGTGTGTGTGTGTGGGGGGGTAACATTCATTTGACTGTAAACAATTCATTAAAATAACTTGCTAAGTCTCATACAAGTGGATTTTTAAAGGTTGCTCAATCTACTTACTTATCCATCCAAAGTCAATTTGAGTATGAATGTGGTGCATTGTGCCCGTAATGGCAAACAGCTTCTCCGAAGAGACATTTATTCCGCCGGCATGGATTCCCAACTAGACAGCAATGATGCATTACAAATATATAATTATTTGCACTAATATTTGAGCAGGTGGAATGGATTAGTACACAGTCAACAGTACGGTGCTGATAACATGTATTTTTCTACATTAATATGTACTGTGCAACATGTATTAAAATTGTCAATAATTCATTTCCACAGAGTTAGCAGTATTTATATTGCTGTGTTCTGCCGGTGGGTGGGTGGGCGGGCAGGTGGAATGGAGCAAACGGGGAAAATGTGCAACTAGGCTGAACTTTTAAAAACATTTAAAGATTGGAAGTTTTCCTTTGAGGAGCGAGCAGGGGGCTAATATTATGCTTGGAACAACTGTTCCCCAAGTATGCCTTCTAAGGGATGCTATTGCTTGAAAGAAAAGAAAGTGGGGGGGAGGTGCCGTTTAAAGCATTTTCCTGACTCACCCAAAGTACTTGTGGCATTACCCACATTTCTTTTCCCTTAGGTATGTCTGAAGGGTGAGTATGTCTAGAGAGTGCGGAATGTTGGACTGAGTGGGTGTGGCTGGGGATGCTGTGGAAAGGGGGAGGAGTCTATATATAAGGGGGAGCAGAGTGGTTTGAGGGGTTTGGTTGGTGATTGGGGTTTGGAGGGTAGATGTGTTTACCTGAGTGATTTCTTGTCAGGAGTTGTGTGAGGAGTGAGTGAAAATAAGGTCATAGGGACTAAGGATTCATAGAATCATAGAATAGCAGAGTTGGAAGGGGCCTACAAGGCCATCGAGTCCAACCCCCTGCTCAATGCAGGAATCCACCCTAAAGCATCCCTGACAAATGGTTGTCCAGCTGCCTCTTGAAGGCCTCTAGTGTGGGAGACCCCACAACCTCCCTAGGTAACTGATTCCATTGTCGTACTGCTCAGTCAGGAAGTTTTTCCTGATGTCCAGCTGGAATCTGGCTTCCTTTAACTTGAGCCCATTATTCCGTGTCCTGCACTCTGGGAGGATTGAGAAGAGTCTTTCAAGTATTTGAAGAGTGCTATCACATCTCCCTTCAATCTTCTCTTCTCCAGGCTAAACATGCCCAGTTCTTTCAGCCTCTCTTCATAGGGCTTTGTTTCCAGACCCCTGATCATCCTGGTTGCCCTCCTCTGAACATGCTCCAGCTTGTCTGCGTCCTTCTTGAATTGTGGAGCCCAGAACTGGAGGCAATACTCTAGATGAGGCCTAACCAGGGCCGAATAGAGAGGAACCAGTACCTCACGCGATTTGGAAGCTATACTTCTATTAATGCAGCCCAAAATAGCATTTGCCTTTCTTGCAGCCATATCGCACCGTTGGCTCCTATTCAGCTTGCGATCTACAACAATTCCAAGATCCTTCTCGTTTGTAGTATTGCTGAGCCAAGTATCCCCCATCTTGTAACTGTGCATTTGGTTTCTGGTTCCTAGATGTAGAACTTGGCATTTATCTCTATTAAATTATTATTATTATGAGATTTGTTTCCACCAGTATTCTTAAGAATAGGCAGGATTTGAATAGAATTCGAAGAAACTAAGAACTGTAAAGTACAATAAACATTTTCTTTATTTTGCTACCATAAAACCACATGTCAGTTTGGCTGTGTCCCCTGCTCTATTGGTTCATAAATAAACACATTACATTAAACCTTCAGCCTGCTATATTCACAGAAAAGCCTTTTCCAAATCTCCTTGCCTTTTCCCTCTGCTATAAGGGAAAGGTTATCCTTTTCTTTTTACCCCTTCCTCAGGTATTTAAGTGGTGGTGCTTAGCCTGAGGGAGGGGTGCGTGCCAAAGCCTTGTGTGGGAGGTGGCGTTGTCGCAGTGCTCTTGGCTGGGTCGCCATCAACCAATACATGGTTCCAAGTTAGGGCAGGGGTGAGCAGCCTGAGCCCCTAAAGCTGCACGTTGCCTTTTGGCCCAGTTACAAAAGCCCTCTGCAAGCGATCCGTTCAGACCTCTGGAAAGAATGAGCTGTTTCCCATCTGGCAGACTGGTGGGGAGGTTGGGGTGGGGTGGAGGAGAGAAGGGGGTGTCAGAAAGAGAAAGGGAGGGGGTTCAAAGAGAGTGAGAGGGGGGGCATGTCTACAACTGCCAGATATCTGGGGGTTGTCTCTAGGTCATCCTTGTGCATCCATATGATCCACAAGGGTTCCCGGGGATAACCTGGGATGACCAGGGATTTTCCCCAGGGTATCTGGGACCATGACTTACCCTGAACATGTGCAAAAGACTTTTATACTGGTAACTGGTTTAGATTTTTTGTTCACAACACTACTAACCTGATAAGGGTGTGATCCTAGGCATATTTATTATTATTATTTTATTATTATTTATTTATATAGCACCATCAATGTACATGGTGCTGTACAGAGTAAAACAGTAAATAGCAAGACCCTGCCGCATAGGCTTACATTCTAATAAAATCATAGTAAAACAATAAGGAGGGGAAGAGAGTGCAAACAGGCACAGGGTAGGGTAAACAGGCACTGGGTAGGGTAAAACTAACAGTATAAAGTCAGAACAAAATCAAGTTTTAAAAGCTTTAGGAAAAAGAAAAGTTTTTAGCTGAGCTTTAAAAGCTGTGGTTGAACTTGTAGTTCTCGAATGTTCTGGAAGAGCGTTCCAGGCATAAGGGGCAGCAGAAGAAAATGGACGAAGCCGAGCAAGGGAAGTAGAGACCCTTGGGCAGGCGAGAAACATGGCATCAGAGGAGCGAAGAGCACGAGCGGGGCAATAGTGTGAGATGAGAGAGGAGAGATAGGAAGGAGCTAGACCGTGAAAAGCTTTGTAGGTCAACAGGAGAAGTTTATATTGGATTCTGAAGTGAATTGGAAGCCAATGAAGAGATTTCAGAAGCGGAGTTACATGGTCAGAGCGGCGAGCCAAGAAGATGATCTTTGCGGCAGAGTGGTGAACAGAAACCAACAGACTGATGTGAGAAGAAGGAAGGCCAGTGAGAAGAAGGTTGCACTAGTCCAACCGAGAAATAACCAATGCATGAGCAAGAGTCTTGGCAGAAGAGACAGACAAAAATGATCGAATCCTGGCAATATTATACAGGAAAAAACGACAGGATTTAGCTACTGCCTCAATATGAGGAATAAAGGAGAGCGAGGAATCAAATATAAAGCCAAGACTACGAGCTTCCTTGACTGGAGTAAGCGTAACATCATTGACAGTAAGAGAGAATGAGAGATGAGGAGAAGGTTTAGGAGGAAAAACAAGCAATTCAGTCTTTGCCATATTAAGTTTCAAACGACGATGAAGCAGCCAAGCTGAGATATCTGAAAGACATGCCGAGATACGATCGTGAACATCAGGAGAAAGATCCGGAGATGAAAGATATAATTGTGTATCATCGGCATACAGATGATATTGGAGGCCATGAGATTGAATAAGATTACCCAAGGGCAACATGTATAAAGTAAACAACAACGGACCAAGCACCGAGCCTTGCGGAACCCCTACTGAAAGGGGAAAAGAAGAAGACGAGCTGCCATTAGCCAACACGCTGAAAGAGCGACCCGCTAGATAGGAGGCAAACCAGTTATAGACAGAGCCACAAAATCCAAGGTCATGAAGGGAATCTAAAAGAAGATCATTATCAACCGTGTCAAAGGCTGCAGTTAGATCAAGGAGAATAAGAACGGAATAATGGCCTTTAGACATGGCAGTAAGAAGATCATTGGTAATCTTAGTAAGGGCTGTTTCAGTGGAATGCAAAGGACGGAATCCAGATTGAAAAGGATCCAGAGAGATCCTTAGAGAGGAAAGGCCTACAACTGCCAGCATCCAACTCCTCCCAAGTGTTGTAGGACTTCCCCCCCCCTGCTTAAATGTGCATAGGATTGCATCCTAAAATGCCTTAATGTATAGTGACCATATGAAAAGGAGGACAGGGCTCCTGTATCTTTAACAGTTGGATAGAAAAAGGGAATTTCAGCAGGGGTCATTTGTACACATGCAGCACCTGGTGAAACTTCCTCTTCATCACAACAGTTAAAGCTGCAGGAGCTGTACTAGAGTGACCAGATACAAAAGAGGGCAGGGCTCCTGCAGCTTTAACGGCTGTGATAGAGGGAACTTCACCAGGTTCTGCATGTATACAAATGGCACCTGCTGAAATTCCCTTTTCTAGGCAACGGTTAAAGATACAGGAGCCCAGTCCTCCTTTTCATGTGGTCACCCTACTCTTTGGTGGCATAGAAATGAAATAAATAAATAAATAAATAAATAAATAAATAAATAATAAAAATATCACAGGCCCAACGTAGGCTGAGCAGCGGAAGGCCAACAGGAGGACTTCAGATCCAGGATGTGCTTCAACCTTCGTCCCTCTGGCCTGGAATTGTGTTCTGCTTGCCAGAAATAGCAACCCACTTGCCGTGGCTTCTTTGAGCTGAAACGGCCTGGTCCACGTCTCAAAAATCAGATCCAACGATTTTGCCCCAGCGCTCTGCTGCGACCTGTTTTGCTGAGACGTCTCTGCGGCAAGAGCTGCTTCTTTCCTGTTCTTGGGAATTTTATTATGCAAAATACAGTACAATGGGCATGAAAGGCTCCTGCGTAGACAAGGAAAAGAAAAGAGAAGGTAAAAGTAGCCCTGATATTGCTACCAAACTATCATCTGTATGAAATAAGAACCCTGTTGAGACCAAAATTAAAGACTTAGCTCAGCTGCGGCGAATTATCTTTCTGAACCTGCATTCTTCTTTCTCCTAGAGAAGCAAAAGAATAAATAATAATGTCGGAAGTGGCCCGCCCGGCTGAATTTAAGGAATTGAACAGTAGATTTAGATTCTGAGCTGGACTTGCTGGTTGGACAGGACGGAAGGGGATCAGGGTACTGGGCTTGTGGTGGTGCTATGCAGCCAACCATTAGAGCGGTCAGGTGTTCTACTTTACCTTTTCGAACATTCGAAAGTGTTCTTGATTTGATGGGCTGGCCAGTTAAAGTCTGGATTGAAGTTACAGAACCATAAGGAGAGAGAGCTGTAGGGGACTTACAGAATCATAGAATAGCAGCGTTGGCCTATAAGGCCATCGAGTCCAACCCCCTGCTCAATGCAGGAATCCACCCTAAAGCATTCCTGGCAGTTGGCTGTCCAGCTGCCTCTTGAAGGCCTCTAGTGTGGGAGAGCCCACCACCTCCCTAGGTACCCTATTTCTTCGATTCTAAGACACACTTTCCCCCCTATATAAACATCTCTAAAAATGGGGTGCGTCTTAGAATCGCAGGTGTGTCTTAGGTTTTTTTTTTCTGTTGGTGGTACTGAAATTAGTGTGCGTCTTACAATCGATGGTGCCTTACAATTGAAGAAATACGGTAACTGGTTCCATTGTTGTACTGCTCTAACAGTCAGGAAGTTTTTCCTGATGTCCAGCCGGAATCTGGCTTCCTTTAACTTGAGCCCGTTATTCCGTGTCTTGCACTCTGGGAGGATCGAGAAGAGATCCTGGCCCTCCTCTGTGTGACAACCTTTTAAGTATTTGAAGAGTGCTATCATGTCTCCCCTCCATCTTCTCTTCTCCAGGCTAAACACGCCCAGTTCTTTCAGTCTCTCCTCATAGGGCTTTGTTTCCAGATCCCTGATCATCCTGGTTGCCCACCTCTGAACATGCTCCAGCTTGTCTGCGTCCTTCTTGAATTGTGGAGCCCAGAACTGGACGCAATACTCTAGATGAGGCCTTGAAATTGCTCACCTAAAGTGACCACCTGGGGCTTGTCTATACCCTCTATATACTCCGTCTTGGCTGCGCAGTTGCGCCCTGTGCTCTATATGATGCAGCCGCCAACTTGCAGGCACACCACACTATTCCCCTTGAAGCTGCACTTTTTCAATGTGTCATTTTACCGCAACTTTTTACATTGCTCCGATGTCAAAAAGGTTGTTTGGGCATCTCAGTTCGGATTAGGAGAGTGGGCACAGTTAGGGGGGGCAGATTCCAGTGCAAGGTAGGTGTGGGAATACAGGGCAGGGTGTTGCCTCGACAAGGCTCAGGTGAGTGTTTAGTAATGGCCGCCATGGCGATATTAAGGTCAGGGGAATGAAAGTAAGGGCAGTTACGATGTATGATGTATAAATTCAATGAACTGTAGCAGCACAGCTGTGCAGCTGCGGGCTTTCGAAGCTACAATGTTGCGCAGAGTTGCCAGAAAATGAAAACTAGGGACTGAAAACCGTGAAAACCAGAAGAAGGGCATACCAATTTGCATACAACATACCGATGTTCATTTATTTGTGAAGGTGGAAATTTAGAAACCATTGCTATAATTTAAATAGGAAGACAATATAGCTCACTGTAGTGGGGACGTCTGTAACTGTGGCCAGTTTTATGCCTGCTCTCCCCTTCAGGGCCGGCCATTGGAATCTGGGGACCTGGGCCAATGGGATTTTCGAGGTGGGATGTCACCCCCCCCAAAATGCTTGTCAGGGGGCCCTGCTGTGCATTGGCCCAGGACAAATGGCTCCTTTGCCCCTCGTCTTTGAGCAGACTCCTTTCCCTTTCATGGTTCTTTATCTTTAAACAGGTGTTGGATTGAACAGCCCTTCAAACAGAGGATCCCTTCAAAGAGAGGGCTGTCCTCTATAAAGTAGGACCCACACCCATCCTAACAAGCAGGGCCTGCCGCCGATATCTGCTCCGGGCCCCTGTTCACACCGGGTGGTTGGGTCTGGGGAACCGTCATCTTAATTTCCCACAATGCTACAAGAAATGTTACATCAGAGGCATTGTGGGAAATCGAAATGGCAGCAGCAAGCGGCCTGCTGCCACCAGGGAAGCCAGAGGGGGTTGACCTCAAAGCCCTCTTAGCACTCAGGGTTTCTTTGGCATCGGAGGTCATTTCTACACCAGCCCAAATATCCGGGCTGGTCACGGCCGAGTCCCTGTGAGTCCAAATGACGACAGGGACTCCCTGGGGCAAGGATAAATAATCCCTGGGAAAACCCAATTCGTCCCGTGGTCTCAGGATTGTTCTGAGACCGTGGGAGGTGTGGGCACCCATCCTGGCTTCTTCCTGCCTCCCCGCAAGAAGTGGGGGTCAGCAGAGGGAAGGAGCCTGGCTGGGGGCAGTTGAGGGACATCGGGGGTGGAGTGGGGAGCAGGGTTGGGGCTTTTTTTTTTAAACTTGCCTTTCGCTGGAGCGCAGGTGTGCTCCGGCTCCTGTTCTTTTTAAAAAAAGAAAGCCGTCTGCAACAGTCACAACGTCCCTCTCCACTTCCGGGATGTTGCGCGGCCTTGTGGACACAGGGCGACGGTCCCGGAAGCAGGTAAGTCCAGGATCGCCCCCTGTCGCTCCCTCTCTACCCGTAAGTGTAGAAAGGGCCCTAGTCTATGTGCCAGGAGTTTCTCGTCCGTACAAAGTCCTAACTTCCCCGCTTTAACATACTGCAGCAAAGGTGAAGCAATTATCCTTTCTGGAAATAAAAAATGGAAGCCACGTTGCCGCTCGCTGTCCAGGCCTGCAGTACGAAGCAGACGACCACAGGGAAGTGGGCAGCTGTGAGAATCGTTCCTGACAAATACCGTAAGATAACACAAAAGGCCTCAATTAAAAGCAAGAAGGCGAGAAACATTCCACAGAGAAAATGCCAGCGGTGAAGAAACGTATACAAGCAGCAGCAACATCAGGAAAAAACATGGAGCATCCTGACTTCTTCTTCTTCTTCTTCTTCTTCTTCTTCTTCTTCTTCTTCTTCTTCTTCTTCTTCTTCTTCTTCTTCTTCTTTCTTCTTCTTGAGAATATTGAATCAAATCACACAGCTAAAGCCACTGCAGAACTGCTTTGAAGAGGAGGTTAGCAATTTCTGATGGCCCGAGCCAGACCCCGCTACAGTAGGCCTGCCCCCAGCACTGGTAGCAATAATGGTTCAGCACATTGGTGCGCACCGCCCCATCTTGGGGCTCTGGCCTACTTGTTCAGGGCCTGGGGTGGCTGGGCAGTATGAACTGGTCCTTCTGCAATCCTTGCACACATGGGTGAGGCCTATTTCCACGTAGGTGCAGGATTTGACCGGATGTTTCAGCCTCTGCCTCGGTCGGGCTTTGCAGGGGAAGGAGTCAAATCTCAGGGAACGGGGCCACTCCCAAGGAAGCCCCGCTTGACAAGGTAAGAACTTTCGCTAGGCCCCCATGACCACCAGGCTCCGCCCCTGAGGCTTCAAGCACAGGGGAGACATGATAGCACTCTTCAAATACTTCAAAGGTTGTCACACAGAGGAGGGCCAGGATCTCTTCTCGATCCTCTCAGAGTGCAGGACATGGAATAATGGGCTCAAATTACAGGAAGTCAGATTCCGGCTGGACCTCAGGATAAATTCCTGATTGTTAGAGCAGTACAACAATGGAACCAGTTACCTAGGGAGGTGGTGGGCTCTCCCACACTAGAGGCCTTCAAGAGGCAGCTGGACAACCATCTGTCAGGGATGCTTTAGGATGCTTTATTCCTGCATTGAGCAAGGACTCAATGGCCTTGTAGGCCCCTTCCAACAATGCTATTCTATGATTCTATGATTCTTCTCTTGATTGGTTAGATGCTGTCTTTGGTCTCTGTCCAGGGACCACTGATATATACACCCCATCCCAGGGTTCTACAACGCAGTCATGATTTGCCTGGAAAGCACCGCCCCTCAGTTTCCAGACTCTGCCCCCTCGTCTTAAGGTCTGAGACCCTCATTTCAACTGTTGCATAGCCTTATTCATGGCATAAGTTGGGTACAGCAAGGCTGTGCTTGCTAGCCCCGTCTCCTCCATTACCTCATCCCTAGTTGGACGTCTGAAGCAGGGAGCCTGCTCTTCACACCGGGACTCCCCAGATGTTTTAGAGCTCCATGTGATCCAGGTTCTAATCCAGGTGTCCTACTTTACAGAGGACAGTCCTCTGTTCAAAGGTGTCTTCTATCTGAACGTCTGTCCAGTCCAGGTTTGTTTTAAAATCAAAGAATCCTAAGAAGGGAGAGCCCAGGGGAGGCCTTGAAGATGCCCATCCACAGTGGGCAGACTGGGCAGGCACACAGAACACCTGGCTACAGTCTTCTCCGCTATGGTGAGACGTCTTGTATTGCAATTTAAATTATTGCTTCAAAATTTTTACCTATGCATATAAATTGGTGAATGCAAAGTGGTGTACTCTTTTTTGCTGATGCGTAAGTGGCCACCCTAACGTGCAGAGTAGGCTCTTTGTTTCAGACCTCCTCCCCACCCACCCCAGCTTCATATGGAGGGTGGTGGGACTGGAGGCGGTGCTGCCACAGAGAGGGCGGAGCAGCAAGAGTGGCCCCGCCAAGCTTATGTGGTGATGGCAGCAGCACTACCCTGAATTAGTGCTGGGTGGCTGAGAGCTACCATTTAATTTCCCCACAATGCTCTGGAGTGATGCTACAGGATCTCTTCTCGATCATCCCAGAGCACAGGACATGGAATCATGGGCTCAAGTTACAGGAAGCCAGATTCCGGCTGGACATCAGGAAAAGCGTCCTGACTGTTAGAGCAGTATGACGGTGGAATCAGTGACCCAGGGAGGTTGTGGGCTCTCCCACCCTAGAGGCCTTCAAGAGGCAGCTGGACAGCCATCTCTCAGGGATGCTTTAGGGTGGATTCCTGCACTGAGCAGGGGGCTGGACTCGATGGCCTTAGAGGCCCCTTCCAACTCTACTCTTCTATGGTGCTATATAAATAAATAATAATAATAATAATAATAATAATAATAATAATAATAATAATAATAATAATTCTATACATTAGGGCATTCTGGGAAATGCAAACGGCAGTTCCCAGCCCCACTTTTAAAAATGGGGGCCATTTTTCAGCAGAGAGACCGGTGGTATGCTGGAGTTGACTGAGGACACAGCATGCTGACACCATGCTTGAGCATTCATAGCGTTACTCTTTAATAATAATAATAATAATAATAATAATAATAATAATAATAATAATGACAAATTCTTTGCCAGCTCTGAAACCCTAACATATTGCTGAACACAAACCAGGAGAGAGTTAAGTCGGTTAAGCTGGGTCAAGCAAAGAATAAATTAATTAAAGTTTCATATATATATATATATATATATATATATATATATATATCCCCCTTCCACCATTGCTGACATATTTTTTTGTGAGGAAGGGGTGGGGGAGAACAAAAGGTCGAGGGAAGACAGGCTGTTGTAGGTATGCAAAAAATGTTTTCTCTTTCATACATATTGACAGCCAGAGGGGGGTTATTATTGAGAATATGGGCGACATTGCTGCCAAGGTTCGGCTGGGACTCGTGTTTAAAAAGAAACTATGGAAACCAGCGCTAGGAATATTAATTAAGTCCAAATTTGGAATTTCTTTGCCAGGAGTGGTTGCATGCATTCAACGAAGCAACCTGTTGTGCCTCCATTCAAGACGGTTTTTAGCAATTTAATGAAGTGCCAAACTCCCCCCCCATAAATTAACATGTTGTTGCAATAATCAGATTAAAAGGTTAGCTGTCGATAACATTCCTTGTTTTGCGCGTTCGCCCAGCTTCTTGCCCTCTTTCCTTAAAGAACTAGAGTGGATTTACTTCTCTCTTATCTTAGCGTCAACATGAATCAAGAAGCAGAAACATCACAAGTCATGGTGTTCCACTGGTGTAATAAGGCCATGACGTTGGCTGTTCCTTAGCCTACCCCAACCTGGTGCACTCCGGATGTATTGGACTACCACAACTCCCATAATCTGGGCTGGGGGCTGATGGGGTGGGTGTAGTCCTACACATCTGGAGAAGATCACATTAGGGAAAAAGGCTTCTGTCCCGAAACACAGGAGTCAGGACAACATCGCCATACCAAGACAGCGATACTGTGCAAGGGTTTGAACGAGGCAGCGACGCTGCGCAATGCTGCAGCAGAACCCCCCCTCCAGGAAAACCTTCTTCATGCAGCTTGGGAGGCGGAAAATGTAACATCTTTTAAACGCCTCCTGAAAACGTATCTTTTTTAGACAGGCTTTCCCTGGACTATAACTTGTTCTGGTTTTATATGATATTTTTAATTTTTTTTAAAAAAATTTTTTTTTACTTGTATGTTATGGTTTTAATTATAAATTGCCCAGAGAGACTTGTCTATTGGGCAGTATAAAAATGTAATAATAATAATAATAATAATAATAATAATAATAATAATAATAATACAGCTGCAAAAGTAATTCACCAACAACTGGCCATCAAATTCAACCTTCTCAAACAACCTACACCATACTATACATACTCACCCGAAACAATCTTGGAAAATGCAGATCATAAAATATCCTGGGACAGAACAATTCATAGTGACAAAACAATACCTTGCAACCGGAATGAGCTGTGGAATGAGCTCCCTAAGGAGGTTCGCTTGGCACCTACATTATATGCTTTTAGACGCCAGGTGAAGACCTTTTTATTCTCCCAACATTTTAACAATCTATAAATTTTAAATAACATGGTTTTAAATTAGTAATTTTGCATTGCTGCTGTTTTTATCTGGTTGAACTTGTATTTTATATTATGGTTTTATACTGTTGTTTTATACTTTGAATGTTTTTAATTTTTGTGAACCGCCCAGAGAGCTCCGGCTATTGGGCGGTATAGAAATGTAATAAATAAATAAATAAATAAAACCGACCAGATATAATGGTCATAGACAAAAAAGAAAAGCACACATACCTCATCGACATAGCAATACCGAATGACAAAACGTTGTTGAAAAGGAAGAGGAAAATATACACCACTGGCCATGGAAGTCAAAGAACAATGGCAACAGGAAAAGGTCACAATTATTCCGTTAGTCACATCAAAAAACTATACAGAAAAACTTCAGAAACTGGGCCTACCAAAATACATCCACACCACCATCCAAAAAGCAGTCATACTTAAAACCTGCTCAATTGTCAGGAAATTCCTGAATCTGTAAAAGACAGCATGACTTAGCAAAGCCCATCATGTCTGTTTAGAAAAACCCACACGAGCGAGAAAGAGACAACGATAACAATAATAGGTCTGATGTGGCTAGAGAAAGGGGTGAACGAGGAAGAAAGTGAAACAGCCACAGACAGGTTAAGGGTACCTAAAGGATTGCCTTCTTGTGCATGAACCTGTATGGCCATTAAGTTCAGCTTCAGAGGCTATGCTGTGTGACCACTTCCCGCCCTGCCCTGGACTGTCACTCAGTGGTAGAGCGTTTTATTTATTTATTTATTTATCTATCTCATAGAGGCCATATAACACCGGTGTTAAAGGAATTGCACTGGCTGCCAATACGTTTCCGGTCAGAATTCAAGGTGTTGGTAATTACATTTAAAGCCCTGAACGGCTTGGGACCTCGATACTTCAGGGAACGTCTCTCCCTATATCTGCCTGCCTGAGGCCTGAGATCTGTTGGAGGAGCCCTTCTCTGTGCCCCACCAACGCGAGATAGACGCTATGGTGGGACACGGGAGAGGGCTTTCTCTGTGGTGGCACCCAGGCTGTGGAATGCCCTCCCCCTGGAGGCCCGACTGGCACCGGCACTGCCTTCATTTCGGCACCAGGTTAAGACCTGGCTTTTTAACAGAGCCTTTGATGGCTAAATCCACCAGCCTGCACACTGTCTTGTTTTAATTGGCTTTTACTGTTCTAAAATTTCATATTGGTTTTAACATATTAATGGTTTAATTTGTTTTAGAATTGTATATTTATTCTATTTTATCTGTATGATTTTATCTGTATGTCCCCCTGAGATCCTTGTGATATAGGGCGGGATATAAATGCTGTAATAAATAATAATAATTAAAAAAAATCATTTCATTTCATTTCTAATACTGCTCAATAGCCGAAGCTCTCTGGGCGGTTCACAACAATCCATAAAGTAATAAAATACGATATAAAAATACAGCAAAGAAATTTACATATACAAAACTGAGAAGAATTTAGACAGCTAAAAACACTTTCAATGAAACACTAGACCTGTTTAGATGACTGGCAGAAATGCCCCCATCATATGCCACTAAATGCCCTTAAATGCCTGAGGGTAGAGAGCAGTCTTAAACCGGTGGTGAAAAGATGACAGTGTTGGCATCAGGTGGGCCTGAGCGGGGAGCTCATTCCAGAGTTGGGGGGCCACCACTGAGGAGGCCCTCTCCCTTGCTGCCACCCTCCGAGCCTCTGTCGGAGGAGACACTCGGAGGGGCTCCCCTGATGCTGATCATAGTGTCTCGTTATGTTTAGGCCAGGAGAGGCATTCTGTCAGATATTGCGGTCCCAACACATGTAATATACCTTGCATGCAGAATTGCATGATGGCTACCAACTTGGATGGCTTTAAAAGGGGCTTGGATAAATTCCTGGAGGCAAAGGCTATCAATGGCTACTAGCCCTGATGGTTGTGTGCTAACTCCAGTATTCGAGGCAGTAAGCCTGTGTGCACCAGTTGCTGGGGAACATGGGTGGGAGGGTGTTTTTGCTCCATGTCCTGACTTGTCAGTCCCTGGCCAACAGCTGTTTGGACACTGTGTGAACAGAGTGCTGGACTAGATGGTTCCTCTGTCTGATTCAATATGGCTCTCTTCTTATGTCTTACTCAGTATAAGGCAGGTTCCGATGATGATGATATGGCTGCAAGAAAGGCCAATGCTATTTTGGGCTGCATTAATAGAAGTAGAGCTTCCAGATCGTGTGAGGTGCTGGTTCCTCTCTATTCGGTCCTGGTTAGGCCTCATCTAGAGTATTGCGTCCAGTTCTGGGTTCCACAATTCAAGAAGGACGCAGACAAGCTGGAGTGTGTTCAGAGGAGGGCAACCAGGATGATCAGGGGTCTGGAAACAAAGCCCTATGAGGAAAGACTGAAAGAACTGGGCCTGTTTAGCCTGGAGAAGAGAAGATTGAGGGGAGACATGATAGCACTCTTCAAATACTTGAAAGGTTGTCACACAGAGGAGGGCCAGGATCTCTTCTCGATCCTCCCAGAGTGCAGGACACGGAATAACAGGCTCAAGTTAAAGGAAGTCAGATTCCAGCTGGACATCAGGAAAAACTTCCTGACTATTAGAGCAGTACGACAATGGAACCAGTTACCTAGGGAGGTTGTGGGCTCTCTCACACTAGAGGAATTCAAGAGGCAGCTGGACAACCATCTGTCAGGGATGCTTTCGGGTGGATTCCTGCACTGAGCAGGGGGTTGGACTAGATGGCCTTATAAGCCCCTTCCAACTCTACTATTCTATGATTCGATGATGATGATGATCATCATCCTTTTTGATATGGTGCACATTAGTCCTTACCCCCATAAGTCCTTATCATCTAGCATTTCACTTTTGAAGATGGCCATATGAATAACAAAACCCGAGAAATATGCTCCCATCATTTTTGCTTGAGATCTCGGCGCTGCGGGAGGGCGTCTGGCCAGCCCACACAGGAAGTCCGGTTTGCTTTGGAAACTGGCTCGCTAGAAAATGGACTTTGCCACCTCGGACCCAATGCAATGGGTCTGGGGCCGCCGGGGGGGGGGGGGGAGGAAGCAATGCATTGTAACATCAGGTCGAGATGGAGGGAGCCTCTCCATTGTATCTCTTGCCAGCTTTGATTCTGTCTGAAAGCAAGCCAGGCCGATGACGAAGGGATGCATTTCCTTCCCGCGGTAGAAGGGAGGCAGCCTTGACTCAAGCAAGGCTCGTTCTGGGCGAAGAATAATCCAAAATGCACAGTAGGCAGAAGTTAAAAGGAAGTGCTCCCTTTTTTAGGTTTTTAAACTATATCCCTTAATCCTGGGCAATGATTGACAATCATGATTTAGGACATGAGGTCCCCTTCTCTAATCCAGCAAGTTTGATGTTATATGCATCTCTCGCGTGGCTTTTATTCGACTCCAACTAAATGGAGGCCGGTTGCGATTGATGCGCCATGGCTGAGATACTTTCTGGGCCAGGAGTCTATTTACAGATTAGTACACATACACAGTATCCATCATCAGAGCCATTAAGGGAAAAACCAAACCCAAACAAATAGCCAGGGGAGGGGGGGGCAATTTAAAGAATCCCCCATAATGGCATTTACAACTAAAATGTTCCTTGGTGGACAGAAAGAATACCAGTGAGGGTACGTGTGTGCATGGAGAGAGGGGTGGGTGGGTGGGTCATTTTTACAAATTCAAATCCACGAGAAGAGAGAGAGAGGTAGTATATTATTAATCCTGATTTGATCATTGTCATTAAAAACAACACCCAGCCAGCAACTCCACAAACCTTTGTATCTGCTGCTGATCAAAAAGCGATTATTTATTGGTTTGAGCAAAGCATGCTCTGAGTTCTGTCTGGCTTCCTGCGAAGAGAAAAAAAAATATGGTTGCTTTTGCTTTCGTTTTGCTGTAGTTTAAATAGGACGGATGCCAAATGGGCAAGAAGGAAAACAGCGGTATGATATTATTTTAATAGTACAGGTGAGATTAAGCCTGCTTATCTTATATGCTCAGCAGCTTTGAAAGTTCTGTTTGGCTTTGAGGAGAAAGAATGTCTTCCCCGGTGGTTGTTCCGATGGAATGGAGATCTCTGACCCCTCAATAAGACGACTACAAAAATGGTTCGGATACTTGAAAATAACCTACAGCTTTGGGATATAGCATGGTTGCAATCCAAGGTGCCTGAAATTCTAGAAAGAAAACTGGGCAGCTGATCTGTGCTCCTTGACACCAAGGGAGAGATATCCAAATGTCTCCCTTCCAGACTTTTCTAGCAATTAGCATGCTTCCTTTGACACACCGGAACAATAAGGATTTAAAAATCTACCTTAAAGTGCTTTATTCTTTTCTTTTCTTTTATCTTGTACACCGCTCCGGAATTTTGAAAGGGGAGCGGTATATAAATATTGTAAATAAATAAAAATAAATAACACGACAGTTCAGCTTTGAAGCTGATGTGGAAGTACCTTAGCCATATCAGGAGATACTTGGGAGTAAGTCCTTGAACACAGTGAGACTTACTTCTGAGTAGACATGCCTATTGCACTGTAAGTGTGCCGTATGGTCCAGGGAGTTCTTGTTTCCCTTGCTGACTCATGCTGACATGTGGGAAAATCACCCCATCTCTCCCTGTATGGCCCTAATCTAGCAACTGAAGCTGAATGGGATCCATCTTAAATTGCAAAGGACCCTTTATTTTAGGGTGACCCTATGGAAAGGAGGACAGTGCTCCTGTATCTTGAAGAGTTGTGATGAAGAGGGAATTTCACCAGGTGCTGCATGCCTACAAATGACCCCTGCTGAAATTCCCTTTTCTCTACAGCTGTTAAAGATACAGGAGCCTGGTCCTCCTTTCCATAGGGTCACCCTTCTTTATTTGGGCTAGCAGCTCAGGGTCAGCAAATCTAATATGAAATTCAGTTCAGTCTCTGTGATATGCATATATATATATGGGTTATCTCCACTTCCGTGGAAGGCAGGGCCAATCCATAGACTTCTTGCCACCCAGAAGGGGAGGAACTCATCTCAGTTGCTTCAGCTTAGGAAAGAAAACTTGTCCAACATTAGGGTGGCCATCTGAAAAGGAGGACAGGGCTCCTGTATCTTTAACAGTTGTGTAGAAAAGGGAATTTCAGCAGGTGTCATTTGCGTGCATGCAGCATCTGGTGAAATTCCCTCTTCATCACAAGAGTTAAACCTGCGGGAGCCCTGCCCTTTTGAACAGTTACAAAAGAGGGCAGGGCTCCTGCAGCTTTAACTGTTGTGATGAGGAGGGAATTTCACCAGGTGCTGCATGCATGCAAACGACACCTGCGGAAATGCCCTTCTCTGTGCTACTGTTAAAGATACAGGGGCCCAGTCCTCCTTTTCATATGGTCACCCTACTTGAGTCTATTCAATCTCTTGTTGGCTTTTGATGCAATTAACCACGGCATCCTCCCCAGTTGGCTTTGGAGGTCAGGCATTGGAAGCATTGTGTTACAGCGGCTCTGGTCCTTCCCAGAGGGTCAATTTCAAAAAAGTAACACTGCATGACTATACCTTAGAGCCTTGGCAAATGAGCTACACACTTCTGCAGGCTACCAACCTGTCCCCGATGGTGTTTTAACATCTATATGGAGCCACTGGGAGTGGCCATTGGGGGATTTGGAGCAAAGTGCCATCAGTATGCTGAGTGGCCAGACACGGAGAGTGGCTTATTTCGCTTATGTGAAGAAGCTCAAAGTAAACATAACAAAAGGTTTTCATGAGTGATTTTGGATGACTTCTAACATGCCTGAAACCAGACCAGCCCTTTATTCCTTCTCACGCTCGTTGGATAAATTCCTGGAGAAGGAGAAGGCAATCAATGGCTATTAGTCCTGATGGTTGTGTGCTATCTCCGGTATTCGAGGCACTAAGGCCGTTGCTAGACGAGGGTTTAGCCCGGGCTGATACCCGGGCTCACCCCTGTGCGTCCAGATGACGCACAGGGGATCCCGGGGTCAGCCCGGGCTAAACCCTCCCTTGACCCGGGATAACCGGATCCGCTTGTGGCCCGGTATTTCCTGCAGAAGGTCTAGCTGGTTCTGCGGCTTTTCCTGGCTATATGGCTTACTCACGAGTAGCCGGGAGAAGCCGAGCGCTGTGCCCATCGGGCCCGGGAGGGGGAATCGTGTGTGTGTGGGGAGATGGGGGCTAGGAGGGGGGAAGACCGGACCCAGCAGGAGAGATGGGGGGGAAGAGCGGAGCCAGGGTGGGGAGATCGCGGCCAGGGTGGTGGTGGAGGGGGCATCGGACATGGTGAGCGGGGGGTGGGGGGCGGACGGGCGAATGGGGGTCAGACGGGCGAGCGAGCGGGTGGGGGGCATCAGACATTGGGGGAAATCGGGGGCAGGGGGGATCGGGGAACCCCCCTTTTTTAAAAAAAGACTTACCTTATCGTTGGTGTGCTCCTGCGTACATGGCCCCTTTAAGTTTTTTAAAATATGGCCGACGTGACGGGGCTGTCCCTTACCCCATCGTGTGTCATGTGTAGACTGAGGCGACGGCCCGCGCTAGCTGCAGCGCGGCCTCGCCCCTACTCCCCACCGGATTAACAGGTAGGTCTAGCAAGGCCCTAAGCCTGTGTGCCCTAGTTGCTGGGGAACATGGGTGGGAGGGTGCTGTTGCACCATGTCCTGCCTTGTGGGTCTCTGGCCGACGGCAGGTTGTCCCTTGTGCGAAAAGCGTGCAGGACTAGATGGACCCTTGGTCTGATCCAGCAGGGCTCTTCTTAGGTTCTTATGTTCTTAGTACGATGACTTCCTCTATTCTGGCTTCTGTTTTGTTGACAATATTTATAAGCTTCAGGCGAGCAGCTCAGACCTTTTTATTCCATCAAACTTTCAGTATGGGTTAAATGTTTCCTGTCCCTCGTTTTTATGCTAAATTCCTTTATCCCGCTCTTGGTTTCAGTGTATGAAATTGATTTTAGTAATTTGAGCTGTTGTTATTATAACTTGAACCGTTTGATGGTTTTTAAAAAGTATTTATGAAGGTTGGGCTTGTAAGCCGCGCTGCGTTTATTTTACAAATAAAAGTGGGGCAGACAGTTTTGAACAAATAAATAAAGAGAAACACAAGCAAGTATGAGAATTTTTTTACAATAGAAGAATCCTCCCTACATTTCCAGTTATGGAACTGGTGATACCAGTCACATATCAATAAGCCTCAATCTCTCTGGTTCTTTCTCCCTCCTTCAAAGCCTTCCCCCCATCTCTCCCTTCAAGTCACTGATTTAAAGTCCTACATTATTATGATTATTTTCATTTCTATACTACCTAATAGCCGAAGCTCCTGGGCGATTCACAAAAATACATACCACAAGATAAGATAATAAAAGCATAATATAAAACCTATAACTGTGAAAGTTTGAAGCCTACGGAGGCAAGGTAAAAAGGTCAGTCCTTATTGGTCAATGTTTTTTTCCCCCCCCTGTTGGGAGAGGTATTCCCGAGAGGAGCATTTTCTTTTCTCTGGTTAAGATACATTTCCCTAGTTAAGTTTCATTTCTCCGGTTAAGTTTCGTTTGTTTCCTCAAAATTGAAAGAATTCTTTCTGTTTTGGGTGTGAGATAGGGTGACCATATGAAAAGGAGGACAGGTCTCCTGTATCTTTAACAGTTGTATTGAAAAGGAAATTTCAGCAGGTGTCATTTGTATATTTGGGGAACCTGGTGAAATTTCTTCTTCATCACAACAGTTAAAGCTGCAGGTGCCCTGCCCTCTTTTAAAACTGGTCATTCTAGTATAGCTCCTGCAACTTTAACTGTTGTGATGAAGAGGGAATGTCACCAGGTTCTCCATATGTACAAATGACACCTGCTGAAATTTCCTTTTCTATGCAACTGTTAAAGATACAGGAGCCCCGTCCTCCTTTTCATAGGGTCACCCTATGTGAGAGCAGGAAAAGACAAGAGCATGAAGAAGGAGTAGGAAGAAGCAGCCGGGAGAAGCCTAAGTGAACCGCCCAGAGAGCTCCGGCTATTGGGCGGTATAGAAATGTAAAAACTTTTCTTTTTCCTAAAGCTTTTAAAACTTGATTTTGTTCTGACTTTATACTGCTAGTTTTACCCTACCCTGTGCCTGTTTGGTGCATTCTCTTCCCCTCCTTATTGTTTTATTATGATTTTATTAGATTGTAAGCCTATGCGGCAGGGTCTCACTATTTACTGTTTTACTCTGTACCGCACCATGTACATTGATGGTGCTATATAAATAAATAAATAATAATAATAATAAATAAATAAATAAGTGAAGATAGGGTAAAAGGACTTTTATTTTGCAACTTTTCTTTTCCTTTAATGCCTTTGTATCACAGCTCTATTGACTAAATACCTTCCAGTGTGATTTGCTTGTTTTAATCTGCTTGTGTTAAGCCACAAGTGTCTGTAGTGTCACTCAGTCCACACTTAAAGCTTAAACTTGATGTTATTGGGAAGGTAAAGGTAAAAAGAAGGAAGGTGGGACTCTTAAGGAGGCAAGAGATCATGTCGGGAACGCCTCTCCCGACATAAACCTACCCGTACACTGCGTTCAACATCTACGGTCCTCCTCCGAGTGCCTACTCCGAGGGAAGTTCAGAGGATGGCAACAAGGGAGAGCGCCTTCACGGTGGTGGCCCCCCAATTATGGAACGATCTCCCCGATGAGGCTTGCCTGGCGCCAACATTGTTATCTTTTCGGCACCAAGTTAAGACTTTTCCCTTCTCTCAGGCATTTAACAGCATTTAACAACATATGCTAAGGGTTTTTTTTAATGGATCCCAGAACTATTGTTTAAAACGGGTACTGTATACTGTTGTTTTTATATTTTTTGATGGTTTTAAATTTTGTATACTTTTTAATGTCCACTGTTTTTTTAACTTTTGTAAACCACCCAGAGAGGTTCGGCTATGGGGCGGTATATAAACTAAACAAACAAACAAACAAACAAATAAATAAATAAATAAGAGATCCTTAAAGAATTGCTCAAGGGGTCCAGGACAGGAAGGACCCTCGACAATAACATACAAAATGTAAAACAATTTAAACATTTAAAGAACAGTTACAATAAAGTACTGGACCTATTTATTTATTTTTTAAAAAAAAACCTGAGACAAATGCCCCATCATGTGTCATCAAACGCTGGTGAGTAGAGGATAGACTTAACCTGGTGCCAAAAAGATGACAGTAATGAAGCCTCAGTGCAGTTCATTCCATAATCAGAGAGCCACCACTGAGAAGGCCCTCTCCCTTGTTGCCACCTTCTGAGCCTCCCTCAGAGGAGGCATTTAGAGGATGGACTTAGATGTTGATCGTAGTATCTGGGTAGGTTCAGGTCAGGAGAGGTGCTCCATCAGGTATTGCAGTCCTGAGCCATGTAACAGCAGGGGTGGGGTGGGGGAATGGTTTCTATCAATGGCCAATTCCCTCAGGAGCAATCTGTCAGGGGTGCATGCCAGTGGTGAACAGAGCCAGAACCAAAAGTGGGACCAGAAAACCATAACTACGTCCCTTCTCTGCAGCTTGGTCTTTTATTAGTGGAGCAAAGCATGTCAATCTCATGTTAGCAAAATCTATCTATCTATCTATCTATCTATCTATCTATCTATCTATCTATCTATCTATCTATCCCATACATCATATTGATTAAAAGGTGAAAAGAAAGAGGCATTTTGTACAGAAACAAGCCATATTCAACAGCACATTCAACCACAAGGACAGACAGCTGCTTTGCAGCCAAGATCTTAGACATAAAGGCAGTGAGATTGCTTCTTTGCAGAAAAGGGGCCTTTGTTGGCTCTCACTTCTGATTCAGCGGAAATAGCTGTAAGCTGAGCTGTAAATGACTTGTTAAGCAGCATTGATGGGTGGTGGTGGGTGGATCTACACAAGCTGATAAAGAGCCAGAAAGTCAGATAGTAACATGAGAGTCTTTTTCTTCCCTCTCCCTCGGCATTGGAAGTGGAGATCACCCAACGAAAGGCGCCGGGCAGCAAATTTGGGAACATCCAAAGGAACTACATGGTACATTAGCTGGTGGAACTCTCTGACTCAAGATGAGGTGAGAGCCACCAACCTAGGTGGATTTATAAGGTGATTAGACAAAGGAGTTCATCCAAATGAGGCATTTATGATGCAACCATACTGCCTCATTCCGGGAATCAGATGCTGCCCTCTTTTGTATTTGATCACTCTAGTATAGCTCCTGCAGCTTTAACTGTTGTGATGAAGAGGGTATTTCACCAGGTGCTCCATGCATATAAATGACACCTGCTGAAATTCCCTTTTCTATGCAATTGTTAAAGATACAGGAGCCCTGTCCTCCTTTTCATAGGGTCACCCTACGTAAACTGCAGCAAACTTTAGATACCTCTTAAAGACTCCTCAGGCTTTCCCTGACTTATAGCGCCACTCTTCTGTTTTGCTATTTTTGTAGTGTTTTACTGTTTTTGTATTGTTTTTAATGAATTTATTATTGTCTTTTACATCATTTGTTTCTGTACTGCCCAAGAGCCAAAGCTCTCTGGGCGGTTCACAGAAATTAAAACCATGAGAAACAGCATAAAATATAATTTTTGTTGTTGTTTATTCGTTCAGTCGCTTCCGACTCTTCGTGACTTCATGGACCAGCCCACGCCAGAGCTTTCTGTCGGCTGTCGCCACCCCCAGCTCCCCCAAGGTCAAGTCTGTCACCTCCAGAATATCCTCCATCCATCTTGCCCTTGGTCGGCCCCTCTTCCTTTTGCCTTCCACTTTCCCTAGCATCAGCCTCTTCTCCAGGGTATCCTGTCTTCTCATTATGTGGCCAAAGTACTTCAGTTTTGCCTTTAATACCATTCCCTCAAGTGAGCAGTCTGGCTTTATTTCCTGGAGTAGGGGCTGGTTTGATCTTCTTGCGGTCCAAGGCACTCTCAGAATTTTCCTCCAACACCACAGTTCAAAAGCATCTATCTTCCTTCGCTCAGCCTTCCTTATGGTCCAGCTCTCGCAGCCATAGGTTACTACGGGGAATACCATTGCTTTAACTATGCGGACCTTTGTTGTCAGTGTGGTGTCTCTGCTCTTAACTATTTTATCAAGATTTGTCATTGCTCTCCTCCCAAGAAGTCAACGTCTTCTGATTTCCGGGCTGCAGTCAGCGTCTGCAGTCATCTTTGCGCCCAGAAATACAAAGTCTGTCACTGCCTCCACGTTTTCTCCCTCTATCTGCCAGTTATCAATCAAGCTGGTTGCCATAATCTTGTTTTTTTTGAGGTTTAACTGCAACCCAGCTTTTGCACTTTCTTCTTTCACCTTTGTCAATATAAAATACAGAAGCTTAAAACCACAATATAAAAGTACAATCAGAATAAAACTGAGTAGGAATGCAGAGTTTTAGAGCTTCATCACACCAGTGTTATACTGTGCAATCACTGCGAATTGCATGCAAAGGACTCTGAAGTTTTCCAGTTTATAATCTGCTTTTACTGTGAAGCACTCCCATGCAGCCTGCTTTAACGCCTTTAAGAGCAAATCTTTTGTTGTTCTCCAAGCAGCCACTGGGGGCGCAGGAGGAGGATTTGATATGTTTAAACTACCAATTAAACAAATGCTTACATCTGTGTAAGTTTTAAACATAAAGACATCAAAATTGGCACAGTAATAGATATTAAGGTGGGCTTTAAGCATACCAAATTTGAATTGGATTGGGTCATCCATTGATTTTTTATGATTTTTTTTTACATTTCTCCCCCTTAAAACCTTTTCCTGGTATGCAAAGGATCTTAGGAATGCCACCACCCGGGGTGTGATTTAGCTAACAATGACAGCTTTATGTTATGGGGATAATTCAAGGGAAACCATTTTAAATTACAGATTTAAACTACAGACTTAAAACAGCAGAGCTAAAAACAACAACTAGGATGCTAAAATGCTAAAATACTGGGATAATAAAAGGATTGTCACCTGGCACGGAAAGGAGTACAATGAAGGTGTCAGGCGAACCTCTCTAGCGAGCTCATTCCACAGCTGGGGTGCCACAGCAGAGAAGGCCCTCCTCCTGGTAGCCACCTGCCTCACTTCCTTTGGCAGGGGCTCACTGAGAAGGACCCCTGAGGATGATTTTCGGGTCCGGGCAGGTACGTATGGCAGGAGGCGTTCCTTTAGATAGCCTGGCCCCAAGCCGTTTAGGGATAGTGGCACTTTGAATCGGGCCCAGACATGGACTGACAGCCAGCACAAATGGAAAAGTACTGTCATAATATGATCATGTTGGCTAATCCCTGATAATAATCTTGCTGCCCTGCTTTGGAACAGGTAAAGTTTCCGGACAATTGTCAAAGGCAGCCCCACATATAATGTATTGCAGTAATCTAGGCTGACCATATAGAAAGGAGAACAGGGCTCCTGTATCTTTAACAGTTGTATTGAAAAGGGAATTTCAGCTGGTGTCATTGGTATATATGGAGAACCTGGGGAAATTCCCTCTTCATCACAACAGTTAAAGCTGCAGGGGCCCTGCCCTCTTTTAAATCTGGTCACTCTAGTATAGCTCTTGCAGCTTTAATTGTTTTGATGAAGAGGGAATTTCCCCAGGTTCTCCATATATACAAATGACACCTGCTGAATTTCCCTTTTCTATGCAACTGTTAAAGATACAGGAACCCTGTCCTCCTTTTCATAGGGTCACCCTAAGTAATCCAGACCAGAGGTTATCAAAACATGGATAACTGTAGCTAGACTATCTGTGCTCAGATAAAGGGTTTTATTGGTTTTTATTATTTTCTGTATTTTTTTAAAAATGTAAAGCGCTTAGACAGGGTGACCATATGAAAAGGAGGACAGGGTTCCTGTATCTTTAATAGTTATATTGAAAAGGAAATTTCAGCAGGTGTCATTTGTATATATGGAGAACCTGGGGGAAATTTCCTCTTCATCACAACAGTTAAAGCTGCAGGTGCCCTGCCCTCTTTTAAATCTGGGCACTCTACTATAGTTCCTGCACCTTTAACTGTTGTGATGAAGAGGGAATTTCACCAGGTTCCCCATATATACAAATGACACCTGCTGAAATTCCATTTTCTATGCAACTCTTAAAGATACACCAGCCCTGTCCTCCTTTTCATATGGTCACCCTAGCTTAGAAGTCTTATGATATCAAGTGGCATATAGGTAGTTTAAGTAAATAATAAAATAAATAGAGTGACCCTATATGAAAAGGATTACAGGGCTCCTGTGTCTTTAACAGTTGCACAGAAAAGAGAATTTGAGTTGATGTCATTTGAATGCATGCAGCACCTGGTGAAATTCCCTCTTCATCTCAACAGCTAAAGCTGCACGTGCTATACTAGAGTGAACAGATACAAAAGAGGGCAGAGCCACACACTTGGACAGAGCTATCACCACCATCACTTCTATTTCCAATGTCCAGGATATGAATTATTATTATTATTTACTACATTTTTATACCGCCCCATAGCAGAAGCTCTCTGGGAGCTTTACAAAAATGCAGTTGTTTATGTAGCCAAAACAATACCGTCTACCCCACAGGAACAGCGACGCCCCCCTGAAATTTCCAAAACTACAAAAACAGTAAAATAAAAAAGAAGTTGACCCCCCCCCACCCCACATAGGTTTGGAGGAGGCAAAAACAGTTCAGTGGAGACTGAGCATGCTCAGTGATAATGGAATGCTGACCGGTGGCTGGGTTGAAAACTAAGGAATTATGGTGGCAAGGATTAGAGTATCGTGGAACTGGGCTCAGCTGCCTGGCTGGCATCCCGAACACTCCACAGTTTTGTCACAGATCCCACTCGTTGCTGTTAACTTTCGACAAGAGCCGGAGGGAGGCAAAAATAATTTCTTGAACAGCAGCAATTTTTTTTAAAAAAAACTCTTATGCATGCTTTGAAAGGTAATAACAACCTAAGGGTTCCTGTCCTACATTTGGGTAACTGCTGCTTGCTGCCGCTGCTGCTGCTCTCTTGGAATGGTCCTCAAATGAAAAATCTGTTCTGTAGCACATTCCATGATACGTTCCCTCTAGATAAACTCATCTTGTCAACTGGAGCCAGAGCAGTGCCAGGAATTTATCCTTGGAACTGAGTTGCAGTAACCCTAATAGCTGGCTGGAGAGGACGCTCTGTTGGGGACCGGAAGGTTTGGCCCGGCCTGGTCACCAACTGGTAGCTGTCTTGGTTTCACAGATTGAGTGTTCAAGGTTCTCCCAGCTGAGGGGAAAAAATATATCACATCACATCTTCCAGACTCTGTTGAAAACTTGGATCTTTGGTTACAGGCTCACAAGAGGAGGACGATATTTATTTACTCAACGATATTTATGAATCATAGTTGTTTATATTAATGAAATTTCTAAGCGATGTGTAGAGGACAAGGTGAGCTTTCTGGGAATGTCTGCTGGGAAAGGCATGGTTTCAGCAGGCGCCGAAAACCCAGGAGGGTTGGTGCCTGTTTAATTTTATTAGTGGTAGAGAGTTCCGGAAAGGGTGTGCTATGACTCTAAGAGTGTAATCAAACGGGTGTTTCATTGCACGCTCGCTACTGCCCACCTATGGATGTTCGCACTAGGGCTGTGCTCCACTCCGTTTCAGGTCGTAGAAGCGGGAGCAGAGCGGTCCGATTCGCCTCCGCCAAAGGCTGTGGATTGAAGCGAAGCAGTTCGCCTCCATCCGGAGCTCTGAACGCAGGTAGGTGGGGGGGGGGGAGGGGGGCTCACCTGGTGCCGCAGTCCATGCGGTGATGGGTTGGAGCCAGGTAAGGGGGCAGGGGGGAGGGAGGCTTACCTGTGTCCGTCACGGCCGTGGCCTGCTTCTGCTTTGAGGCCTGGGCCTCAGTTGAAGCCAGCGCCAGACCGTGACAGAGGCAGATAAGTGGGGGGAGGGGGGCTTACCTGGCTCTGCCGCTGCTGCAGTCTGTGCGGTTACTGTGATGGAGCCAGGTTTGGGGGCAGGGAGGAGAGGGGCTTATTCAGCCTCCATTTTGTTCCCCCTTCCCCACTTACCTGCCTCCACCATCCACTGCAGAGGCAAGTAAGTAGGGAAGGGGGGCAAAATCTCGATCCGCCCCTCCGGATCTCGTTCTGCGGAGCAAAGCGGGGGAGGGTCAGATTGACCCGAAGCGGTTCAGGCCCAATCCGAAAGTTCCGGATTGGGCCACGAAGCGGGTTTTCTTGGGGGTGTGTGTGTCCGTGCACAGCCCTGGTTTGCACGTCCTTTAGACGACGACGTCCACTTCCCGCTCCTTCCAATGTGGTGCAGGTCCACAGCGGGGTATTCCCCACGTATAAACAGCCCCCAGGACTAGCAGAAGAAGGATGAATGATTCAAAACAGCCGGAGCTCTGAACACCCCTGCTTTGGACCTGGCGAGCCGAATGGGATAGATGTATGTTGGGATCGGCTTTGCAAGAAAAGATGGTCGTTTTTTTATCCTCTCCCATGAGAAACATATATGACAATCTGAAGGATTTGTGAGAAGATCCCGCAAAGAATATATATATATATATATATATATATATATATATATATATGAATTTTGGTTGTGTGCTTTCCAGGGTTACATGAATAAGGCCCTAATTTTGACACAACTGAAGCCTTGCATTAATTGGGCCCCATCTAAGAGCTGGTGCGTCCTTGAAAGCCAACTTCATGTCCTAATCCGTGTCAGGGAAAAGGTCTCCCGGTTCATCCTGAGCCTCCCCACCACCACCCTGGTTGCTGTCATTTCTGTCCTGTTAATTTGAGCAGAAACCATAATTAGATGTAAGTGGTCTTGTTCCCACAGAAATGAATGGCAGCATCTGGAGAGAGGCGACTGTTCCAAAAACTTTTGGCTCTCAGCTCGGTACAAGTTTAGCAGGGGAGAGCAAGAGCCAGAATCCAGACTTCTGTCAGCTGAATTTTATATCTGTGAAAGCACAGCACTAAAACCCCATATTCCAATCATGGAAAGGAGGGTGCAAAGCAAGGCAGATTCCAGGCAGGGCCCTGCCAATATTCCCAGGGAGCCGGAGTCATAGAATCATAGAATAGCAAAGTTGGAAGGGGCCTACAAGGCCATCGAGTCCAACCCCCTGCTCAATGCAGGAATCCACCCTAAAGCATCCCTGACAGATGGTTGTCCAGCTGCCTCTTGAAGGCTTCTAGTGTGGGAGAGCCCACAACCACTAACTTGAGCCCGTTATTCCGTGTCCTGCACTCTGGGAGGATCAAGAAGAGATCCTGGCCCTCCTCTGTGGGACAGAGTATTTGAAGAGTGCTATCATGTCTCCCCTCAATCTTCTCTTCTCCAGGCTAAAAATGCCCAGTTCTTTCAGTCTCTCCTCATAGGGCTTTGTTTCCAGACCCCCAATCATCCTCATTGCCCTCCTCTGAACCCGCTCCAGCTTGTCTGCATCCTTCTTGAATTGTGGAGCCCAGAACTGGACGCAATACTCTAGATGAGGCCTAACCAGGGCCGAATAGAGAGGAACCAGTACCTCACACGATTTGGAAGCTATACTTCTATTAATGCAGCCCAAAATAGCATTTGCCTTTCTTGCAGCCATATCTAACTGGTCTGATCCAGCAGGGCTGCTCTTATGTTCTTGCACAATGATGTGAACTCAGAAAGAAGAAGAAAGAATACATTGAATTGGCCCGAGGGGGTTAATTCTGTGCCTAAAAATCTGAATCCCCTACTACTAATGGGTTCATGATGTGAACGGGCCTTGTCTTTTCTGAAATATTGATCACATAGTGTGATCCCAAAGTCTGTGGCATTTTCATCCTCCTATATATCTGAAATGCAGATAAAACTGCGATAAAGGGAAAGGGTGGAGGCTCCTGTAGAGCTGAGGGCAGAGAGAGCTCCATCTTGAGCCAAGGTGAGGCAGCCATCTTAGGTGGCAAATTTGGTGTGCCATTGAATCATAGAACAGTAGAGTTGGAAGGAGCCTATAAGGCCATCAAGTCCAACCCCCTGCTCAATGCAGTAATCCACCCTAAAGTATCCCTGACAGATGGTTTCCCAGCTGCCTCTTGAAGGCCTCTAGTATGGCAGAGCCCACAACCCCACAGATAAATCTGATACATGGGGCACAGCTTGTGGGGATGTTCTCCTGAGCAAGCCTTATTGAAATGTGCAGGAGAATTTCCCCACAGACTGTGCTCCATCTTAATAATTGGGAGAGGGATGGCCATTTGGATTTTCCACCTCAGCCATGGCAGTGTTGTGGGGCGGCTCTTCTTGGGAGAACAGTTTCCCTCAGGTTTTAGTGACGTGTTTCATCTTATATACATAAAAATACCCCACAAACCAAGTGAAATAATGACAATACTTCAACTATTCTTACTTTTTATCCTTTGGTTATTGTAATTACAAGTAATTTTGTGAAGGATTTTCTATTTTTAAGAAATCACACTTTTGTACTCGATCCAGCTAACAGGATTTTCCTACATTACTTCATAAAGAGAGCCATCTTTTAAACTTCTAATGTTATTTCTTATTCATTAGTACATATGCCTGGAGGGTATGTTCATAAATGGGTTAAAGTTACAAAGTTATGCTTATAAAAGCGCATGGTAATTTGGAATATCTGGGGGATTTATTAATTTTTGAAATCTTAAAAGAGCAAAAAGCTAAAATGAGATTGGATTAAGTATGTTCTTGCAAGCCCGTTATTCTAAACACCCTTAAGGACCACGGAGCAGCGAACAGAGGACATTATGCAAATAGGGATCTATCTCTAAGTGCCCTGTGGGCTTGCTGATGTAATATTTTACATGGTTAGTTAAGTACATCAAGCGAAAAGGTTGACCTTGATAGACTGTAAAAAGGTATTTATTCCACAGCCACCAATTGTTTTCAGCCCTGTTGTCTCGTTTTCAGCGCGCAAGCAATTTTGTGACGAGTCGTGTTTCGAAAACGGATCAGGCAAACAAAGAAATGCCCATAATGTGTGTGTGTGTGAGAGAGAGCTTGTGGGTTTTCCAGAAGACCAAAGACAAAATGCTTTATATCGCTTATTTTAATGGAATGCCGCTTCTGTTACCGCAATAACCCCAGGCAATGTTTGAATAAGGAGATATCATTTTTTTTAAAAAAATGGAGGCTGGTGCTGAAATGAATATTCATAAAGAGTTCAAGTTCAGAAACGTTTGTAATTTTCCAGTTTCTCCGTATAAAAATTCAAATGTGAAATTTTGAAACTCACATTCGAGTGCTAATTTCCCTCCACCCTTTCCAAAATTCAAATTAAAGGGCTTTGTCGGCCTCTCTTGATTGTTTTGAGTTTTGCAGTCATGAAACACAATGAAATCTCATGAGTTATCAACTGACAAATACGAAACGCCATTGAATCATAGAATCATAGAATAGCAGAGTTGGAAGGGGCCTACAAGGCCATCGAGTCCAACCCCCTGCTCAATGCAGGAATCCACCCTAAAGCATCCCTGACAGATGGTTGTCCAGCTGCCTCTTGAAGGCCTCTAGTGTCGGAGAGCCCACAACCTCCCTGGGTCACTGCTTCCATTGTCGTACTGCTCTAACAGCCAGGAAGTTTTTCCTGATGTCCAGCCGGAATCTGGCTTCCTTTAACTTGAGCCCGTTATTCCGTGTCCTGCACTCTGGGAGGATCGAGAAGAGACCTTGGCCCTCCTCTGTGTGACAACCTTTTAAGGATTTGAAGAGTGCTGTGACGTTGGGGGAGACTAAATTGTGGCCCGGCTTCTAACCCAGGAGTTTGTCTGATGCTGATGCCGTTGCTTGTGGCAACAACAAAATAAACCTTAGGAAAAAGAAGAAGCTGCCCACCCCTCTACTCATAATGGTTGAACCCCCCCTGCCACTCCCTGGACACAGCTGGATATTTTCCCTCCAGAGAATAGTTGGCAAAATGACCCACAAATTGACCACATGCCAGTAGGGTCGAGAATTTGGGGAAGCCATTTAAGCTCGGATCTAAATCAACCTGAGCGGCAGGGTTTTGCTATTTTATTGTTTTACTCTGTACAGCACCATGTACACTGATGGTGCTAAATAAACAAATAAATAAATAAATAATAATAACCGGTTTCCGGCCAGTTCAAGCGGCCTGCCTCCAAGTGGAGAAAGACCCCAAGTGCTAATGAAGACTTCTAATGAAGAGAGACTGAAAGAACTGGGCATGTTTAGCCTGGAGAAGAGAAGATTGAGGGGAGACATGAGAGCACTCTTCAAATACTTAAAAGGTTGTCCCACAGAGGAGGGCCAGGATCTCTTCTCGATCCTCCCAGAGTGCAGGACACAGAATAACAGGCTCAAGTTAAAGGAAGCCAGATTCCGGTTGGACATCAGGAAAAACTTTCTGACTGTTAGAGCAGTACGACAATGGAATCAGTTGCCTGGTGAGGTTGTGGCCTCTCCCACACTAGAGGCCTTCAAGAGGCAGCTGGACAGCCATCTGTCAGGGATGCTTTAAGGTGGATTCCTGCATTGAGCAGGGGGTTGGACTCGATGGCCTTGTAGGCCCCGTCCAACTCTACTGCTCTATGATTCTATGAACAAATACAAAGGCTGCAAGCCATTGAATTCAATAAGGGGCTGCCTTAACAGTGTCTTTGCCCCACCGTGGCTCCGAATCGGCACGGTGTTGGCTATATGACGCAGCTGCGGATTTGGAGCCACATCAGGGCAAAGAGACGATGAGTTACCCCGACATTTTCTGCAGGAGCGATGTCAGCACAGCTCTTCCGCCATCTGTCCTTGCTCTGGTGCTTCACTGGGGGCATTCCCTTGGGGAAGACAACCTCCCATTGGTTGCCAGAGAAGCCAGGGGAGGGAGAGAGAGCATGCACGGCGAATCACGTGGATTTTATTTTTCTAAAGCAGGGGCAAACTGGCACCATCAAGGTGGCCCTTAGCTCTCACTGCTTTGCATTGAAGCTCTCACTGCTTCTATTTGGGCTCATGTCTTGCTTGTGGATTTCCTGATGACCACAGGTTGGCCACTGTGTGAACAGAACGCTGGACTAGATGATTGTTCTGTTTCAGCAGGGTTTTCTGATGTTCTTATGGATTGTCCAATTATAGAAGTGATCTAGTAGACACTGGGCGTGTCTACACCTTAAGGGTGTAGACGAACAAAGGGGGAGGATCACGGACTTACCTGCTTCCGCGATCCTCCCCCAGCATCTTGATGGCCACGCAACGTCCCAGAAGGAAAGAGGGACATCGTGGCCGCCATTTTTGGGGGTAAACAAGGAAGTGATGGCGACTATTATTATTTATTACATTTCTATACCGCCCCATAGCTGAAGCTCTCAGGTCGGTTTACAGAAAACCTGAACTTGCTCCGAACCCCCCATCCCTGATGGGCATGGACTGCAATACTACAAACAAGAAGGATCTTGGAATTGTTGTAGATCACAAGCTGAATATGAGCCAACAGTGCGATGTGGCTGCAAGAAAGGCAAATGCTATTTTGGGCTGCATTAATAGAAGTAGAGCTTCCAGATCGCGTGAGGTACTGGTTCCTCTCTATTCGGCCCTGGTTAGGCCTCATCTAGAGTATTGCGTCCAGTTCTGGACTCCACAATTAAAGAAGGACGCAGACAAGCTGGAGTGTGTTCAGAGGAGGGCAACCAGGATGATCAGGGGTCTGGAAACAAAGCCCTATGAAGAGAGACTGAAAGAACTGGGCATGTTTAGCCTGGAGGAGAGAAGATGGAGGGGAGACATGAGAGCACTCTTCAAATACTTAAAAGGTTGTCACACAGAGGAGGGCCAGGATCTCTTCTCGATCCTCCCAGAGTGCAGGACACGGAATAACGGGCTCAAGTTAAAGGAAGCCAGATTCCAGCTGGACATCAGGAAAAATGTCCTGACTGTTAGAGCAGTACGACCATGGAATCAGTTACCTAGGGAGGTTGTGGGCTGTCCCACACTAGAGGCCTTCAAGAAGCAGCTGGACAACCATCCATCAGGGATGGTTTAGGGTGGATTCCTGTATTGAGCAGGGAGTTGGACTCGATGGCCTTGTAGGCCCCTTCCAACTCTGCTATTCTATGATTCTATGACCCCGCACTGCTCTTAGCCCATTTTAAGAGCCCTGTTACTCGCAGGGAAGAAGGGATGACCAGGAAGCAGAAGTCACCACGGCCCGTTCTCCATGGGATAGTCTCAGAACCGTGGAAAACCTGATGTAGACATGTGCGCTATTGACACAGATAGTGACCCTATGGGTATTTCGTTGGGACAAAGCCTCATTGAACTCAGTGGTACTTATTTTTGAGCAGTCTTGCACAGAAACAAGCTGCCGGACTTTTTAAAACACTTTTAATAACACATTTAAACAGAGACTTGTAAGGAAACTTAATAGGTATGGGATAAGAGACCAGGGGTGTTTCCAGATGTGGCTTTTACTGTGCAATCGCCCTGCCACGTTCACAAAATTTAATGGGGGGGGGGCAGAGTGGATCTAAACATCAACTTTCCCCACTTGTAATCCTTCCCACTGCTTCTTCCATCTTTTTTCTTTCCACAAAAAAAAAATCTGTTAAGGGAGAATGGATGGAATAGCTACAGGATGTCTTTGCTGGGCAGCGTTATGAGCCGTCCATCTGGAAGCACCCCAGGTTGTCTTAGATTTCTGAATCCTGGTTGTTTAACAATAATCAGAGCAACTGAAGGCCCTTTCCCCTTCCTAAATTAGGCTGTTAGAATCCCTGATGTGCAGTAATTCAGATGTAGATCTGTATTTGTATATTCAGGTCATCCTAGTGTATGCTGCATGGGGTGGCGTAGATATGTGACTCCGCCCCTTGAGTGATCTCTTGTTTCTTGCTTTGCTCCCAAGCAATTATTTTGTGCCTGGCTCGGGATTCTAGTTAAAAATAAAGTTGATCTGAAAAGCCTGAAGATTTCTCAAATCTGATTTTTTCCTTCCTTCCTTCCTTCCTTCCTTCCTTCCTTCCTTCCTTCCTCCTCCTCCTCCTCCTCCTCCTCCTCCTCCTCCTCCTCCTCCTCCTCCTCCTCCTTCTTCTTCTTGCTCCTCCTCCTCCTCCTCCATCTTCCTTCTTTCTTTCTTCTTCTT